>NC_077230.1:433519709-433822725 GCF_027887165.1 Monodelphis domestica | reverse complement strand
TTTGCCAGTTTGTAGTGTGAGGTGTTTTGATTTGCATCCTTCTTGTTATTGATTTGGAGTATTCTTTCATTTTGCTGGTAATCCCTTGCAATTCTTTTAAGAACTGTTCAGTCATGTTCTTTTCTATTCTCTATATATCTTGGATAGCAAATCCTCATTAGACATATTTGATTTAAAAAAAAAAAGTTTTCTCTTCTTACGTAACTTCTTCCATTATCCTAGATGAGATCATTTTATATAAAAGCCTTTTGATTTCATATAATCATAATGATCTATTTTATTTATTATTATTAATTCTGTCCCTTGTTTGCTTAAGAATTTATCTTTGAGCTCCTTCTGTAAACAGTATATGATCGCCTTTCTCCTCTAATTTTTTCATGGTTAGGGAGTTCTTTCCTAGGTAAAACATTTTAGATTTTACTGAACACTGGGCTGAGTAAAATTATTTCTGATTCATCCTTATCTAGTCTGTTCCCACCATAGAGTCTCCTATTTTTAACCAGTACAAAATGGTTTTGATTAGTGCTTCTGTATAGTTAGAGATCTCAGACTCCTTTGTGCTTCTTTTCATTATTTCCTTTCTTAGTCTAGGTCTTCTGTGCATGTTGTTATTCTGTGTAGCTATGGGAAGCGGCTCTTTGGCAGTATGAGACCAGACATAAACTTTGATAGTGTTGCTCCTTTCCATATCAGTGTGGCCCATACACAGCCACTGAACATTCTTCTAGCTATTTCAGGTGCTCTTTAGTTCTTGAAGGGGCCCTTGGCCGTCTTGTCTGGACGTAGTCCCAGGGATGTGACTGGCTATTTCACGTCTTCTTGGTCACTTGGATTAGGACTACCTTTTGGTTGTGCCTTATGGACTGTATTATTCCATAGAGAAGCTGTTGGTTTTCTAGGGGTTTATTCTATAGCAGGTCATTTAGTTAGCATCTACGTTTCTTTGTCGATCTTCTAAGTAAACCATGAGGTCAGCAACCAAGAGAGTTTTTCTCTGTATGCCATTAATTTCTCTCTTATTCTATTGAGACTGCTATTATCTCTGTATATAATAACAGGGAAGGGGGCACCCTTGATTTACCCCTCAGTTAGAGGGAAAGCTGGGGTTTATGGGGTGTTCGGGGAGAATTAGCACCCTAGTGGGGCTTATCCAAACCTTTGGTGCCCACCTTTCACCCAACTCTCAGGGGGCACCCCAGGAAAATGGTCTTGGCAGACAGGCTCAGTCAGGTTGAGGGAAACCAATGGCCCCCAAGCCCAGTAGTGAGTTAGGGAGTGTCTACCCCAAGCACATGAGGCCTTCCTTCCCCAGGGAATGGGCAGATGAGGACAATTTGTGGCAACTGTGAAGGCAGCTGAGCCAGGGCTGTGGAGGGCCCAGAGCTTGGTCAGATCCCTGTATTCTGGGCCATGTCCAGATGCTCTGACTTTTGACTTGCCACTGGACTTCAGGGACTCTGGAAGAGAGCTTGAAGTGGACAACTTTGCGCAAATCCGTCTCCCTGAAATCCAATTCACATGGGTGTCAGGACGTCACCCTGCATCCTCACTGGTCCTCTATGTAAAGGAGGCTGTGCCATTGCCCCCTAGGAAAGCTTCCAGAATGTTCCCCCTTGCTCTTTGGAAAGATTTTGTCAGATTAAATCCCCATCTCCTGTGAATGCCTTATGCCTATACTCTATTGGGCTTTGTTTTTTTTCTTGAGCATGAGTAATGCGCTTGACCAAAGGCTTTTCTGCATTTACTGAGATAACCCCGTGCTTTGGGATGTTTTTATTTTTAATATGATCCTGTTGGTTTCTAATGTTGACCCATCTTTGCAACCATAACATAAAGCCAAAGTCATAAGGAATATTCTTATATAAATGACCTGGCTTTTTGCCAGGACGTCAGCGTTAGTATTTTAATCAATATCCATTAATGATATTGGTCGGTGCTTTGTCCCCTGGCTTAGGTACTGGGGCTATCTCTGTACAGGGAGCTTGGCAGATGGTTTCTCAATTTCTGAAGATAACTCGTGTGGCAAAGGCACTATTCTCGAAAAGAGGGGTTGATTCTGGAGGGCAATTTAGAACTATGCCCAAAGGGTGCTAAAGGACTATTTGATCTAGCCATAATACTGCTGGGTATGTACCCCAAAGAGATAATAAGGAAAAAAAACCTTGTACAAAAATATTCATAGCTGCGCTCTTTGTGGTGGCCAAAAATTGGAAAACGAGGGGATGCCCTTCAATTGGGGAATGGCTGAACACATTGTGGTATATGTTGGTGATGGAATACTACTGTGCAAAAAGGAATAATAAAGTGGAGGAATTCCATGGAGACTGGAACAACCTCCAGGAAGTGATGCAGAGCGAGAGGAGCACAACCAGGAAAACATTATACACAGAGACTGATACATTGTGGTACAATCGAAGGTGATGGACTTCTCCATTAGTGGTGGTGTAATGTCCCTGAACAATCTGCAGGGATCTAGGAGAAAAAACACTACCCACAAGCAGAGGACAAACTGTGGGAGTAAAAACACGGAGGAAGGACAACAGCTTGACTACAGGTATGGAGGGGATATGATCGAGGAGAGACTCTGAATGAACACCTTACTATGGAAACCAATAGCATGGAAAGGGGCTCAGGTTGAGGACCCATGTAACACCCAGAGGAATCACATATCACCAATGGGAGGGGTGGGGAAAAAAAGGTGATCTTTGTTTCTAATGAATAACGTTTAAAAATGATCAAATAAAATGTTAAAAAAAAAAACAAGAAAAGAGGGGTTGGATGGGGGAAGATGATGATGGGAATGGCCCATGGATAGAGTTAAGCCTACAGAGAGGAGGTCCTGGGTTCAAATGTGACTTCAGTCATTTCCTAGCTGTGTGACCCTGGGCAAGTCACTTAATCCCTAATGTCTAGTCCTTACTGTTCTTTTGCCTTGGAACTGATAGGCAGTATTGATTCTAAGACAGAAGGCAAGGATTTAAAACAAGAGAGGGGTTGGCAAACTACAGCGGCAAAGGCTATGAACTGTCCTCAAGGTAAAAATTGTTTTTATGTTTATAGTCTTCTTTGTTAAACCCTTACTTTCCATCTTAGTAAAACAGAAGGACAAGGGATAGGTGGGTGGGGTAAATGACCTGCCTAGGATCACATAGCTAGAAAGTGTCTGAGGCCAGACCTGAACCCACGTCCTCCTGACTCCATCCACTGGGTCACCTAGCCGCCCCCATCTTCATATTTCCAAATAGTTGGGGCAGTACAAAAACTGGCCCAGGCCATAGTTTACTAAGCCCTGCCTAAGAGCTCCAAAAAACCAGATGTGAAAGGAGGGGTGGGCTGGGGAACTCCTGCTCCCCACGGATCCATAGCGCTGGAAAAGTTCTTGGCAGAACAGAAGAGCCCGGATTGGAGGGGATGCTGGGGACACGGTGATGGCACAGGGCCAGCAGAGAGTCAAAATGAGCAAACAGAAGAGAGCAAGGGCTCCGCCTCCAGGCTTCCTCCCAAATGCATAGAACAGGAGCCGCGCCCACCCCAGCAGGCAATGGTCCAGGCTCAAAGGAGAAAAGGCCGAGAAGAGAAGAAAAAGAAGAGAAAAAGGGAAGAGAAGAGAAAGAGCCAAGAAGAGAAGAGCTCCTGGGAGCAGCTCTGTTCCGCCTCATCCCACAGGCCTGGCGGTGGGCGGGTCACCAACCTCCCTGACCCAGGGCCGCCCTGAGGCAGAGGAAGAACCCAGAGCCCAGCGGCACTTTCTGCCCCCATGAAGCCCCAAAGGCAGGCCAGGTGCCAACCAGCCACAAGAACCGGGCCAGGACCGAGCTGGGAGAAATATTAGGAGGCTTCCCAGCCGGGACGCCGCAGAGTGGCCCCACTGCAGGGGCGGGAGACCCGTGTCTTGTAGGTTGGGGAGGGAAAGAACGGGTAGGTTGCGGGGGGGGGGGGGGGGGGGGGGAAGCGGGGCGTGGGTTAGACCTTAAGGGCTTTGACCCAGCCACAGGCATGAAAGGAAACCAGGGAGCTTCCCCTTTCCCAGCCGGCACGCTGTTCCTCCTGGAAGCTGAGGTCAGACAGAGGGAGGGACACACCCACGGGGGGGAGGGGCTAAGACCGGACCGCCAGGATGAAAGGGAGCCTCGCACAGGCCCAAAGGAGGGCCTGTAGACCTCCCGAGGACAGCCCAGCCACAGCCTCCACCTACTAGAGAAGCGCCGGTGCTGGGCTCTCGGGATCACCCAGTCCCCGTGGCTGAGGCCCCCGGAATTCCGCGTGACGAGATAAAAGGGGGGGGCTCTGAGGCTATTGGAGGGGCTCCCGGCAGGCGGCCAATGAGAATGCTCCAAGTATGCCAAGAGAAGGCAGGGAAGCAGGAAGACCCGTGTGGGCGAAGGTCCGCTCGGACTTCGCTGGACTCAAGGGGCACACAATGGAGGGGTTGTCTGAGCCTCAGTTTCCCTGCCTGGGCACCTCTGGAGGGCTCACTGCACCGGCTGGTCCCGCCTGGGCCCCCCCATTGGCCCCGGGGTGGGGTGGGGGGCAGGGGAGCGAGTCAGGCCCCACTTGCGCCCACTCACCTGCCAATTTACTCAGGAGTCGCTCCCTAAGGCGCATGCGCACTCACTCCGGCCGAGAACCATTGAAGCAAAGCAGAAACCGTGAGAATTGCGCCTGCGCGCCCGGACACTGTAAACTACCGTTCCCAGAAGGCCTCGGGACCTTGGACTTGAGGGGCCATTGGGCCATGCGCCCCCTAGGCGCTGCACGAGCTTCTCGGTGGAACGATTCAATTGTCTGCGGAGGCTTCTATGGCTGACGCACATAGCGTCCCGAGCTGCGCGTGTGCAAATACCCTCCCTCCCATTTTGGGGCGGCACTGGGGAAACTGCGCCCGCATAGAGGGAGCCACAAAACTACAATTCCCAGGATCCCAAGTCGAATTGACACGCCACGAGGGGGAGCGCGAAGATTCTGGGAAATGTAGTCATCCCTGAGCATCCTCTGGAAAGGAGAGAGGCAGCCTCCTCTACTCTCGAGAAGGCTGCTTCCTTACTTAGTTTGGACCGCCACCACCAAGTAGACACAGGGCGGGGCGGCTCTGAGCTCTGCTGGTTGGGGAAGAAGGGGAGGGGGAGGGGGAGGATTCGTAGGAGGAAAGCTTTGGGGAAAAGGAATGACATTCTAATATACACATAACAGAATATATTAGCACAGGAAGAATGAGGAGGACAAGCTCTGAGAGAAGAAGCTCCCCAAATGAAGAACACAGTAAGGGGACCAGGAAAACAGCACGAATGTAAAATAAATCAACAGTCACTGGTGAAACTTGTGGGGTGCAGAGATGCACCCCTGGGGTTCGGGAAGGAGACCTTGACTCGGAAACTTAGCTTAAAGCAGCAAGACAGCATGAGTGGCACCATGTGGAAGTGGCTCCCAGAATGCTTCAGTTCTGGGGTTTTATATTCTTCTACAGCAGTGAGGAGGTGACCCTGAGCAAGGGGTTGGGGAGGAGGTTTCCCAAAGGCATGGGGTGGTTCTCCTGATTTAGAGTATAGACAGATGAGGTGTGTCTTTGTCCATCTCAAATCAATGGGACAATCAAAGGAGGAGAATCCTCCCAGGGTCAGATGTTTGGGGTTGGGAGTCAGAGGGTGTAAGGGAGAAAAGGAATTTCCCTGATAAGCATGACTGAGCTTCTGGGGGTACAATACTCATGCCATCTCCCCCCTCTCCAAATATCTAGGGGAAAGGGTGAAGGTCTCAGTTTTTTGTAGCTTCTTCAGAGCTGAGAATGGTTGTAGAGCTGTCCCTGTCTGTTGTCAGGAGAGAGAGGTATTGGCTGTAGGCAATGTCCAGGGGTTCAGGCTGGGAAGGTTGCAGGGTTGCAATGGCATCCCAGTGACTCCAATGGGAGCTTTCACCCTAGAAGCAACTAGAGAAGTGACAAGGTTACAAATCAGAATTATATGTCCAGCTGGCTTGACATGCATGATTAAAAACCAGGAAAAGACAGAAAGTATAAGAAAAAGGATAGTCATGGCTAGAGCAAGAAAGGTTTAAATTAACAAGGAGGAAGGGGGTGGATAGAATGACTGAATGGGGCCCCTCCCATCAAGGGGTTAGCTGGTTTGATCCACTCCACACTTTCAGGTAAACCAAATCTCCTGTTTGGGCTGAGTGGAGGGATTCCTCCTTATCCTCTCTTGGGGGCTTGGGAAGGATAGGATTAGGGCATTCTCTCAAAACCTGGTGGATTGGGCCAAGTTGCTTAGAAAACCCAACAAGGCTGTGGATTCTGTATCTAAAAGAACATCAGAGGTTAGAAAAGGTCTCCCATACAACAGTTCAAATGGGCTCAGCCCTGAATCTGCCTGAGGAGCCACCCTGATTCTGGTTAGGGCAATTGGGAGAACTTGGGCCCAGTCAATCTGTATCTCCTCACAGAGTTTGGTGAGGGCTCTTTTTAGGAGTCGATTCATACATTCTTCTTTTCCTGAAGATTGGGCATGCCAGGCTGAGTGTAAATGACAAGTGATGCCCAATGCCTTGGAAAACATCTGTGTGATTTGTGAAATTAAGGGAGGACAATTATTGCTCTGGAGCATTTTCAGAAGGCCAAATCTTGGAATGATTTCAATTAAGTAAGGCTTTGTGACATCTTCTGCTTTCTCGGATTTCAAGAGGAACATTTTGGGCCAACCTGTAAAGGTGTCGACAAAGACTAAAAGGATCTTGTACCTTTTTCAAGGTGGCAAGTGGGTGAACTCTGCCAATCCTCACCTGGCGATTCCCTTCTCCTTTGGATGGGTTTAAGGAGGGGAAGTGGCCTAAGAGCTCCCATGCTGTTAGTTTGGGCACAGAGGGCACAGGATCTGCAGACCTCCCGAATGGTTTTAGAGATGCCTTTGCCTGTGAAAAGTGACTATCAAAACGGTTAATGCTTCTCTGCCCAAATGTGTGGAGTTATGGAGCCCCATAACCAATTTCCACATTAAGTTCTTTGGGAGGAGCAGTGGTCCAGAGAACGCCGCCACCTGCTGTCTTCAAGGGTAAATCCCTGGAGTTTTGCCTGTTCAGTTTCCTTCTTAGTATATGAGGGGGAAATGGAGTTAGGGCCAGAGCAGTCAAGGAAGTGACTCGTGCAGCTCTCTTGGCTTGGCGGCTAGGCCTGCCCTGTGGTTCCCTCGGCTTATGTTGGAATCCAGACCTTAGTGCCCTCCACGGTGATTTATGGCTGTCTGTGACATACTGAGTAACCTGCTTTCCTCATCCCATTTTCCATAAAGGAGGAGCCATCTGTGAACCAGCCCATCCCTGCCTCAGGGAGAGGAGAATCTTTAAGGTCTGGTCAGCTGGAAAAGGTGTGGTCTATCAACTCCTCACAGTCCTGGAGGATGGGGTCTCCTGGAAGAGGGGGGAGGGTAGCTGGAGTCAGGGTCCTGCCTACCTTTAGGGTAAGGCCAGGTAAAAGAGCTTGGTATTTAGTGAGGTGGCCTTCAGTAAGCCATCGGTGGCCTTCACCAGAAGTCTCCAGAATACCAAGGGGGGGGGGTGTCAGAATTTCTAGGGGTTGGTCCAGGGTTAGTTTAGATGCCTCTTCTGCATCTGGACTGTGGCAGAAACTGATCTCAGGCATGATGGCCACCCTTGGCTAATGGGATCTAATTTTTTTGAGGAGTAAACCAGGGGCCTTAGATCAGGTCCTAAGTACTGGGCTAAAACCCCGAGGGCAAACTGCTTCCTCATCCCTTTCTGCATGGCCTCAAGGAGACAGTCAACCATGTGATCTCTATGCTGTCTATGTCTTTCCTTCCTATAGTCCTACCTGGGATCTTGCCCTGGGATAATGGTAGTGCCAGGGACTAATGCCCACGTGCCGCCTTGAGCCTTCTCATCTATTTCTACAGCCAAATCCCAGATCCTCTTTTTCTCATCTGGGGTGCAACAGGTGGAGATAATGTGTAAATCTGTCCAGGACAGGTCAAACTGCAGGGTGAGGGATTTAAAACCATCAATGAATTTGGGGTGATTCTCTGAATAGCGGCCTAATTTCTCCTTAATTTGGGCTAAATCTGTCATAGAAAAAGGGACACGAACCCGAGCCAGCCCCTCTGGCAAGGGCACCTCTCTCATAGGGAGGAGATGGACTCTGTCACCATAACTCAGTCCACTCCGGGTGTGGAGTGGGCTTGGTTGGGGGATGGTTGAGGTCACATTATCAGGCTGTGGCGGGTACAACAGGATATTATGGTAGGGCGTGGCTTGGGAGATGGGAATGGTCTCAGGTTCTGAGCCTGGAGAGTAAGGTGGGGGTTTTGGAGCAGAGGGTTGAGAAGAGGAAACAGTTGAACCTGGAGGAGGAGATCCTGAAGTGAATGTTAGTTCTAAGGAGGCTGGGAGAGAGGAAGGCTGTGGTCAGACCTCAGCCGGTGGGGGAGCTCTTATCTCCCCTCTCCTCTGGGCCACAAATTTGCCATTGAGTGCTGAATCATCCAAATGTCCTCTGGAGGGCTTTTCCCAGTAGGGGTCAGCAAGGGTGCAGTAAGGTATATACAGCAACCCCTCCTAAGCTCAGGATTCAGACTGAGTTTAATAAATACTGAAATATAGGGTTGTGCTGTTCTTTTCCCTTTCCTCATGCAAAACAAGTCCAATTGTTGGATTGTAGCAAGGCCTCTTGCTTATCAAGGATATAATGTGGCCATTTAACATTACAAAAAGAAATTAGTTTTTTTTTTCAAGTTGTATAGATCCAATTTCCCCCAATTTTCAAGTATACACCCCAAAGGGGAATCTCGGGGTACAGTCTGTCTCTGTCCCATTCTGATGCAGAATGACTGATTCCACACCAAGGGTCAACGACTGTGCTTCCACAGAGGTTGCCCAACCTATAGCACTCATGTGAGGCAAGAGTCTCCCCTTTACCAGAACATCTTCTAGTATGAAAAAGAGGAGCCGATAGCCCCAGATCAGTGGCCAAACTAGACTGACATCTGGGGGCCGATGGGAGAGAGAGCATGAAAGGTCTCAAAGATGTCACCCAAAAGATGGGGGTTTCAGGAGTCCAAGAAAGACTCCTCCTTACTTGAGAAGCTGTGTACTCATCTTTTGGGTAGCCAAAAATGTTGGGTGCCAGATGGAAGGAGGAATCCCTCCACCCAGTCTTAACAGGAGATTTGTTATACCTGAAAATGTGGAGTGGATCAAACCAGCTAACCCCTTGATGGGAGGGGCTCCATTCAGTCATTCGATTCATCCCTGTCCCCCTTGTTATTTTAAACCTTTCTTGCTCTAGCCATGACTATCCTTTTTCTTATACTTTCTGTCTTTTCCTGGTTTTTAATCATGCATGTCAAGCCAGCTGGACAAATAATTCTGATTTGTAACCTTGTCACTTCTCTAGTTGCTTCTAGGGTGAAAGCTCCCATTGGAGTCACTGGGATGCCATTGCAACCCTGCAACCTTCCCAGCCTGAACCCCTGGACATTGCCTACAGCCAATACCTCTCTCTCCTGACAACAGACAGGGACAGCTCTACAACCATTCTCCGCTCTGAAGAAGCTACAGAATTCTGAGACCATCACTTCTATTCCCTTAGCTATTTGGAGAGGGGGGAGATGGCATGGGCACTGCACCCCCAGAAACTCAGGCAGACTCTTATGGGGGGGTTCCTTTTCTCCCTTACACCTTCTGACTCCCAACCCCAAACATCTGACCCTGGGAGGATTCTCCTCCTTTGATTGTCCCATTGATTGGAGATGAATAAAGACTCACTTCATCCATCTGTCCTCCAAATCAGGAGAACCACCCCATGCCTTCAGGCAAACCTCCTCCCCAACCCCTTGCCCCAGAGTCATGTCTTCACTGCTGTAAAAGAATATAAAAACTCCAGAATGGAGGCATTCTGGGAGCCACCCTCCATGTTGTGCCACTGGTGCTGTCTTGCTGTCCTCCTGAGGAGCAGCTCTTCTAGCCATGCTGTTCTACCTAGGAGGCAGGCTTCCACCTATGCTGCCTCCTGGTCAGATTCAACATGACTTTCCAAATAAATAAATTTCTCTTTATTTTTAAGCCAAGTTTCGGAGTCTTGCATTCTTGCAAAAGGTCTCCATCCCGAGCCCCAGGGGTTCACCTCTGAAGCCTACAGCAAAACTAAATGTGTAATTATGCCTAAACTTCAGCCCGGGGAAGCAATGAGGAAATGCCCTTCCTCCTTTCTCTGACTGGTTGAGGGCAGGGAGTGTTTCAGACAGTGTCAGGCCCTGTACTCTTCTCTTTTAGCCATCATTCTCTTCTTAGTCACAATCGATGGGGTGTTTGGCCCGCGCCTGGAGCACCCAGGATTGCAGCACTAGAGATGGGGAGGCAGGGGCCGGTGGAGGGGCTGGGCTTAGATATGTTTCACTGGCTTCTCTCTAGTGGGGGCAGGGTTGAAATTGTCTGTCACAGGCTTCCTCTCCCTTCAGCAGTGGCCAAGGGTGAAAGGACCACTGCTCCCTTACGGGGACACAAAGCAGTGGACGGTGGTAGGGAGGGTCTGAGGCCATTCCTCCTTCTCTTGGGCCCTCTGGCTCTAAGAAGCAGGCTAGGGTGGATCTTCTGTCCTTTGGTCTTTTCTAGGTCTCCAACTCAGGGTCTTGAACCAGGGGACCTGAGAGCCCAGGATTCCAGGCCAGTGAGCAGTCCTGCGAGGAAGGCCTGAGGAGCCAGGGTCCTGGGATGCGCCTGGGGTTGGGGTGGGGAGGCACTTTGGACCGGGTGGAGCTAAAGTTATGCAGGACCTGCACTAAACCAGGAACCTAACCATCCTCTTCTTTATAGACTACAGTGGAGACGGGATTGGATTCCCCAGGTGGTGGGGAGACCGTTGCTATACCTTGGAATTCAAGATTCCTTGGTAAAAGCAAATTTGTTCAGGACTTAAGTGGAACAGGGGTGCCTGGATCCCCCAAACCAGTGAACACCCCCCAATCCTCAGGGTAACGGAGAACACTGGGCCTCGGTGAAAAATGGTCCATCAGCTTTTCAGACAGTGGGCCCCCGAATCATTATTATACAAAGGAAAACTCCCAAGGAGAGGTAGGAGGGGTCTGTCTGGAAATGACTCCAGTGTGAAACCAAACCAAACCTTAAAATAAAGCAATCCAGATAATGTAGACGCACACGTGGATGCACAATGAGCCCGTGTACAAATAGCCGATAGGAGAGTTTACAGTTTGAGGGGGGCCGTTGGCAGGCTTCTTGCTTTCTGCTCTCATTTAGACGTTTGAACACCCACACGGAGGGTTTAATTGCACTTTGTGATGGGCCCTAAGATTTTCCTTCCAGTTGAAGCCCTTCCCACAGTTACCCCATTCAAATGGCTCTCTCCAGTGTGAATTCTCTTGTTCCTTCTTCCTAAAGGCTTTGGCACCTTCATGCAGATCAAAGGCCTGCTTGCCGCTGCCGATTCTCCGACTCAAGAGACCCGTCTTTGCCGTTCCTTCCATCAGGAACCTTAACGTGGGGGAATTCTGGGGATCCCCGACAGCGTCCCGGGGGCTTCAAGGACCTGCTTTCCTCTTCCATGATTTCTTTCCTCTTGGAATGTCCTGTTGGCAGACGTTCACCAAAGGGTTTCCTGGGTTCATGGCTTCTGTGGAATCTTTCTCCAGGCTGAATGATTCTCTGTAAGAGAGGTGCGAATGATGACTGAATGCTTCCCTGCTTTCATCACGTACCAAGGATTTCTCTCTGGTAGGAATTCTCTGCTGGGTAACATAATTGTTGGACAATTACGTTCTCTTCTGAGCTGGAGCTGTTACCCATCCCACCAACAGGGTTCTCTCTAGTCTGGATTCTATTGGTTGGAGCTGAGCGTTTCCCCAGCTCCACTTTCTTGTCACTTTGAGCCCTCTGATGGGTGACTGGAGGCTTTTCCACGTTTATAATCCAGGACTTTGCTCCAGTCTGTATTCTCTGGTGGTGAGAAGCACACGCCATTTTACTGCTGGCTTTCCTACATTTGATGTGCTTATGTAGAGCCAATGAAAGAAAAAGATGACACCTGCAAGGGGCAGCTCGGTGATGCTAGTGCATAGAGCACTAAGTCTAGGGTGGGACGCGTCTTCCCGAGTTCAAATTTGAACTCAGACACTTTCCAGCCGTGTGACCCTGGGCAAGTCACTTAACTCTGTTGACCTCAATTTTCTCATCTATCAAATGAGCTGCAGGAAACAGCAGACCACTCCAGTATCTTGGCCAAGAAAACCCTAAATGGGGTCAAGAAGAGTCAGACATGCCTGAAAACAACTGACGAACAACCAAAAAAGGGGAGAGGAGGAAGAGGCTTCCCACAGGCCAGGCACCACCGGATTTGACACTCCAAAAATGCCTACGCAGATTAGCTGGGCAAAGTGTAACTCCTCAGCGCATTCTATTGCATTGAATTCGGTTTTTAGCTTTGCTCCGGTGCCCAAACGTCTCTGGCATTCCTTTGGACGATTATCCTTGGTCCATCTTGTCTCTCTTCTCCATCCTGGAATAGGAGGAGCTGCCCGTAGTTGGTGTGGTCTGCCCTGGGATGCTGCGCAGTCGCAGGCGAGTCTTCAGTTTCACAGAAAAAAGTCCCCAAAGCCTGGATCAGCCTTTGTCTGGGCTGCTTCTGTGTTAAGTTCTAGGTTCTCTTTCCTCCTCCAAGGAGGGGGAAGATCAATCTCAGAAAGGTGGGATATGCCGAAGGAGAAGTGTGAGGAGCCAGCGAGGAAGGCCCGGGCTACCCAGAACTTCGTGGGGATACAGAGAACCACTGGGCGAGGCCCCTGATCCCTGTGCCAAGAGTGAGCTGGAGCCAGCTTCTCTTAGCCGGGCTGCCGTGAGCATGGACCTCTGGGAAATCAGCAGCAGACCCCAATCGGGTTTGATGGATTGTAGACACTAAAGCTCTACTGGAGGAAATGTTAATAAGGCAGGAGAAACCTCAAAGTCGTTAAATATTTATCAGGCCACCAAGCCAGAGGGGCGGTCATCTCTGGCCTGATAAATATTTAATGATGGCCTGATGGGAGATTGCTATTGCTCTAGACCCTGGGGGAGTCCTCAGGGATCCAGGCAGGTGACAAACTTCAGCAAAGTGGCCAGAGCATCGCCTCCCCTGGAAGGTGGGAAAGGGACTCAGTGCGAAAGATGCCTCTGGGCTAGGAAGACCTAGAATGCCGCCAACAGGGAGCACTCTGTGCTAGGAGCTGGGGGAGATCCAAGCATGGCCAGAACTGGGCGCCTGGCTCCTTGAAGCCCCCATCAGGGAAGATGGCCCGCATGTAGATAACCAGGCATCCGGAGGGGACAACCACACATGAGGACACACACACACACACACACACACACACACGGTCCAAGGAGGTGCCCAACATTCTTCACAAGAGAGTATGAAAATGGCAGGAAAAGGCCTGCCAGAATGTGCTCGATTGGCTCGAGCCTCCATTTCCCAGGTGGGTCTCTGCTCCTTGGGACCTCGACGTTCCAGCAATGCTTTGGGACTCCAAGCTAAGCCTGGGCAATGGCAGCCACCAGCCAAATCCCACCTGCGCCATCCCATCTGAACCTGGACAAGGAGCACCAGAAAGCAGTCCTTCTCCTAACCAGGAGTGACATCGGGTGGTTTCTAGATCCACCAGCTGCCAAAGGGCCGTTTCCCAGGACTGCACCAAGCCAGGAGATTCTGTTAGCAAGCCTGGGAGAGGATGCCTAGTGCCTGTCCACCGACCTTGTGTGGGGATAGAGTAGATGCCAAGCCTGCGCCTGCACCTGCTCCTCCTGTTCCAGGACTCTGTGGGGCCAGACATGACCAGTGAGCCAGAGAGGAGGCCACCAGGCAGAGGAGTCTGCTGTCCTGGACGAGCCGCCCGGCGGTGAAGGCTGCTTTTTGAAGGAGCGCAGAGGGTGCTGGGCACCGCTGGCATTCCATAGAAATTTCAGGCCTGAGAAAGGCTCTAGAGGCAGCCACTATTATCCCCATTTTATACGGGGATGAGCACATGGAGAAAGAGGTTAAGGGTCAGGCAAGAAGTCTCCTGAAAAATGGGAGGGGGGTCCTCAAGGCTCCTTGGGGCACTTGGGGAGGAGAGGACGGTGTCTGGAAGTGACTCACACAAAGTCACAGAATCACAGACTTCCACCCAACAGGACCCGTAGAGGCCAATCCTGGCCCCTCCCCCATTTACAGCTGAGGAACCGAGACAGGCAGTAGTCTAGGGACCTGTCTATGGTCACCTAGCTTATGGGCACCCCAGGTAGGATTTGAATTCGGACCTTCCCATCTCCAGCCCAGCCAGGCAAGTCCCACCCTTGAAGACTCCCTGAATCTCCCTCCCCAGCTGCCCAGGGTAGGCCCTCTTTGGGGGGAGCCTCCAATGGGGCCCACTCCCTGGGCTGTGGCTGCTCCTCTCCTGCATACCCTTAATCAATGCTCAGAGCCTGCACTGGGAAGGCCCCTTCCCCCATTTTATGGATGGCTCCTCAGGCACACCCCAGACCTCCCTGACTCAGAGGGTGGCGCTACCCATTGGACAACCCTTCCTAGCTCTGGGTCACCACCTTCTTCTGGGGCAGGAGGAGCCCCCTCCCCATCTGGGCCAGGGTGAGCCCTTCTTCCATTTTCTTCTTGCCAAGCCTCTGCCATACTCCTCCCTTCCTCAAGAACCTTCAGGGGCTCCAAAGTGCCCCCCAGGATAGAACAAACCCAGGCAGGTAAGAAGAGCCTCCCCACAATGACTTCCTTCCCATTTGTCTCCTCCAGTCACTCTACATCAACCACCAGCCTCAGTCTATACTGCCTGCCCCCTTCTCATCCAGTGTTCTCCAGGACTTGGTTCTGGCCCCTTCCTGGTGTCCTGGCTGCTTGGAAGTTCTGAGCCCTCCCTGACACCCCCCAGCTCCCAGGACCCCTCACCCCGGACCCCAAGCACTGACCCAGCACCCACAGAGGCAGCTGCTGGAGTGGAAGTGCTGGGAAGGCCGCCCCTTCCAGGAAGTTGTGCTCGGCATACTGCAGTCACTTAATAAGTGCCCATAGTTGACTGTTCCCTCAGGGTCTAATAGTCCTTTCCGAGCCCTCTGCTGTGCACAGGGACACGGAGATGAAAATGTCCCTGCCCTCTGGGAGCTCCCTGTCTCTCAGGAGAGACATCGTGGCCCAGGCAAGACTTCAGACCCACAGTGGGCTTTAGCCCTGCATCTCTTGGCTGGGAGCCTTTGCCCAGTAGACTTCCAGAGCTGGCTGCTACATGGCCCCAAAGGTTGTGGCTTAGACCCCCTCCTTCCACCCTCTGCCAGGCCCCCCGCTTTCCCTCAAACCAAGGCTGGGACAGTGCGCCCTAGGAAGCGGACCTCTGCCCTTGGAGCCTTTATGGAGTGGCAAAATAACCTAAACTCTGCTCCTAAAAAGGACAGATTCAAGTCTCTCCAAGCGACGGTGCAGCGTGAGATCAGGAAGATGCAAGACCGATGGTGGGAAAAAAGGCAGAAGAAATCTAGCGCGTTGCTGATACGAAAAACTACAAACAATTTTTCAGTGCCCTCAAGACTGTCTATGGGCCATCAAAACCCACCACCTCTCCCTTGCTATCCGCTGACGGTGACACCCTCATAAAAGATAAAAAAGGCATCAGCAACAGGTGGAAAGAACACTTCAGTCAGCTTCTCAACCGACCTTCTTCAGTCGACCAAAGCACCCTTGACCAGATCCTCCCAAACTGCACCATTGAACAACTTGATGTCCCTCCTTCAATAGAGGAAGTCCAAAAAGCCATTAAACAAATGAGTGCAGGCAAAGCATCCGGTAAAGACGGGATCCCAACCGAGGTGTACAAGGCCTTAAATGGAAAGGCGCTCCAGGCATTCCACATAGTGCTGACCAGCATATGGGAAGAGGAAGACATGCCCCCAGAACTCAGAGATGCCTCCACCGTAGCCCTATACAAGAACAAAGGCTCACGAGCAGCCTGTGATGACTACAGAGGCATCTCACTACTCTCCACTGCTGGAAAGATCCTCGCCCGTGTTATACTCAACAGACTCCTGTCACCTGTTTCAGAGCAGAACCTGCCTGAATCACAATGTGGCTTCCGACCAGATCGCAGCACCATTGACATGGTCTTCACGGTGAGGCAAATGCAGGAAAAATGCCTTGAGCAGAACCTGAGTCTCTACATTGTCTTCATAGACCTGACGAAGGCGTTCAACACAGTGAACAGGGACGTATTGTGGGTGATCCTCAGCAAGCTCGGTTGCCCAGCAAAATTCGTCAAACTGATCCAGCTCTTTCATGTCAACATGAGAGGGGAAGTCCTATCTGGTGGTGTGACAAGGAAATCACTTTAAAAGACTGATATATATTAATTTAAGGTCACCAAGGAACTCAGCTATGTAATTCCTAAATGAAAACTCAAGTCAGCAGTCAACCTTTTATGGAGTTTTTCATTACAAACAGGAGGAAGAAAGGTATTAGAGAGAGAGAGAAAGAGAGAGAGAGAGAGAGAGAGAGAGAGAGAGAGAGAGAGAGAGAGAGAGAGAGAGAGAGAGAGAGAGAGAGAGAGAGAGAGAGAGAGAGGGTTGGGGGTGGGGAATAGGGCTTAAATACCTCCTCTGTTTAGTCTGGGCCAAAAGGCCCAAGCCCTTAGATAGCTGAGGCAAAGAAAAGAGATCAGTCCCTATCACTCACGTGACCAAAATGGAGAAACAGTCTCAGGGGCCTCCACCTCCAGCCTCCTTCAGAGCCACCTTGCTCAGAGCAAAACCTCCTCCATTCTCTCCTCAGACCCCGCTATCTTTTAGCAAACAATCTAAGTTCCCTCCCCTCAGTTCTCACATCTACCAATCACTGTCGATGTCTCCCCTGTGCCAATGGTGGTTCTAGTTTAACCCAGGACTGCCCAGAGGTCTGTGGCTTTGCACATGTCTGTTGAAGGTCATATTCTCAAATAATTAAATCTTGATCCTTTGCTGCAGCCCTTCCTAAATCCTGTTACTCTAAGTAGGGTGGAAATTGTATTTTCCAAGACCTAGTTCTGTCATTCCAAGTATCTCTATTGTATTAATTCTAAAATCAATCATGACTCAAGGAACTTCCTGTTCTATGCTTAAGCATAGGTCAAAGCCCTTTCCATTGTTTAGCAAAAGGTTTCTGTCCTAAAGTAGTCTTAGGTAGGGAGGAGAAGGACCCTCCCTACCTAATGTTGGAAATGGGGAAATTTCCAACATTCATAAGTCTAAGAAATTTTAAGGTTTACAGTGGAGAGACTTCTGATTGCTTCAACATCTCCAATGGCGTGAAACAAGGCTGTGTCCTCGCTCCGGTACTATTCAACCTATTTTTCACCCAAGTATTACGACATGCTGTGATGGATCTAGACCTGGGCGTCTACATCAAAATCTGACTGGATGGCTCACTATTTGACCTTCGCCGCCTGACTGCAAAAACAAAGACAACAGAGACACTCATCCTGGAAGCTCTCTTTGCAGATGACTGTGCTCTCATGGCCCACCAAGAAAATCATCTCCAAGCCATTGTGGACAGGTTCTCCACCGCAACAAAACTGTTTGGCCTGACTATCAGCCTCAGCAAAACAGAGGTGCTGTTCCAGCCTGCACCAGGGAGGCCAACAAACCAGCCGTGCATTACAATCGATGGCACACAGCTTTCTAACATCAACACTTTCAAGTACCTGGGCAGCACCATCGCCAACGACGGGTCCCTAGACCATGAGATCAATGCCAGGATACAAAAGGCTAGCCAAGCACTTGGGCGGCTGCGCTGCAAAGTCCTCCAACACAGAGGTGTAAGCACTGCGACGAAGCTCAAAGTGTATAATATAATGCAGTGGTCCTCAGCTTGATCCTGCACGGTTGTCAGACATGGACACTGTACTGGAAGCACATGAAGCAGTTGGAGCAATTCCACCAACGTTCTCTCCGGTCAATCATGAAGATCCGATGGCAGGACCGAATCACCAATCAGGAAGTCCTTGAAAGAGCCAACTCCACCAGCATTGAAGTTATGGTCCTCAAAACCCAGCTATGATGGTCTGGACACGTCATCCCCACGGACCCACAGCGAATACCAAGACAGGTATTCTATGGGGAACTGTCAGCTGGACTCTGGAAACAAGGCCGACCAAAGAAAAGATTCAAGGATCAGCTAAAGTTCAACTTGAAGTGGGCTGGCATTACACCAAAGCAACTAGAACTCGCTGCCTCTGACAGAAGCAGCTTGCGAACCCATATTAACCATGCGGCCACCACCTTTGAAGATGAGCGACGTCGACGTCTTGCCGCTGCGCTTGAATGCCGACACCAGGCCACAACTGCACCTCCCATAACAACTGGAGTCCCATGCCCCATGTGCCACAAACTTTGCGCCTCAGCCTTTGAACTCCAAAGCCACATGAGGATACACCGTAGATGAAACTGCACAAAGACAATAGTCATTCTCGATCACCGAGAGACTACCACTACTACACTCTTTATTCTGACCAAACCACCGCTGGTTCTGGGTTCCAAAGAGATTTTCAAAATAAGGGGAAGGATCAAGGTGTACAAAAATATTTACAGCAGCTCTTTTTGTGATGGAAAAGAACTGGAAATTAGCAAGATGCCTATTCATTGGAGAATGGCTAAATACCTGGTGGTTTATGGTTGTGCCATAACAAAGGACCAATAGGATGATTTCAGAAAAAACCTCCAAAGAATGCCATGAACTGATGAGAAGTGAAGTCAGCAAAAGCAGGAATGCATCGCAGTACCCAGTAAAAGCAACCGTAGGATGAATCGCTGTGAATGACAGCAAAAATCCAATGATCCGAGCCCCTCCAAAGCATGCAAGAGGATAAATGCTACCGACCTCTGCTGAAAGAACTGATGGAGTGTGACTGTGGACAGAAGCAGGCCATCTTCCACTTGATTTTCTTTGGGGGATTTTAGAAATGAGTCTTCTTCCATGACAGGACCAACTGGACGTGTACAAGCTATATCAAATGGGATGATGGGGAGGAGGGGGAGAGAATTTGGAATTTGAAATTGTATTAAACAAATGTTAAAACTGTTGTGTAATTGGGAAAGAAATTCTTGAGCCAAATTTAAACGTGTAGACCTGAACACTATATCTATGTATTGTGGCATTTAAAAGAGTGGGAGCCATAAACTGTCAGATTTAAAATGGTTGATGTTGTAAACTGTAGTGAGTTAAAATGGTGGAAGATATAAATTGTGATAGATATAAGAGAGGGTGAGTAAATTTGACCGCAGAAAATATGTTTCACTACAGTGTCTTGGTTTTTAAATCAAATATAAGGTGGTTGCCAGGGAATATAGTCTGTAATGGTGAAAATGTCACCTTTTTAAGATTGATGTAATATTGAACAATGGCCGCCAAGGAATTTACTTATGAAATTCCTAAAATGAAACACTCAAGTCAGAATAGAGTTTATGGAGGTTCAATCACAATGGGAGTAGGGAAAGGAGAGGGAGAGAAGGAGAGAGGAGAAAAAGGAAAGGGGCTACTCAACCTCTGACCAAGGCAGAGGGAGTTTTAGGCCCAAAGGGCCAAGGTGGAAAGAATCAGTCCTTAACTCACGTGAGTGATCTGAAGGAAAGCTGTCTGCGGGCGTCCTCCCTATCCAAGCTCCTAACACCAACTCGCGTCTAGCTCTCTCCACAGGAAGTGAGCGAATTCCAGAGGCTGTTCTCTACCTCACTTCCTGTGTCTCACAAGTGCCAATGGTTGGCTCTAGCTTGGCTTAGGACAACCCAGGTGGTCAGTCAGTTATTTCTGATTTGTCATTGACTAGCACATACCCGTGTAGTGTGGGTGTGCACAATTTTTGGGTGCTAGACCAAGATGGAGACTTTTAAAATTCACAAGTCCCAATTATGAATATACCCAAGTCAATTGGGTTTTATAGAGATTTTAATTAACAATACAATGAGTAATCAAAGAAAGAGAGAGAGAGAGAGAAAAGTATAAGTATGAAGGGCCTTAAGCCAACATGGCCTAGACCTGAGTCTTAAGAGAGAGAGAATCAGTCAGTTTTTTATCACTCACCACAAGATTTGTCTTAAGCAAGGATGTCTAGTGACACCAGGCCAGCTCCATCTCAGCTGACTTCACCAGAGAGAGTTCCAGCCTCAAAGTCCTCCTCAAAGAGAGAGTCCTCCTCAAAGAGCCTTCCAGTCAGAGACTGTTCCAAAGGGCCTCTCTCCAGAGCCTCCAGAGGGACAGAGTCCCCTCAGAGGAGCTCCAGCGAGACCTCCTTAGAGATTGTCCTCCAAGAGCTTCCCTTCTCCAGAGCCTCTCTTCAAGAGATTCTTCCCAAGCGATACTCATCAGAGATCCTCCAAAAGGATTCCTTTTCAAGAGATTCTGCTTTTTCTTATATAGGGGTTTTTCTCCTATGTCACCTCCCCTAAGTTCTTCCAACTACCAATCACCGTAGATGATTTCTAAAAGGACAGCCCATATGAATTCCTGCTAAGTCGACTAATCTCCTCAGTAAGTCTGAACTAGAGAAAACACAGCTGAGTCTACTAATCTCATTAAGAGGAAACTTGCCCGACCCTTTCAGGTACCTAGCATCCCATTGTATCAATTCTAAAAACAGGCCTGGCTCAAAGAACTCCTTGGCCCACCTAAGCATGTCATTGTTTAGCAAGGAGTTTTCTCCCCTAAAGCAGTCTTAAGTACGGGTGGAGTAGAGGTCCTCCCATAGCAAGGAGTTTTCTCATCAAAATGGGGAATGTTTCCAGTCCAATGGGGAAATTTTTAACATTCACAAGTCTGAGAAATTTCAAGATTTACAGTATATACGTAAATGTGTGTGCCCAGGTATCCCGAGGGTCTGGGCGCTGAGGGTATTAAGAGGGATGTATCTTAGCATAAAAAAGGGAGCAGATAATTTGGAATATAAAAACCTTTGCCTTAAAGATCTCCAACGGGGTTCTAAAATCCCAGCTATAGTGGAAAGTGGGAAAAATCAGTAAGGCCAAAAGTCTTTGAGAGAGTGAGACAAAGAGACAGAGACATAGAGACAGAGAGAGAGAGACGGAGAGAGGGAGAGACAGAGAGATAGGGAAAGACAGAGAGGGAGAGAGAGAGGGAGACAGAGAAAGAGAGAGGAGAGACAGAGACAGAGGGAGAGAGAGGGAGAAAGGGAGAGAGACAGAGAGGGAGAGACCAAGAGAGATGGAGAAACGGAGAGAGGGAGAGACAGAGAGAGGGAGAGACGGAGAGAGTCGGAGAGACAGAGAGAGGCTGGTCCTCTCCCCAGAAGGTCGGATACTTGAAGTATCTGCTTGTTCGCCCAGCCCTGGCGCCCAGTAGGTGTTTCACAAGCGAGCGTGGATGACTCCTCCAAAGGCTGAGAAGAGGAACCAAAGGGCCGGGCGGTTTGGGGACCCGCACAGCCCGCTGGGGCTGAGGGTGCTGGGAATGGCCTGCTTTCGCTGTTTGGGTCCCAAGAGGTTGGAGGAGGCCCGGGACTCAGGCCCAAGAGGAGAAAGCGGCCTGTGGGTGCACAGGCGCAGCTCAGGCTGCCAGGAATGGGGGAAGGGCTGAGGAGAGCCCGGAGGGCTGCCACAGGGGGCCCTCGGAGGACGCCCACAGCTGAGGCCCGGGAGGGGGCAGGTTCTCTCTTGAACCCAGAGACCTGGAAGCCAGAGAAGTCCCTGGGACGGCTGGAGCGAGTGGGCAGAGAAGATAGCCCCCGGGGGGAGCCACAGGAACGGGGAAGGGATGGAGAGAGGGAGGGGCACGGAGGAGAGTTTCAGAGGTTCGGGCCTGACCACGTCCATCTGGAATAGCGGCTGAAGATGAAGCCAAAGACCCTGAGAATATCAAGGGGGGGGGGCGAGGACGGAGGGCGTTGCCATGGAAACCAGGAGAAGGGGGGTGCAGAGGTGGGGGGGGGCGGGATGCGGCGGAGGAAAGGCCAGGGGAGCTGGCCGCCCTGAGAGCGGCCCGGGCACTTAGCCACAGAGGCGGGCGGCCGCAGAAGAGGGGCGGCACCCGCTGCGGGGGCTCAAGGGCCCAGGCCTCCCCGAATCGCGGGGGCTCTCCCTTTCTGGCTGGGATTGGAATGGAGTCCCTCCTACCTAGAGGTCTCAAAGCACCGACGGGAAGACTCCCGGTGAGGTGGCCGCCCGGGCTGGGCACCGCTGCCTCGGGGTGCGCCTGCCTAAAGGGGGCGGCAGGGGAGGCCACAGTTCTAGAAAGTTCCCCGCGTGTGGTGGGATCCCATTGGCGGGACGGCCGCGGGCAGAGCCAATCGAGGAATACCTCCGGCCCCGGGGCCGCCAGGGGCCGCATTTCCTCCTTGGGCACCAGGGCTGTTGGTGGGACAGCGCGGGTGCGGGTACCAGGTGAGGCTGCCCATGGGGGGCGGGGAGGGAAGCGCGGACCCCCGAGAGGTGGAGCTGCCGGGGGGAGGTCCCGGGGAGGGTCCCGGCCCGCCGTTCGGGGTGGAGCCGTCCAGGGGAGGGACGGCGGTTAGGGGTGGGCGGGGCTGCCTTTAGGGGCGGGGTTGCCAGGCTACCGGCGGTCTCTGCCTCCTCCCAGGATCGAGAGAGCGCGATGAGCAACTATTCGACCCCGCCCTTCGACCCTCGCTTTCCCAACCAGAACCAGACCCGCAACTGCTACCAGAACTTCCTAGGTTGGTGGGGGGACAGCGGGGGTCGGAGCCCGCCGCAGGGGAGGCGGGGGCGGGGCTACGCGGCGTGACCCCGGCGTGACCCCGGCGCCTCCTCCCAGACTTTCACCGCTGTACCAAGATCATGAAGAGGCGGGGCAAGGACTCGAGCCCCTGCGACTACTACCGCAAGGTCTACCACTCCCTGTGCCCGCTCAGCTGGGTGAGCAGGGGGAAGGGGCGGGGCTGCGGAGGGGCGGGCCCAGGTTCTGGAGGGCCACCTGCCTCAGTCCCTGCCTGCCTCCCCGCAGGTGCAGCGCTGGACCGACCAGATCCGGGAGGGGACGTTCCCCGGGAAGATCTGAGGGGCCCCCCGAAAAATCCTCGCAGCCGGCAGACTTAACAAGAAGACTTTTATTAAAAAACTAGTTGCAAACTGCCCGTCACCCAGTGTCCGCAATCCCTTGGACCGGGGTGGGGAGGCCGAGGGCCCCGGCTGGCTGTGCTGGCCCCCGCTCCCCTCACTCCCCGGGAGGCACCGGAGCTATAGCACCATGAGAAAGATGAGGCGGGGCGGCCTCCCTGAGAGCCAGGGGGGGCGGCTGCGGGAGCCCCCTCCCCTCCCCCTTTATGGCTTTCCCCCTGGGGGGGGCGGGGTGCCACTGAGGCAGGAGGTAAAAGTCTAGAACCATCCTGAGGCTGAGGGAGGGATCCTTGCTGTCCCTCCCTGCTGGGTTGGGGTCTCCTTCCACCGGGGGGCCGCCCGCCGCACCCATGCCCCCCTGTGGGGTTCCCCAACCGGCAGGGGCCACAAGGGAAGGGGTTCTCCTTTTTGGTAGGGACCCGAGGAGAGGCAGGGAATCTGAGAACCAGGGTGAAGAATGACAGACAAATCAGTGTTTAAATAGGGCAGGCAAACCCCTATGATATTCTCCTTGGAAGGAAAATAGGAGAGTCAATGGAACACGAGGTAGAGGAAGAGATTAAGGCAGAGAATGTAAGCCCAGAGGGGCTAGAGCCTCCAGAGAGAGGAGAAGGTTTACGAGAGAGAGAAAGAGAAAGAGAAAGAGAAAGAGAGGGAGAGGTTCCTAGAGCAGAGTGAAGATCCAAGAGAAAATTCATGGGTCCGCCTTCTGTTTTTATTGCAGGATGTAAGTGGGTAGCACTTGCAAGCACATAGCAATCACGATACAAAGCATAGATAATTCAGATTGGATGGTGAGGTGAAGGTGACACCTTGATGGGCGTGTAGATTTCCACCTGCGCTTTCGACTCTGAGCCAAAATGTTCATGAGTTTGTCTTAGGCAACAGCCATGGGACCAGGTCAAGATTCCACTCACAAATATCAGAGTATTACCTTGTGTCTAAAGACACCGTAATCATATAATCATTTAAATTTCATCGATGTGAATATGCTTGGAATGCTACATATTAAACTGTGTATTCCTTCCAATCATCTTAAGGAAGGTTCTACATTCCATCATTTTGTGGCCCTTCTTCTCACAGAAGTGGCAGGTTACTGATTTATTTGTGAATTCCCGCAAAGGGGCTAGGGTCTCTCCCTTATTTTTCAATTGTCTCTTTAACATTTCAATTTCTTTCTTTAAATCTTCCACTAACGTATTGCCTTCCTCAGGTCTTTTTACACAACCTTTATAAACATAGGTTGCTACTCTCCTCAACTCTTCAAGGTCCATAGAGTCCCAATTAGGACAGCCAGTTTTAAAGTAGTTTTTTACCACTGAACAACAATTCTCAACGAATTGCCTATGTATTTGTCTAATGTCTCTTTCTCCGGATGAATCAAGGTCCATATATATATTCCCTACGTCAATAAGTCTGTCCATTAACTGGAAGGGTGTTTCATCAATATCTTGTCGGGTTCTTTCAAATTTTGACCATTTTCCAGGTCTATCAGAGCAAGCTCTCATGGCTGTCAGTAATGCTTCTCTGGCCTGGTTTAGTTTTGTGTGATCTAGTTCAACATTGGGGTTCCAATGTGGATCTTCAGTTGGCCATTAATGTCCTTTTTTACCTCGTTTTTGATTAGCCAGAGAAATGATATTATTTTTCTCTCTCTTTGTCAAAAATGCTTCTAATAAATTCTCAACATCCATCCAAGTGGGGTCAAAAGTTCTGAATATGTTCTCTAATTTTTTTTTTATCATTAATATTGGTTCTTCCTCAAATGATGGCATATCTTCCTTCAATTTATTTAAGTCCTCAGGGCTAAAAGGTGAATGATGTCTTATAGATACCAAGTTTCCATTCTTATTAAAAGTGGGTACTTCCCTTAAAGGAAATAACCTATGTGAATTATTTGGTACTCCTGTTTCTAGGCTTCTAGCTCCATTCTCAGTGGGCTAAGTAGGAGAAATAGAACATTCGGGCCCACTAAGGGAGAGGGTTTGTTGTTGTCCCATAGTGCCAGAAAGATCAGAGGTAGGAAGGATCTGAGAATTGAATTGGGCAGGGTGGGAAGGAGGAGCCAAGGGAGAAGTGTGAAAGGATACAGAGGTATTAGGATTGGAGGAATCAGTAAGGTGTGAAGTGGAGGCATTAGGATCAGAAGTATGGGTAGGGTGTGAACTTAGAGTGGATTGTGTAGGGTTGGAAGCATGGGTGGGGTGTGTACTTAGAGTTGAGGGTGTGAGGTCAGAAGCATGAGCAGTGGGAGGAGTGAGTTGGTTAGAAGTAGGGTTTTCTGAGGCCCTTGTGGCAGGGGGTGGGGTGGGTTGGTCAAGAGCAGAGGGTTCTAAGGTAGAGTTAGCAGAAGGAGCAGTGGGTTGGCTAGGAGGGTTAATGTCCAGAGCAAGTTGGGACAGAGATTATTCTGATAATGTTCTTAACTCTCTTTTAATGTTTCTTATGAAAGCTTCAATCTCTCCCTGACTTTCCTCTATAAGCTCAAGCCGAGGATTTAGTTCTGCATTTTGTTGAGTAGTAGAAGGAACATTCGGTTGGTTTGACTGAGAAGTGGGTTTTTTTAAGGAAAGACACTATTACGGCTTTAACAATCAAAATCCCAAGGGGGAGTACTGTGTCGATTATATTTTGCCATAAGTCCCATGGTATGAGAAATTTCAGAGACACAAAGAATGCGAATTTTACAAGCTTGGTCATGGAGGTGAATAGCCAGTTGTTAAGTATGTTGTGAACTGGCTGTAACCACATATTTCCAAAGTAAACACGTGGGAAGCAGGACAAGGCCAAAAGCTTCCCCAAGTTTTTCTAGTCCTAATTTAGGCAGTTGCTAGCCAGGACCTTAGGGCCCTGTTGCTAAGATCTACAACAGCTTAATTTAAGGAGAATCAAAAAGATTTTTAACTCACCCTTTTTTGCAGCTGTATTTTTGAAGCCAAGTTAAAAAAGAAAACAAAACTTACTGATAGGGCAAGTAATAAAGCAAAGAGAGAAAGGAAAAAGATTTCACAGAAACTTTTTGAGGGTTTTCTCACCAACCTTGTGGTCAGCCATAAACTGTAATGATTAAAATAGTGGAAGACATAAATTGTTGTAGAGAGAAGAGTGGATGAGTAAATTGTGACCGCAGAAAATACGGTTTCAAGACAGTGTCTTGTTTTAAAATCAAATATATAAGGTGGTCGCCAGGGAAATATTCCCAATTATGAAATATACCCAAATCAACTGGGTTTTGTAGAGATTTTAATTCAAACAATGAGGAATTAAAGAAAGAGTGAAAGAGAGAAAAAGGAAATAATGAGAAAAGGATGGGCCAGCTGTAAAAAAATTGACTCGAATACAGGACTACAATCCCCACGAGCCTTTGCTCCACTTCCCCAGAATGCCTTGTAATCTCACCTGGCCAGAGGTTGAGGAGGTATTTAAGCTGATTCAAAGGCTTTTGAGGGCCCACTCTTGGGACTTGGACTTCCGTTTGGGGCAGATGTGGCTTTTTTTCATAATGTAGGTGAGGTTGTGTCTAGGCCACTCTATGGCCTGGACACGTGTCTCTTAATCTGTATTTTCTTAATCTTCAATAAACCTCTAAACAATATAATACTCCTTGCAGAGAGAAACTAATTTCTACCTGCCTCAGTCTCCCCGTCTCCCCTAAATTTTAATCTTTACACGGCCCAGGGCAGCCCTGGCCAACCCGGGCCTTAAGCCCTAAGAGAAAGATCAGTCAGTCCTTAATCACTCACCACAAGATTTGTTCAAGCAAGGAATCTAGTGACACCAGGCCAGCTTCATCTCAGCTGACTTCACCAGCTCAATCCTGAATCTGAATGTCTCTGAATGTCTCTGAGCTCCTTTTTCAAGGGAATTTTGTCCTCTGTCACCTCCCCTAAGTTCTTCCACCTACCAATCACAGTAGACGTTTTTCAAAGGACAGACCATTCTTAGTTCACACCTAAGAAGGCTTAAATTTTTTATTAAGTTCACACCCGAAAACTTCTGAGTAAGTTTCTCACCTCTTTGCTCCTTGTAAGTTCACAAGTTGCCTGACCCTTATAGGTACTTAGCACCCTTTTGTATTAGATCCAAAAATAGGCATAGCTTGAGAACTTTTTGTCTTAGTCTAAGTATGGGTTTAAGTGCTTTTCATTGTTCAGCAAAGAGTTTACACCTTTATCTCCCCCTAAGGCCTGCTTAAGGATGGTGAAGTAGAGTTCTCACATTCCTGATCAAGTACCTTCACTGCCCAAATGGGGAATGGTGTTAACCCAACCTCATGAAGTAGGGTCTGGGAATGTTTAAGGTTCACACCCCTCTAGGGTAAGCCGAGGGTTCTGGGGCTCCAGATCCACTCTAACCCTCTCACTGTCCAGGACTAGTCAGGGAGAGTCAGGCCCAGAGCATGGAGATCATGCTGGGCCAAAGGCACCTCAGGAAGAGCAACAGCCTGCGGCCCGGCTCTCCAGAGTCCCTTTATAGGGGGCCCTGGTGGCTCCTGGAGGTTCCCCTGAAAAGGCAAAGGGGGCCTGGGGAGGCTGCAACAGCCTCAAGCTACAGCCCTGCTCAAAGACTTCAGAGCTTTCCCCAGAGCCCCTGCCTAGAATGTGGGCTGCCTGTCCTTCCCTCTCCAGAGCTAGCTGAGCAGCGGGCCTTGGGCTTTGGCTCTAAGCTCTGCAGGAAAGGCCCCGGGGCGTCTCCTGAGACAGGCCCAAGCTTTCGGATGGCCCCCCCACACCCCCTTTGTGGCCAGGGGCTGGAGAGGACCTTCCTCCGGGGTGCTGCCCCCTTCTTCCTTGTCCTGCCTTGCATGGGACCCGGGGAATGCTGCCAGCTGGCCCCCCCTGACCCTCCTGACCCATGCATGAGGTCACAACGGGGGCCTCCTGGCTGTGTTACGCCTGGGAGGCTGCCCCTTCTTAGCTCAGCTGTCCCAGAGAGCCATAGCCAGTCTGCCCTCCCCGCAGAGAGTATCCTGGCCCTCCTCCAGCAGCCCCCTCCACCCCCACCCCAGAGCCCTGATCTTCAGGCGCACCGAGACTCCCTGAGCCCAATGAAACCCCGGAAACCCTCACCAGGTGGGGCCCCGGCCTGGGGGGCTGCAGGGCTGCAGGGGAGCCCGCAGGGGCCGGCCAGCCCCCAGCTCCGGCCTGCTTCCTCCCTGCTCGCAGTTGTTCTGCCCGGAGAGCTCCACCTGCCGGAAGTGGAAGCGGAACTGCCGTTCCCACTGTGCTTCCCCAAGCCTGGCCCACTGCAGAGAGCCGTGGCGGAGGGCAACTACCCGCCCCTCGGGCCGTTCACGGCCATGTTCGAGAGTGACTTTCTGCAGGTGACCCCAGGCAGGCCGATGGGCCCCGCTGGGGGAGGACGGGGGAGGGCTGGGAGGCGGCGGCGGGAGGGGGGGGGTAGTGGGAGGCACTGAGGGGGTGGCAGGGGGCCGTGGGGGCGGGGGCTGTGGGGGATGGCAGGGGTGGTAGGGGGCGGCGGGGGGGGGGGAGGGGCGGTGGGGGGCGCCAGGCGGAGGTCAGGGTGCTCCCGGCTGCCCCGCCCCGGCCTCCCCAGGTCACCAACAAGGGGGAGCCTGTCTTCCTGCACAAGAAGGAGAACCCGGTGACCATGGCTGTGGCCTCCTCCTTCCCGGGGCTCCTGCTCCCGGACCTCGTCCTGCTGGCCCGGCCCGTCCAAAGCAAGAAGCAGCCTCCGCGGCTGGAGCTCACCAGGTGACCGGGCGGCCCGGCCCTGCCTGCCCCCTCTCTGTGCCGGGCCCGGCTCACCCCGTGCTCCCCACAGGCTGCTGCCGGCACAGCTGGTCCGCCTGTTTGTCCACAGCGAGGCCGGATGGAGGCTGAAGCTCCGCCTGGCCTCCGGCCGCAGTTTCTACCTGAGGCTGGTGGCCGAGCCGGCCGAGGGCTGCCTCCTGTTCAACCGCTGGCGCTTCCTGATCTTCCTGATGCAGGGGCCCATCCCGGCCTGGGCCCGGAGCCCCGACGAGCAGGCCGCCCAGGTGAGGGCCGCCCGGAGCCCCCTCTGACGCCGGGAGGCGGCGCGGGCGGCCCGTGACCCCCACTCTTCCTCTCCCCCAGGACGAGAGCGCCCCGATGTCCGCAGCGGGTGAGAAAACCCTCCTCCTGCCTCCTGCCCCGGCGCCTCCGCCTGGCTCTGGGTTTCTGAGGCCCTTCTGGTCCCTCCACAGAGGCCCCCCCCAAACGGAAGGAGGTGGCCTTCCCTCCCCAGTACCCCGTCCCGAGGACCAAGGGGAGCCCGGGCTGGACCTGGGACAAAGCACTGCACTACCCCGGGCCGCTCTCCCAACTGATGGACCGGCAGAGCGCCCAGGACCTCCCGGAAGTGATGTCGAGAGCGGAAGCCGCCCCCATGTCCTTCCGGTCCCAACAGAAGCTCCCAGTCAGGAGAGAAGAAAAGCAGAAGTGGGCGTGGCCCCGAGCGTGCGGGGGGGGGAAGGGGCGGGGGCGGGGGCGGGCACAAGGGCCTCGAGGAGAGGGAGGGCTGGTCCTGGACACCCAGCAGGCCAGAGTGCGGTGGGTTGCTTCCTTAGATCAGAGCCCACCCTTTTCAGGAGGAGCACCCCGGGGAGCCTAGTGGAAGTGGAAGGTAAAGGACGCCCCCCTCCCCCCTGCTCCCCTGCTCTCTGGTTCGGGGCTCTTCCAGAGGCCTAACCCGGTCCCGAATCCCCCCAGGGCAGCCGAGCGTCACCATCCGGACTCTGTTCTCCACAATTTCCGGGTCTCACCTGTCTAAGGTACTAGGGAGGCTGGGACTGACTGTCAGGCCAGCTGGGCCCGGCCCAGAGGCCCGGCGTGACTCCTCCCCCCTGCCCTTGCCAGGCTGCCGCACCAGCGGAGACGTCCTCTTCAGGGCCCTCCAGGCCACCCTCCCAAGAGCACCCCAAGGAGCCGGGCACTGCCAACAAGCTGCCGCTCCCCCAAGAGCAGCCGCAGCCCCAGGAGCTCCCCCAAGAGCAGCCGCAGCCCCAGGAGCTCCCCCAAGACCAGCTGCAGGGGACCAGCCGGCCTAAGGAGCGTGACTCCTCAGGGGAGCCCAGAACCGTAGCACTATATATACTTAAAAAAATTGAGGCCTGGGATGCCTGGCGGTTCGGGTGGGTCCGCTGCCAGCCTCCGGAAGCCGCCGGGGTCGCCACAGAGCAGCCCAAGGACAACCCGAGGGACGGTCCGGAGCCCACCCAGGCCTCACAGCCCTGCGCCAGTTTCAAGGCTCTGAGGAAGGCTATCCAGAAGCCACCGAGCTGGCTCACCAGAGCATGGCAACAGGGCAAAAAGGTGGTCTGCACCTGTACCAGGGGCTCCAGCTAATCCCCTGCCCAGGCCACCTAACTGCATTAGATTTTTTTTTTATTTTTTTAAAATATATTTTATTTGATTATTTCCAAGCATTATTCATTAAAGACATAGATCATTTTCTTTTCCTCCCCCCACCCCCACCCCCCATAGCCAATGCGTAAGTCCACTGGTTATTACATGTTTTCTTGATTTGAACCCATTGCTTTGTTGATAGTATTTGCATTGGAGTGTTCATTTAGAGTCTCTCCTCTGTCATGTCCCCTCAACCGCTGTATTCAGGCAGTTGCTTTTCCTCGGTGTTTCCACTCCCATAGTTTATCCTTTGCTTATGAATGGTGTTTTTTTTTTCTCCTGGATCCCTGCAAGTTGTTCAGGGACATTACACCGCCACTAATGGAGAAGTCCATTACCTTCGATTATACCACAGTGTATTAGTCTCTGTGTACGATGTTCTCCTGGTTCTGCTCCTCTCGCTCTGCATCACTTCCTGGAGGTTGTTCCAGTCTCCATGGAACTTCTCCACTTTATTATTCCTTTTAGCACAATAGAATTCCATCACCAACATATACCACAGTTTGTTCAGCCATTCCCCAATTGAAGGGCATCCCCTCGTTTTCCAGTTTGGGGCCACCACAAAGAGCGCAGCTATGAATATTCTTGTACAAGTCTTTTTCCCCATTATCTCTTTGGGGTACAGACCCAGCAGTGCTATGGCTGGATCAAAGGGTAGACAGTCTATTAGCTCCCTTTGGGCATCATTCCAAATTGCCCTCCAGAATGGCTGGATCAGTTCTCAACTCCACCAGCAATGAATTAATGTCCCTACTTTGCCACATCCCCTCCAGCATTCATTACTTTCCTTTGCTGTCCTGTTAGCCAATCTGCTAGGCGTGAGGTGATACCTCAGAGTTGTTTTGATTTGCATCTCTCTGATTATACGAGATTTAGAGCACTTCTTCATGTGCTTGTTAATAGTTTTGATTTCTTTATCTGAGAACTGCCTATCCATGTCCCTTGCCCATTTATCAATTGGAGAATGGCTTGATTTTTTGTACAATTGATTTAGCTCTTTATAAATATGAGTAAGTAAACCTTTGTCAGAGGTTTCTATGAAGATTTTTTCCCAATTTGTTGTTTCCCTTCTGATTTTAGTTACTTTGGTTTTGTTTGTACAAAAGCTTTTTAGTTTGATGTAGTCAAAATTATTTTACATTTTGTGATTCTTTCTATGTCTTGCTTGGTTTTAAAGCCTTTCCCCTCCCAAAGGTCTGACATGTATACTATTCTGTGTTTACCCAATTTACTTATGGTTTCCTTCTTTATGTTTAAGTCACTCACCCATTTTGAATTTATCTTGGTGTAGGGTGTGAGGTGTTGATCTATTCCTAGTCTCTCCCACACTGTCTTCCAACTTTCCCAGCAGATTTTATCGAATAGTGGATTTTTGTCCCAAAAGCTGGGATCTTTGGGTTTATCGTATACTGTCTTGCTGAGGTCACTTTCCCCCAGTCTATTCCACTGATCTTCCTTTCTGTTTCTTAGCCAGTACCAAATTGTTTTGATGACTGATGCTTTGTAATATAGCAAGGCCCCCATCATATGTGTTTTTTTTCATTATTTCCCTGGATATCCTTGATCTTTTGTTCTTCCAAATGAACTTTGTTATGGTTTTTTCTAAATCAGTGAAGAAGTATTTTGGTAGTTCAATGGGTATGGCACTAAATAGATAAATAAGTTTGGGTAGGATGGTCATTTTTATTATATTGGCTCGTCCTATCCATGAGCAGTTAATGTTTTTCCATTTGCTCAAGTCTAGTTTTAGTTGTGTGGCGAGTGTTTTGTAGTTGTGTTCATATAGTTCCTGTGTTTGTCTTGGGAGGTAGATTCCTAGGTATTTTATTTTGTCTAAGGTGATTTTGAATGGGATTTCTCTTTCTAGTTCTTGCTGCTGAGCTGTGTTGGAGATATATAGAAAAGCTGATGATTTATGTGGGTTTATTTTGTATCCTGCAACTTTGCTAAAGTTGTTGATTATTTCCATTAGCTTTTTGGTTGAATCTCTAGGATTCTTTAAGTAGACCATCATGTCATCCGCAAAGAGTGATAACTTGGTCTCCTCCTTGCCTATTTTGATGCCTTCAATTCCTTTATCTTCTCTAATTGCTACTGCTAGTGTTTCTAGTACAATGTCAAATAGTAGAGGTGATAATGGGCATCCTTGTTTCACTCCTGATCTTACTGGGAATGCATCTAGTTTATCCCCGTTGCAGATGATATTAGCTGATGGTTTTAGATATATACTGTTTATTATTTTTAGGAATGACCCTTTTATTCCTATGCTTTCTAGTGTTTTTAATAGGAATGGGTGTTGTATTTTATCAAAGGCTTTTTCTGCATCTCAATTGAGATAATCATGTGGTTCTTGGTAGTTTGCTTGTTGATGTGGTCAATTATGTGGATGGTTTTCCTAATGTTGAACCAGCCCTGCATCCCTGGTATGAATCCTACTTGATCATGGTGAATGATCCTTCTGATTACTTGCTGGAGTCTTTTTGCTAGTATCCTATTTAAGATTTTTGCATCTATATTCATTAGGGAGATTGGCCTATAGTTTTCTTTCTCTGTTTTTGACCTGCCTGGTTTTGGAATCAGTACCATGTTTGTGTCGTAAAAGGAGTTTGGTAGAACTCCCTCTTTGCTTATTATGTCAAATAGTTTGTATAGTATTGGGATTAACTGTTCTCTGAATGTTTGATAGAATTCACTGGTGAATTCATCAGGCCCTGGGGATTTTTTCTTAGGAAGTTCTTTGATGGCTTGTTGGATTTCATTTTCTGATATGGGATTATTTAAGAATTCTATTTCCTCTTCTGTTAGTCTAGGCAGTTTGTGTTTTTGTATATATTCATCCATTTCTCCTAAATTGGTGTATTTATTGCCATATAATTGGGCAAAGTAATTTCTAATGATTGCCTTACTTTCCTCTTCATCGGAGGTGCTGTCCCCCTTTTCACCTTTAATGCTGTTAATTTGCTTTTCTTCCTTCCTTTTTTTAATTAGATTGACCAGTACTTTGTCTATTTTGTTTGTTTTTTCAAAGTACCAGCTTCTTGTCTTATTTATTAAATCAATAGTTCTATCACTTTCGATTTTATTAATTTCTCCCTTAATTTTTAGGATTTCTAGTTTGGTTTTGATCGCTTTCGAGTTTTTTCATTTGCATTTCCAGTTGATTGATCTCTGCTCTCCCTTGTTTGTTAATATAAGCATTCAGGGATATGAATTTACCTCTGATTACCGCTTTGGCTGCATCCCAAAAGGTTTGAAAGGATGTCTCGCCATTGTCATTTTCCTTGATGACATTATTAATTGTTTCTATGATTTCTTCTTTAACCTAAACGGTTTTGGAGTATCATATTGTTTAATTTCCAATTGGTTTTAGATTTGGTTTTCCATGTACCATTACTAATCATTATTTTTATTGCCTTGTGATCTGAGAAGGCTGCATTCACTATTTCTGCTTTCCTGCATTTGTGTGCTATGTTTCTGTGACCTAATGTATGGTCAATTTTTGTGAATGTGCCATGTGGTGCTGAGAAGAAGGTGTATTCCTTTTTATCCCTATTTATTTTTCTCCATATGTCTATTAATTCTAATTTTTCTAAGATTTCATTCACTTCTTTTACCTCTTTCTTATTTATTTTTTGATTTGATTTATCTAAATTTGATAATGGTTGGTTTAAGTCTCCCACTAATATGGTTTTACTGTCTATTTCTTCCTTCAATTCTCCTAGTTTCTCCATTAGAAATTTGGGTGCTATGTTATTTGGTGCATACATGTTGATTAATGATATTTCCTCATTGTCTAAAGTCCCTTTTAACAAAATATAATTACCTTCCCTGTCCCTTTTGATCAGGTCTATTTTTGCTTTGCCTTTATCAGATATCATGATTACCACTCCTGAATTTTTTCTGTCAGTTGAGGCCCAGAAGGTCTTACTCCATCCTTTAATTCTGACCTTGTGGGTGTCAACCCGCCTCATGTGTGTTTCTTGAAGACAACATATGGTAGGGTTTTGGATTCTAATCCATTCTGCTATTCGTCTACGTTTTATGGATGAGTTCATCCCATTCATGTTCAAAGTTATGGTTGTCATTTGTGGACTCCCTGGCATTTTGATATCCTTCCCTAATTCTAACCTTTTCTTCTTCGGCTCTACCTTTTAGTCCAGTGATTTACTTTGAATCAGTCCCCCTTGTCCCCTCCCTTGATGTTTCCCTTTTTAGTCCCTCCCTTTTTGTTCCCTCCCCCTCCCCCCTCTCTTTCCCTCCCTTTTTGTTTACCCTCTCCCCCATCCCCCCCTTGGTTTTCTCTTCTCCCTACCCTTGTTGGGTAAGATAGAATTCATGATCCCAATGGATCTGGATGTTTTTCCCTCTCAGAGTTGATTTCCCTGAGATTAAGGTTTAAGTAAAAAACCCCTCTCTTCCTCTCCTTCTTATAGGAGTTTTCTTCCCCTCCCCTTCCCATGTGAATCTTTGTGTGAGAAAGCTTATTCTATTTGGTCTTTCTTTACCCCCTATTTATACATTACATTTTCCCCACATATTAGTATACATAGATTGATAGAAATGTAGTCCTTATAGAAGAGAGTTTGAGTAAAAGAAGAAGATAACATTTTTCCCCCTTTCATTAATATTTACCTTTTCAGGTATTCCTTGCTCTTTGATTTTTGGTATCAAACTTTCCACAGAGCTCTGGTCTTTTCTTTGCAAAAAGTTGGAAATCTTCTATTTTGTTGAATGCCCATACTTTCCCTTGGAAGTATATAGTCAGTTTTGCTGGGTAGCTGATTCTTGGTTGGAGACCCAGCTCTCTTGCCTTTCTGAAGATCATGTTCCATGCCTTACGATCATTCAGAGTAGAACTTGCAAGGTCTTGTGTGACCCTGATTGGCATTCCTTTATATCTAAATTGTCTTTTTCTGGCTTCCTGTAGGATTTTTTCTTTTGTTTGATAGCTTTGGAATTTGGCAATTACATTCCTGGGAGTTGTCTTTTGGGGGTGTAGTGTAGAAGGTGTTCTATGTGCTGTGTCAGTGGCTGTATTTCCCCCTTGTTCTAGAATCTCTGGGCAATTTTCTTTGATTATATCTTGTATCACCATGTCCAGTTTGGTGTTTATTTCTGGCTTTTCTGGAAGTCCAATTATTCTTAAATTATCTCTTCTCCCTCTATTTTCCAGATCTGTCACCTTGTCGGTGAGATATTTTATGTTCTCTTCTAATTTCTTGGTATTTTGGCTTTGTTTTATTAATTCTTGCTCTTTTACACGATTGTTGTCTTCCAGCTGCCTGATCCTGGCCTTTAAAGCCTGGTTTTCCTTTTCAGTTTGGTCACACCGGTTTTGTAGATGTGTGAATTTCTTTCGCATTATCTCCCACTTTTCCTCCCAGAAGGCTTCCATCTTTTTGGTCATTTCTGATTCAAATTCTTCATGGGTTTGTGGAGAATTTCCATTTCCTTTGGAAGGTTTCAGAGCATTTTCTTGCATATCGTCCTCTATCTCCTATGTATTTTGTATTTTGGCTCCATAGAATGTGTCCAAATTCGCCCCTTTCTTCTTATTTTTCTTGGGATTTTGGGGCTTCTGTGCTTCTGTGGAGTTTGCCATCTCTGAATGGGGAGGATTAGCTTTTCTTATCTCTGTCTGGTGTTCAGAGGCTTTAGTCTTGGGCAGATTGTCGGTTCTATGAGGTTTCCCTGGGTTAAATTGAGTATGCCTCACTGGAACTGGAATGAAAGGGTCAGACCAGGGGTCCACACTCTCCCCTGGCTCTCTGGGTCGGGTTGCTTTCCGGAAGTTGCCTTCAGAATAGCTGGCCGTGAGGCTGTTTTGTCGGCGCTGAGGGTTGCTGTTGTTTCAGAGGACCCTGCTCTCTGAGCGGGGCGGGGCTGCGGCTTCCCAGAGCTCCGAGGGCAGTGACTTTCACTGAGACTCTGATAGAAGGATCAAGCCCCTGAGTCTGTCTTGCCCGTCCTCAGGGTTGCTGTTGTTTCAGACGACCCTGCTCTCTGATCGGGGCGCCTTGGACTCTGTGCTCCTACCCCTTAGGTCCGAGTGATCTCGGGTTCTGGCTTTTGAGGGGGGCCGTACCTTTTGATCCAGGTCCAGGTCCAGGAGGAGGATTCCCAGGGTCTATGCTGTTGATCGTTTTGAATTTCGGCGCCTTAGGAGCTTATAGTTTGAGATCGGTCGGGAAGGGTTTTCCGGAGATCTGAACTTTAGCTTTCTCTAAGCCGCCATCTTGACCGGAAGTCCCCACTTCCGGTTAGATTTAAAATAGTTTTGTGTTAAATAGTTGTAGATAAGAGAGTGGGAGCCATAAACTGTGATAATTAAAATGTTTGGGAGCAAGGGAAATATATATATATCAATTATGACCGCTGAAATATGTTTTCTACTGTGTCTTGGTTTTATATAAATATAAGATGGTCGCCAGGGAATATATTCCCAATTTATGAATATGCCCAAGCCAACTGGGTTTTATAGAGAAATCTAATATATAATACACTGATTAATCAATAGAAAAAGAGAGAAAGTAAGAAAGGAATGAATGAATAAATCAGTCAGTTGGTTTTATCACTCACCCAAGATCTCTCTGGGTAAGGCTTCTCATGCCAACCTCAGGCTCCACCTTCAAGAGAGCCTCCTTTCAAGAAATGTTTCCAGAGAATTCTCCTTCAGAGCCAGCCTTCTCTCCTGGTCCTCCCACAGAGCAACCTCCTCAGTCCTCCTTCAGAGCCACCTCACTCAGAGCAAAACCTCTCCTTAGAGCAAAACCTCTCAGAGCAAAAAACTCTCCTCCGGCCCCCTCCTGTCCTCAGACTCTGCTATCTTTAAGGACACCATCTAAGTCCCCTCCCCTCAGTTCTCACATCTACCATCACTGTCGATGTCTCCCCTGTGCCAATGGTGGCTCTAGCTTAACCCAGGACCACCCAGAGGTCTGTTTCCTTTGCACATGTCTGTTGTAGGTCATTCTCAAATAATTAAATCTTGATCTTTGCTGCAGCCCTTCCTAAATCCAGTTACTCTGAGTAGGGTGGAGATTGTAAGTTCCAAGACCTGGTTCTGTCATTCCAAGTATCTCTATTGTATCAATTCTAAAATCAATCATGACTCAAAGAACTTCCTGTTCTATGCTTAAGCATAGGTCAAAGCCCTTTCTATTATTTAGCAAAAGGTTTCTGTCCTAAAGTAGCCTTAAGTAGGGAGGAGAAGGACCCTCCCATGGCAAGGGTTTTCACATTCCAATAGAGTTCTTACTATCAGTAGGAAATTTTTTCCAAGTATGAAATTTCCCAATGGTGAAATTTCCAACATTCATAAGTCTAAGAAATTTTAAAGTTTACAACTGCTGGCTCATGCACACAGTGTACCCCAGGCACAAACACCCCAAAAAGTCTTCCTCCCCCACCCCTGCCAAGGCCTACCCCAAGCAGCCTCCTGGGAGCAGCCTCCTGGGAGCCCAAAGAGCAAGAGCTCCACCTCACCCTTCTCCTTACCGCCCAGCAGAGCCTCCTCCTTCCCTTCCACCAAGGCCCCACTCCACTCTGGCCTGGTGAAGCCTGGCCAGCCTGGAGAGCTCTCTGCCCAGTGGCTTTAGGCCTACCCGAAGGACTGCCTCCAGGAGTGCTGGTAAGAGTCGAGCCCAGGCTTCCATCCCACCCCCACAGCATTTCAGCGTCCCCCTCTTCGGTTCTCACTTGTCTCTGACACCAAATACCTCTTCCCAAATCCCCAGCCCATCAAGGCTCCTCTCTGCCTCTCTCCCTCCCCAGTGCACCCTAGCTCAGACCCAGGACTCATAGTCACCGAGTCCATAGTAGGAACCAGAGTTAAGGCAACGAGTGATCATGGTCCCAGGACGCCAAGTCTCCATCCTTTTCTCCCCTTGGAGACTCTGTTTTCTTATTTATTCTAAGACAGAAGAGTAACAAGGGCTGGGCAATGGGGGTGAAGGGACTTGCTCACGGTCACCCATCTAGGAAGTGTCTGAGACCATATTGGAATCCAGGTCCTCCCAAGTCACTGTGCTACCTAACCATCCTGACAGACACCCAGGTTTTAAACCCCATTAGGACCCAGGTATCCAGGTCCCCAGGCATTTACTCCCTTCCAGTGTCCAGAGTCTTGGACTTCCTGAAGGACCTGGGCATCCAGACCCGCTCCCTCTCCCTCTCCTCTCCATATATGTTCCTTGGTGTTGGGGAAATGCCTCCTCTCCCTGTCAGCTCACTGGAAGAAAAGAATCAGACACTCATTTGGAACTGCTGAGGGGCTCGTGGCCCCTGGATTCACCTATTAAAAGGCTGTGAATGAGAACAAAGGAGAGGCCCATGCGTGTGTCTCCTCCCACTCCCACCAGTGTGTGTGTGTGTGTGTGTGTGTGAGACAGAGAGAGAAAGTCACATTTCCCAGAAGCAACAGAGGCAGCTCCACTGACCTGGGTCATTTGGAGCAGCAATAAGAACAGCAGTCCAGAGTCCACAGGTTGGAACTTGTGTAGGCATGACTTAGACAGAAAAGGGGACACGACACAGCCTGCCTCTTAGACCTAGAAACGTCTCATGTCTCAAATGACAAGAGAATTTGCTTGAAAACTGTAAGGACTGAATACTCTTTTGTAGCAGTCCAGGCCATATATATAATTAAGATGTAAGGATTGCGGGTGGACACATGGCCATTCTTGCACATGGCAATGAACTCCCATCCCAGCATTGCTAAGGTTAAGGTGCAAAACTTAGATCCCTTTGTCTTATCCACCCTGGGATAAACTCCACCTTTACCTTGTTCCAATCTACCAATCAATACACTCTGTATTCCTGATTATGCATTCTGCATCTTTGCATATCAAAGACATTAAAAGCAGCAGCCCACAGGCACCTCCCTCTCTCTCTTGGATCTCAGGCCTTGCCCAAAACTGTCTCTCTCTCTCCTCCTCTTCTCTCTCACCTGGGACCTGGCCTTTGACCAGGCACTTTCCTTTTCCAATGCTGAACAAATTGTGGTAAATGATGGTGATGGAATCCCGTTGTGGGTTTAAAAATTTTTTTTTTACTTTCTGCCTTAGAATAGATACTCCATCTAGCATGTTTCTTTGCTTCTGTCCTTGCACTTATAAGATGGAGCTAGTGCATTTGGTCAGCTAACTGCTTCACAGAGTGTTAAATTTATTAAGATTAGCAAAGTTTCGAGCTAGATAGCACAGTAGATAGAGTCAAGCCTAGACTAGGCTGGAGGTCCTAGGTTCAAATCTGGCCTCAGACACTTCCTAGCTATGTGACCCTGGGCAAGTCACTTCACCCTGTAAGAAAACCCTCTGATGACAGATAATATACCAGAGGTGAAAGTGGGGAGAGGCAAAGATGGGCACCTCAAAATTTGGGGTACTTGAGGTTACAGAGAACCTCCCCCCAAAAACCCATACTCTCTTCCGGGGCCTCTCACTCTTACAAAGATATATGACTGCATTATTTAACTAAAGATGAATTTAATAACAAGTTTAGATTGGGAAGGTATCAGGGTAGAGGGAATAGGGATTTCCCTATACTTTGTCACAGATTGGGTTTGAGTCTCTCTCAGCTTTTGAACTGAGGTCAGGCATTGCAGGCTGGTGGAGGGTTTCTTTTATTCCTGTCTATGCTCATCTATGCTAGGTTTCTTAAGTTCAAAGTCTTTAGCAATAGACAGCAAGAGGAAGAAAATATTCTGACTTTCAGAGCTGGTTGGGCCTGTCTCTTCAGGCTAGCACCCCTAAAGACCGGCCTTAAGTTCAAGCTGCTCCCCTTAAATCCCTTTCCTTGATGACATGATCCATAGGAATCCAGGTAGAGCACACAGTTGGGAAAAAATCTACGAATAGAGGTACTTCTACCCCGAGACATGGAGAAAGCATTCTTTCTAGTCCAATGGCCAGGAAAGAGTCCCCTCAAGAGCAACTGTCACTCTCCAAGTCTCCCCCAACCCCCACCAACTGCCTTCGCTGTCAATATCTTCACTCTAACATTCCAACTTCTGTCTGCTCCACCCCAGTGACAGAAATGCCAAAGCTTAATTCAGTTTTCCTTTCCACAATCCCCTTTTTTTTGTTGTGACCGTCCCAAGGTCACTTATATTTATTATGCTTACCAAGCTACTAAATCTACTTTCTACCTACTCCCCCCCCCCAACAATAAACTTCCCTTTATATCTATTCTATGCTAATCTTATCTAATCTAAGGAATTTTATGCAGGAAAGTTTTGGGTAAGGGGGTAGTTTTGGGGTTTTACAATAAATTCAGTACAATAAATGTTTGAAAAATACCATTACAAAGAAATTTGAATTGCAATGCTAATATTCCTTACTCTTGCTATGTTAAACTAGTACAAACATTTTTTCTGTTTTTTTACCTATAATTATTTGCAAACTATTTTATCTCTATATCTTTCCATTAAACACAATTTCAGCATCAGCTTTACAATAAACAATTAAAAGTGCACTATCTGCAAATGTAGCTTCAATCTATTTCTAAGTATAACTGTGTATGCTATGCTTAATTTATCTTACTCCTAATCTATTCCCTACTTATTATAACTATTCTCTAAGTCCTTAGTCTATAACCTAATCTTATGTACAATGTATATACATGCTATGTTACATATTTATAGGCCCTCCCACTACATTTCTAACCTACTTATAGTATATATATATTATTTACAGAGATTATTTACATATAGTACAATAATATACATTGTTCTCGTATCCTGATGTCAGTCAAATAGAAATATCTATTGATCTTTCGATTTGCCCAAGACCTTATGGAACTAACTAACTAACAAGATATATATTTTTTTCATAAATGCAATTTCAGACACTCATTTATTTACACAAGGTCTCCTAATATATGTCAGTTTGTGATTTTGTGATTTATGTCTAATAGTGTTGTGTGGAATGGATATTTATTAAGTTTCTTCCACTTCTCATGTTGACTGATGGATCTCTTCTTTCTTCCAAGTATGTAGTGTTGCATGCTATTTCTCTAATATGTGAAATTAATTTTGTTTTATGCTTTCAACACACTCAGTCTTACATATAAGTTCAGTTTTACGTCTGTCCTTTTCTTGTATAAACAAATGTGCAAAGTTCAAAGTCTTAGCTGCCCATTTCAGGTTTTTTTCTCTTTGTTTCTTCTTTCTGGCAGCTTTTCTTGTTGCTTTTGTCTGATTATCTTCTTCTTCTATGACTGTTACAGTGATGTTGGATTTTTCTGGTTTTATGTGGGAAGAGTGGAATCATGAGTCTTTCCCTGCAATTTTTATAGCTGTCAGGGTAGTAAGCAATACGTTGTGTGGTCCAAACAATTTTATGTCTGTAGCCAGTTTTCTATTGAAATTTTTTGTGTATACTTTGTCTCCTGGTTTAATGTTGTGCAAACTGTAATCCAGGGGTACTGTTTGTTGTATGAAGCCCATTTTGTGCAACTCTGCTATTCTTGTTTGTACAGCTTGTATGTATTTTGTTAACAATGTCCTCCTATCATTGCAATGTATGCTGGTTTACAAGTCTTTCTTTGCCAAATTGCATGTCTGTATAGCATATCAAATGGAGAGATGGGCAGATCTCCATTGGGTCTTGTTCTAAGATGGAACAGAACTAATGGTAGAATGTCTGTCCATTTTAAGTGTTTCTGCACAAAATTTCCCTATTAATGTTTTGATGTCTTTATTTAATCTCTCCACTTGCCCTGAACTTTGGGGACGATACAGTGTGTGGCATGTTGCTTGTATTCCTAGATTTTTATCAATTTCATTTAATATTGATTGAGTAAAGTGACTTCCATGGTCTGAGTCCAATTTTGTGGGAATCACAAATCCAGGTATGATTTCTTTTAATAGGATTTTGACCACAAAAGCTGAGTTATTCTTTTTGGCAAGAAAAACTTCTGGCCATCTAGTCAGTCTGTCTATGATCACAAGGCAATACTTAAATCCTTTGTTTTTCGGCATGTTGATAAAATCTATCTGTATGCATTCAAATGGAGTATATGCTAAGGGACGACCTCCTAACCCTTTGGTCTTATAAACTCCCTGATTGAACTACATACAAATTTTACACTTTTGACAAACTCTTATGGTATATGAGGATATTCCTGGTGCAGTCCAACATCGTCTCGCTGAATCGATCACGGCTTGGGTTCCAGAGTGTCCTTCTGCATGTATTGCTTTGCACATGTGATAGAATAAGGTTCTAGGCAGGATGGGTTTGCCTAGTAGTGAAAACCATATGCCCCTTATTTGTTTTGTCCCCAAGTTCTCTTTTAGAGGGCACAAGAATTCCAAATAATGATTTTTATTTATTTTTTATTTTATTTAATTAGATGATTTAGAATAATTTTCCATAGTTACAAGACTCATGTTACTTCCATTCCCTCTCCCCATCCCCTCCCATATCTGACATGTAATCCCACTGGGTTTAACATGTGCCATCGATCAAGACCCATTTCCTTATTATTAATATTTGCACTAGGGTGATCTTTTGGAGTCTACTTTCCCAGTCATAGCCCCACCAACCCATGTGATCAAGCAGTTGTTTTTCTTCTGTGTTTCTTTTTGCACAGTGCTTCCTCTGGATGTGGATAACATCTTTCTCATATGTCCCTCTGAATAGTTGTGGATGATTGCATTGCTGCTAGTAGAGAAGTCCATTGCATTCGATTGTGCCACAGTGTATCCGTCTCTGTGTACAATGTTCTCCTGGTTTTGCTCCTTTCACTCCGCATCAATTCCTGGAGGTCGTTCCAGTTCACATGGAATCCCTCCAGTTCATTATTCCTTTGAGCACAATAGTATTCCATCACCAGCATATACCACAATTTGTTCAGCCATTCTCCAAGGAGAGAACTGGAACTCAAAAAAAATTTTTTAAACAAATGTTAAAATGTTTTCATGTATAACTGAGGAAAAGGAAATAAAACTGGAATAAAAGGCATCGATACATCTTTAAAAAAAAATGACAGGTTAAACATGGTCACAAATATTCACCAATTCAGAAAATAAGGAAACCATGTGTTATGCCTGACCCCAGTGTAAGATTTTTCATTTTCTGCCCCAGCTGAAGGATTAACGAATAATCACGGTATGAGGGAGTATATATTAGCTGGTCATCTCCTTTCTAGAGGAGAACATGAAGAGACTTGAGGAATGCCTCTCCCCACTCCAGATCACTGGAGACAATGAAGCATTCCCAAGGGAAAGATAAGCAAGGCTCAGATGGCAAAGAAATTCTCTGAGGTGGAAGAGGGGAGAAATGACTCATATCAGGAGGCTACACAACAGTTCCATAGAGGATGGAAGGAAGGAATGGGACACTTGCTTGGTCAGAATTCAACGGAGAGCTGAGGTTCTTCCTGGAGAGGACGCTGGGTGCTCTGAGGAGGAAGCGAGGGCTTGTCCTCCAAAGAATGATAGCAGAGAGCCCCAGCAGCTGCCAGGGAAGGCATCCTTCCGGAATGGTCAATAAAAGAAGAGTTATAATTGGTGACTCCCAGCTCAGAGATACCAAGGCTGCTGATAAGGAGCCGGATACAGTCAAGAGATAACAGAGACCCTCCCAAGGTTTCTCAGAATGGGCGACAATGACCTTCTTCTGGGCATTTCCATGAACACTGATGTTATTAGTTCCACAAGGAACCTAAGAAGGTTCGCCAAAGATGGCAAGAAATGAAGGACCAGACTTGGTGGCAAAAGCTGCATCTTCTTCCCTTGCCCATTCAAAGTATGTGAGTCCCTCACACTCTGTATGAAAGGGGATCCTTTTCAGTCAGTCTCACTCCCTGGAGCAGGGGTCCCCAAACTATGGCCTGCAGGCCACATGAGGCCCCCTGAGGCCATGTATCCGGCCCCCACTGCACTTCCAGAAGGGGCACTTCTTTCATTGGTTTGTAGTGAGAGGAGCACTGGATGTGGCGGCACCACAAAGCATGGCTTTGTACAGTACTACTTCCAGTGACATAATCCTTTGTGTGGCACCTTAGAACTAGGCACCATGCAAAGCATTATGTAGCTGCACAGTGGAAGACGTCAGCATGGTGAACAGCGACCTGGGGGAGGGAATTCCGCACTGTGTATACTGCTGCCCGGTTAGGGTTAGTATAAGGACCGGCCTGCAGTCCCTATATATTTTTACCTGTGGGTAATCACCTGAGAAGGAGAAGGGAGACTAAGGAATTGGGTGAATAATAAAGACTCAGAGACAACAAGTTCAAACAGATGGGGAGTGGCGCGATCTCCGTGAATATTTCCCTTGGATAATTAATTAAAGGGAAACGTGAGGAATAAGAAAACACGTGGGGAGTCACAACTCCTTAATGCCTCCTATGGACAAGAGAGTCCAAGCATTAATAGGAAGCATTGGGGCGACAGCATCTCGAGGATCAGCAGGAAAAGATGGGACAGAGAAGTCAGAAGGTCCAGAAAAGTAAGAGAGAGATTCGCGCTTGTTCCCCAGTATTGATTGGAGGTTTTAGGAATGTGGATTAGGAGGAGATCAATGCATACGTAACATGGCAATGGTCTTAACATTGGTTGAATTGACAATGACTGAATCAAAGAGGTGGAGATTAATCCAACCTGAGCTTTGCAAATGAATGTACTTCCAGCCAAGGCATGGCTGTCAAGGCCCAGCCCAGGAATTTGCCCATCCTTTGCTAGTCCTTTGGACTGTCCCTTTCCATGCCAGGTGTCTGGTAAATGAATATACAGGATACAATATCAATACATCAATCATACTTCCAAGATGCTAAGATGCCTGGTGTGCTACATATCCCCCTTTCTGTTTAAAAAGTAAAACAAGACTATATTATGTTAACAGAAAAATAAAAATTATAAACTCAATCGAAAACAAAAATGGTAGTGAGTGGAGTAAAATTAATTAATCAAAATGAATTCCAAATAGAATAGCCAAATTAAAATTAAAAATTATGAAAGACCAATAATGAAAATAAAAATTATCTTAACTTAGTAATAATCCTATAAAAATGAGAAGATAAAAAATGAATTTTTACCTCATCTGGCAAAGTCAAATGTAAAAAGTTTATCAAACATCAATAAAAAAAAATAATAAAATGATCTTCACTCTTTAGTGATCCTGAATTAATGTGATATCAGTTCCATAGTCCACAGGACATGTGCATTAATATGTCATTTTACCCATGTACAGTCAGGACTATAAGAAGTTGTCAGACCTTTAATAGTTAAAGAAAAGGACTATATCACGCACGAGATGAGAGCAAATTCTTTTCTTTCCCTTGTCCTGTATGCTACAGGTTAGGCTCAGAGTTTTAGGGTTAGGCTTAGAGTTTTAGGGTTAGCGTTAGGGTTGGGGTTAGAGTTAGGGTTAGGCTTAGAGTTTTAGGGTTAGGGTTAGGCTTAGAGTTTGGGTTGTTTTTATAGTCTGGCCCTCCAATGCTCTGAGGGACAGTGAACTGGCCACCTGTGTAAAAAGTTTGGGGACCCCTGCCCTGGAGGTTTTGATGGCAAACATCTCCTCTCATTTCTCTGAGCTTGAGTCAATGGCCTATGAAATGAAACAGTTCCTTCATCCCCACTTACCAGGGCATGAAGAAGGGCTTGGCTCTAACCAATGTTAAATCGAGTTGGCACTCCCTGAGGTAGGCTGGGCACCTAAAGTGCCCAGGTAGCCATCCGTGCTTGGGCTGGGATGCAGACATGAAGGAGGCCTTTTGCAAGAATACAAGACCCCAAAACGTAACTTAAAAAAAGAGAAATGTTGCATGTGGCCAGGAGGGCAGCCTAGGCGGAAGCCTGCTTCCTAGGGGGAAGAGCCTGGGTATAAGAGCTGTGTGTTCCCCCCCCTTCCAGGCCATCAGTTCTGGGGATTTTATACTCTACAATGGTGAGGGTGTGACTGGAGCAGGGGGTGGCAGAAGGTTTCCCACAGGGCAGGGCGGTGGACAGATGGACGAGGGGTGTCTCTTGGTCCATCTCAAACCAACAGGACAATCCAAGGAGGTGGATCCTCCAGGTCAGACTTTTGGGTTGGGGGTCCCAAGGGTGTGAGGGAGCAGAAGAACTCCCCTGCTGACAGTCTGCCTGAGTGCTGGGGGTGCAATGCCCCACCATCTCTCCCCCCCAAATATCTAAGGGAATGGGGGTGATGACCTCCTCAGTCTTCTGTAGTTTCTTCAAGGCTGTCCCTGCCTGTCCTCAGCAGAGGGGGAGGCCTGGCTGCGGGGGCTGGGATAGCATCTCACAGGGGAGTAGCCAGAACTGGGGTGGATGGAATCTCCTGGAAGCCTCAGGTTTGGGGTAAGCCCCGAAGGCACTGAGTCCTTGGGATAGAGGCCTGGGGTTCTCTCTGCTTTGGGGGCTGCTTCCCTGTGCTGGATCAGAGAGTTATCTGTCTGGATGGCTGGCCATCTGTGATTTAAAACACAGGAAAAGGCCCAGAATGTAAGGAAAGGGATAGTTATGGGGCAGGTAGTTGAGCTAACACAAGAGGGGCTCAGATAACAGGGAGGGGGCAGCTGGGTGGCTCAGTGGACTCAGAGCCAGGCCTGGGCAGGAGGTCCTGGGTTCAAATATGGCCTCAGACACTTGCTAGATGTGTGATCCTGGGCAAGTCACTTGACCCCCCTTGCCTAGCCCTTACCACTCCTCTGCCTTGGAGCCAATACACAGTATTGATTCCAGGATGGAAGGTAAGGTTAAAAAAAAAAGATAACAAGGAGGGGGGGTCTTCAGGGGCACATCCTCAGGGAATGCGGGGAGCTGAAGGACATCGAGCCGCTGCTTCCTGTAAATGGCTGACCCGTCACAAAGAGGACAGTCAGTCCCGAAGGCAGAAGCAGAGAAAGCAGGACTGGGGCAACAGCCATGAACAGAGAAGATCAGTCCAGCAGATGCGTCATTCAGCATCAGCATCTGGAGGTCTCAGCCGCAGCCGCCATCTCCAGAGCACCACTTCGCGCCGGCTTCCTCCGTTGATCCTTGGGCAACGTCCACCTCAGTGTGGCATCCAGGCTCGCTGAGCGACCTCAGTTTACAGGTGACTATCTTCCCCTGGATCCTGGGGCAGATCCAGAGAGCTCTGGCCTGTGGTCCCTCATGGCCCTCCTTCAGGGCTGGACCCTATCCTGTCCCCTGGCCATCTGAAGGAGCGGAGAGAGGTCAGTTTGGAATCTCTGAAGGGCAACTTTCCAGAGCCATCCCAGAATCCTCTGTGATTTTCCAAAGCCACCTTCAGCCATTCTAGAAGTTATGCCTCAGTTAACGATCCAATGATGAGAGCAAAATCTCTATCTGATCTCTCCCTCCCCCCTCTCGATTTCTCTCTCTCTCTCTCTCTGTCTCTCCCTCCCTCTCTGTCTCTCTGTCTCTCCCTTTTTCCTTCTCTCTCTCTCTCAAACTCTCCCTCTCTCTGTCTCTCTCTCCCTCCCTCTCTCTCTGTTTCTCTCTCCCTTTCTCCCTCTCTCTCACCCTCTCCCTCCCTCTCTCTCCCTCCTCTATTTTGCTATCTATCCCTCTCCTTCTCTCTCTCTCCTCTCTCTTTCTCTCCTCCCTCTCTCCCTCTTCCTCCCTCTCTCTCTTTCTCTCTCCTTCCTCCCCTCTCCCTCCCTCTCTCTTTCCTTCTCTCTCTCTTCTCTCTCTCCCCTTCTCCCCTCTCTCTCTGTCTCTCTGTGTCTCTGTCTCTCTCCCTCTCTGTCAGTGTCTTTCTCTCTCTCTCTGCCTCTCCCTTTGCATACTCAAGCACTATGGACTTTAGATCCAAGTCCCTCTTTCTTCTCTGACTTGCTTTTACTTTTCCATTTGGTATCACTTGCATTGCTAATTGGTAACTGTAAACCTTAAAATTTCTTAGACGTAAGAATGTTGGAAATTTCCCCATTGTGAAATTTCATACTGGAAAAAATTTCCTACTGATAGTAAGAACTCTATAGGAATGTGAAAACCCTTGGCATGGGAGGATCCTTCTCCTCCCTACTTAAGACTACTTTAGGACAGAAACCTTTTGCTAAACAATGGAAAGGGCTTTGACCTGTGCTTAAGCATAGAACAGGAAATTCTTTGAGTCATGATTGATTTTAGAATTGATACAATAGAGATACTTGGAATGACAGAACCAGGTCTTGGAACTTACAATCTCCACCCTACTTAGAATAACAGGATTTAGGAAGGGCTGCAGCAAAGATCAAGATTTAATTATTTGAGAATATGACCATCAACAGACATGTGCAAAGCCACAGACCTCTGGGCACTCCTGGGTTAAACTAGAGCCACCATTGGCACAGGGGAGACATCGACAGTGATTGGTAGATGTTAGAACTGAGGGGAGGGAACTTAGATGGTTTCCTTACATATAGCGGGGTCTGAGGACAGAGGGAAGAGAGATTTTTGCTCTGAGAGGTTTTGCTCTGAGAGGTTTTGCTCTGAAGGAGTCTGGAAGTGGAGGCCCCTGAGACTGTTTCTCCATTTTGGTCACGTGAGTGATAGGGACTGATCTCTTTTCTTTGCCTCAGCTATCTAAGGGCTTGTCCCTTTTGGCCCAGCCTAAGGAGAGGTGGTATTTAAGTCCTATTCCCTTCTCTCCCCTTTCTCTCTCTCTCTCTCTCTCTCTCTCTCTCTCTCTCTCTCTCTCTCTCTCTCTCTCTCTCTCTCTCTCTCTCTCTCTCTCTCTCTCATACCTTTCTTCCTCCTGTTTGTAAATAAAAACTCCAAAAGGTTAACTGCTGACTTGAGTTTTCATTTAGGAATTACATAGCTGAATTCCTTGGCGACCTTAAATTAATATATATCAGTCTTTTAAAGTGATTTCCATGTCACATAACCCAAAGGAATTGGGATTGCAAGGACTCCATCATGGAATCACTGGATCTTAGGCTAGTACTCATCAGTACATTTCAGTTTATGGAACAAATTGGTAAACTGAGGTAACCACTGGGGATTGAACAAGAATCTAAGGTACATTCAGGTTGAAAATGAGCTTTTGTTTACATCCAAACAATACTTAAAACACATGTTTTAGCAGCAGCTCCAGTAACATATTGCAAAAGAATTTCATGGAGCATTGAGTATTCCAGGGTCTATATGCAATGCTGAGATGGAAAGCCCTGTAAGTGCAGTAAACCTTAAAGCTAGCCTTTGGACAGGTGAAGGAGCAAACCACTTATGATCAATTTTTTATAAAAAATCATTTTAGGTAAGTTTAAACACTTAAAGCCATTTTTTTTCTTGAACCTGTTATGATGGGAAGGTAGATAAGGATGGAAATAGCCTTCTTCTTCTTTGCCTTTCTTTCTTCCTTCCTCCTTCTTCCTTCTTCCTTCTTCCTCTTCTTCTCCTTCTCCTTCTCCTTCTCCTTCTCCTTCTCCTTCTCCTTCTCCTCCTCCTCCTCCTCCTCCTCCTTCTCCTCCTTCTCCTTCTCCTTCTCCTTCTCCTTCTTCTTCTCCTTCTCCTTCTCCTTCTTCTCCTTCTCCTTCTTCGCTTTTCCATACAGACTGAGACTTCCCTGACCCACAAGCCTGACTACAATTGGGGTGTCCTTTTGCAAAACCACACATGTATGTGATCACCATCGTGGAACAAAGCGCCAGTGGAGGACTCTAATAGAGAGCGGGAAGCACAGGAGAGTTGTCAGTTTCAAAGGGTCCCACATTTCGGGATTATCTTTCAGTTCAGAATCCAGCCGAGGAGGAAGCTGGATCTGAATGGTGAACTCATAGCTGCCCCGTCTCCTTCTTGTCCATCTTGGCCAGGATCTCTGGGCAGGCCCTGCCTTAAAATGCAAGGCAAGAGTGAGTTTGGAGAACCAGGAGACGAGTGAGGGGCCGGGCTGAAAGGTGAGGGAGGGGCTGCTGCCCTCCTTCCTGCTGTATAAAGGGAGACTTTGAGCCTTTGTACTTCATCCCTCAGAAGTCCCTTAGAATTTCCCACAATTCGCTTTTCCGGTGTGATTGGAAACTCCTCTATCTCTCTTTTTTGAACCCCCATCCCACTGAAGTCAGGCAGTTCTTTTGTTTTAGTTATAATTAATAAAAATGGGGTGTATGAGGTGCTCAGGAAGGGGTAGCACCTTGGTAAGGACGGCTTGTCGTGCTCTCCTAGGGCAGCTCTCCAGCCTCTGACCTCCACCTGACACCCAGCTCTCCCTTGTGCCTCCCAGTAGCTGCTAGCATGCGGCAGTGGCCACACTCCGGACAACGGCCTCCAAAGACCCGCTAAACCTTGTGAGAGTAGCCATCGGGTCATCGACCCCTGGTGAACCAGGGTCTTGCTCACCCGGCATGTGAAGACTGCTTCGGCGGAACAGACGGAAGAAACCAACAACAAGGTTCAACGGCTGAGAGGGCGACGCAGCAAGGCACTGTGGAGTGCTCAGGGCGTGTTGGAGCACCAAGGACAACACGGCCACCCAATGCAGCTGAGGAAGTCTCCAGGCTTAACGACTTTTCGTGCCACTGGACCCAGGCTTCCAGCGCCAGAGAGTGGGACTGTCTCTGTGCACCGACTCTTCCACTTAAATCTCCTTCACGCACAAGTGTCTGTGCACACAGGCACACAGACAATCGCCATCCCCGGCTCCCGAGAGACGACTCCCAATGAATAAAAGTATTAAAAAGACAATATTTGGTTATTGATGATTGATTTTAAAGCCCGCACTGCCAAACGCGTCCCACTGCCACCTCTTTTTGGAATGGAGGGCATCAAAAAGCCACTTGGCTCAGGCTGATCCCATCGGAGGGGCCTTCCAGGATGCTTTTCCCTTGACTAGTTGACCTGAGGCCATTCCACCCCTGAGGCTTCCCAGACAGAAAAGGGGGAAAGCCCAGCCCAGAGGGTCCAGGCTGTCTAGGTCTGATTAAAAAAATTGTCCCCGTGGCTCAGTGGAAGGAGGGCCGGGCCAAGAGACTGATGTCCTGGGTTCCAATTTGGCCTTAGACACGTCCCAGCTGGGTGACCCTGGGCCAGTCACTCACCCCCATGGCCTAGCCCTGACCGCTCTTCCACCTTGGAGCCAACACACAGTATTGAATCTCAGACAGAAGGGGAGGGCTTAAAACGATGTTCAGTTGTAAGTAGAGGACGGTATGACAATTTGGGGTGCCGTGCCTAGGCCGTGCCTCTGGCTTATCAAGACTGTAATGTGGCCAGTCAGCATCCAAGAAGGCTGGACCTCTGGGGGTCCTGAGGCAGAGAAGGAGCAAAGGAACTTCCCTGCTGAAGGTCGGCCTGAGTTTTGGGGTGCAGTGCCCAGCTTTTGGGGGCCTCGGCCCAGGACCAAGGCGGAATGAGACTCTCATACACGTGTCGAAGGGCCCAGCAGCGGCCGCCAGCACGGGATGCTAAAGGAGGAGAGCCGCAGCAAAGGGGCCGTGCAAAGGGCCCGCTCGGTCCGACGGGGCCGCAGGGGAGACAGGCGAAGAGGAGGAGTGGCCTCGGGAAGAGGAGCCTGGGGAGGGCGGCACAGGAAAGCCGCCATGGCCGGGGAGGTCCACGGGGACACGCGCTGGGCAGCCATACACGTAGAGCCCCGATCAGACGGCCTGGAGCTCCTCGTTTCAGAAAAGGCCCATTAAAGGCAAACTATCCACACACAGAAACAAACATGGCCCTCGTGCCGAACACTCAAGGAACAGGGCCGAAGCATCCTTCTGTTTTATTGTACTCTCACCTTCCGTCTTGAAGTCAATACTGAGAATCGCCTCCAAGGCAGAAGAGGGGTCAGCGCTGGGCCATGGGGGTCAAGGGACTGGCCCAGGGTCACCCAGCTGGGAAGGGTCTGAGGCCACATTGGAACCCAGGACCTCCCGTCTCTAGGCCTGGCTCTGCATCCACTGAGACACCCAGCTGCCCCCTGCCCAGTCTGTTTGAAGAAGTCATCAAACAGGTCCTGGCGGCTGGGGCTCCCCGTTCCTCGTGGCTCATGCCCCTTGGGTTTGTAAAAAAGGGGGTGAGAGCTTCCTTTCCATGTAGTGCATTAATGCCCACATCAGCGTCCGCTCTTTACAAAGGTCCCGGGCAGTGCCTGTATCTTAGGGAAGGAACCTTCCAGGCTACAGGCGGCCACATTGTCTTTGTTCTGAGGAGCCACCTGCGATGTCTGCTGGTTAACAGCAGAGTGACAAAGACACGTTTGCTGGGCAGCCGGGTGGACGGTGGAGGGAGAGTCAGGCCCAAAGACGGAGGTCCTGGGTTCCAATCTGGCCTCAGACACGTCCCAGCTGGGTGGCCCTGGGCCACTTCACCCCCTTAGTCCAGCCCTCACCGCTCTTCTGCCTTGGAGCCGATACCCAGCCTTGCTCCCAAGAGGGACGCTAAGGCTTGGCTTTCTCACGTCTCTCCAGCCATTCCTCAAATCCTCTTCCTTGTCATTCCTCGCAGCACAATTGTATGCCATCACCAGCATGTGCCGCCAAGCGATGGGCACCCCTCAACTCCCCCTTCTTTGTTCTTCTGCGAGTAAGAGAAAGGAGGGAGTTCCAAAAACATCCGCTTGTGCCTCATGAAGTCTGCGCAAGCCTTGACTGGGCACAAGCTCAGATCCGGAGAGCCGGATCATCTTACTAGTCTCCCGAGGAGCCTGCATGCAGGCCAAGAAGCAAGAGCTAGAGCTGGCCACGGAGCAGCCCACTGGGTGAAGGTGGGGAAAGAAGCACAGCAAGTCTGTAGGATGGTAGACATATATATGGAACCTCTGCAACGCCGCGCTGCAGAAAGTACAAGCTGGAATGGAGGTCGCTGGGAGAGAGGCGGGTGACACCATGCCGCTGGCAGCGAGGGAAGAAGAAATAGGAAGCCTCCTGATGAGAGGGAAAGAGGAGAGCATCAAAGCTGGCTTCCACCAACACGCCAACATCTTGGTTACCCTGGCCATTGCCTCCTGGCAAACAGAGGGAGGAGAATGGAAGCGGTGTCACTCAGATTTTATATTCTTGGGTCCCAAAATCACTGTAGATGGCCACTGTGGCCATGAAATGAAAAGAAGCTTGTTCCTTGTAAAGAAAGCTCGGGCCATTGTGGAAGCACACCAAAAAGCAGACAAAGATCTGGAAAGTCAAAGCAATGGTTTTTCCAGTAGCCATGGAGGCTGGGAGAGTCAGACGATGAGGAGAGATGAATATCCTCGAGTCAATGTTTCCGAATGTTACTACTAGAGTACCACAACAAGGAGGCCAGACCAGTCAATATGTAAAATAAACTAATCCAGAGCATACACTAGAAGGTAGCATCAACATGAAATCTAGAGATCCCAGTATGGAATCCCAGGAAGATCCGATGAACCTCAAGTTGTAGGACTGGCTTGTTAGTGGGAGACCCCAAAGCTGGGACTTGTTCCCTGTCCCCTGTGAATCCCCCCCAAATGGACTCTCCGCTTGGCAGTCTCACATTGAATCATTGGTCCTAAAGTAAATTATAATCCCAGTTAGGTGGGGCTAAGCAGATGCTAAATCCTCTTTTTGTCTTAGCTGGACTTCAGAGACCCTTCCCAAGAAGACTGGGCAGGGACCACCCTGTTTAGTCTCCATTGCAAGCAGCCCCTTCCCTCACACCCCAGCCTCTGGTAAGGATTTCTTCCCCAAACTGGATTATATAGTTGGAACCCTCCCATTTCCTTATAGCCATAGTCCGGTCCATCCTGTTCCCCTGCCCCTACATCCCTCCAGATATTATAGAGGCTCCCCAAATTCTTTTGTTCCTTGGAGTCTAGCAGGGTGGCCCTCCCAGGGATCACATCCCCAGAGTCCAGGTTTTACACCCCTGTAAAAGTGGTGGCACCAGACTCTGAGTAAAGGGCCAAATAGTGGACTTCTCCCTCTCCTGATTAAACAGGGGTTCTTCTGCCTTCTTTGTTAGTTCTGTGTTATTTCCAAGTTAACAGTAGAAATATGAAGAAATGACGCTGCCTTGGCTAGAAGAGGCCCAAGGAGGATGAAAACTACCCTTAGATTATCTTGGAACCTAAGGCTGGCATTCACAGGGAATCCAGGCGAGGAGCAGGCAGGAGTTTGGCCTGTTTGTCTCTGAGACTAACAGAGAAGCTTTGCTCTCCCCCTGCCATGTATACCCCTACCCCCCAGTTTATGGCATTATTCCTTAGCAGAAAGCAGGCTATGCATAGGGACTCCCGAACAAAACCCTTTCATTACTCACTGAAGAATGTTTTACAATCCCCTAAAAACAGGACCAGGAGAGCTAACATTTAGCCCCAAACATGGAGGATCAAAGAAAGGCCAGGACCTTGGCTGGGCTGGGGGGATGAAACACTGATGACTGACAACAGAAGGCAGACCTCCCCACTTCTTACATTGCTTTCTGATTCTGCTGCCAAGCACTGGAAATAGGACAAAAAGTAGCAAACGGGGAATGGATACCCAAGATAAGCAGTAAGAGAGTAGCTACTTGCCTTTGGATGAATTTCAGTCACCTCATCCAAATAAACAACATTCTCTGAATTGAAATCATTGGCAGCAATATAGGAAAGCCTATGGAAACTGGGAGGGATCCTGGACCGGCTGGGGGAAGATGTACCAATATTAAAAAGATAAAAGAACAGTCTGCCAGGGAACTGAATTCTGGGAGCATTCTAGAACAGAACATGAAAGGGAAACAGTGGCTGCAAGGAGCCAGCCTGGCTTTATGAAGCCCACGTCACGCCAGACTAACCTCATTTCCTTTCTGGACAGGGTTATTGAAGTGGTAGATGAGGGAAATGACATAGGTATAGATTGCCTGGCTCTCAGCAAGGTTTCTAATAAGACATCGTATTATTCTTGTGGCGATGATGGAGGGATGCGTGCGGATCTGACAATAATGCCCGGAGATAGAAGCCGAGGACTCCAAGATTCATCATTAACAGTTCAATGTCACTTGATGAAAAGTGTCCCTGATCACCAGGCATACCTCTGGGCCATTTAATGTTTTTGATTTTTAAATAAAAAACAAAATATCCACCCATCAAACCTGCAAATGACAATAAGAGAGGGATAGTGAAAAGACTGGATGATAGCCGCTGTCCAGAAAACACAGATGAAATTCAACAAGGATCCATATCAAGTCATAACTTGGGTGCCAAGGATCCATTTTGCAATGATAAAATGGGTGTGACCACGGTCAGATGAAAAACCTCTGGGGTTAGAACCCAACACCCTACCATTTGTTGTCTTCAAGAAACACATATGAGGCAGGTTGACACTCAAAAGGTTAGAATTAGAGGTTAGAGTAAGACCTTTTGGGCCTCAACTGATAGAAAGAAGGCAGGGGTTGCAATCATGATATCTGACAAAGGCAAAGCACAAACAGACCTGATTAAAAGGGATAGGGAAGGTAAATATATTCTGTTAAAAGGGAGTATAGACAATGAAGAAATATCACTAATCAACATGTATGCACCAAATGGTATAGCATCCAAATTTTTAATAGAGAAGCTAGGAGAATTGAAGGAGGATATAGACAGTAAAACCATATTAGTGGGAGACTTGAACCAACCACTATCAAATTTAGATAAAACAAACCAAAAAATAAACAAGAAAGAGGTACAAGAGGTGAATCAAATTTTAGAAAAATTAGAGTTAATAGACATATGGAGAAAAATAAATAGGGACAAAAAGGAATACACCTTCTTTTTAGCACCACATGGCACCTTCAGAAAAATAGACCATATACTAGGTCACAGAAACATGGCACTCAAATGCAGAAAAGCAGAAATAATAAATGCAGCCTTTTCAGATCACAAGGCAATAAAAATATTGATCGGTAAGAATACATGGAGAGCCAAATCAAAAATTAATTGGAAATTAAATAATATGATACTCCAAAATCGGATAGTTAGAGAAGAAACCATAGAAACAATAATTTCGTTGAAGAAAATGACAACGGCGAGACATCCTTTTAAACCTTATGGGATGCAGCCAAGGCAGTACTTAGAGGAAAATTCATATCCCTGAGTGCATATATTAACAAATTAGGGAGGACAGAGATCAAGGAATTGGAAATGCAAATTAAAAAACTTGAGAACAAACAAAAACCCCCAGAAGAAAACCAAACGAGATCCTAAAAATTAAGGGAGAAATTAATAAAATCAAAAGTGACAGAACTATTGACTTAATAAATAAGACTAGAAGCTGGTACTTTGAAAAAACAGACAAAATAGACAAAGTACTGGTTAATCTAATTTTAAAAAAGGAAAGAAGAAAGGCAAATTAACAGCATCAAGGACTAAAAGGTGGATCTCACCTCCAATGAAGAGGAAATTAAGGCAATCATTAAAAATTACTTTGCCCAACTATATGGCAATAAATATACCAACCTAGGTGATATGGATGAATATTTACAAAAATACAAATTGCCTAGACTAACAGAAGAAGAAATAGATTTCTTAAATAATCCCATATCAGAAAAAGAAATCCAACAGGCCATCAAAGAACTTCCTAAGAAAAAATCCCCAGGGCCTGACGGATTCACCAGTGAATTCTATCAAACATTCAAAGAACAGCTAACTCCAATACTATACAAATTATTTGGCATAATAAACACAGAGGGAATTCTACCAAACTCCTTTTATGACACAAACATGGTACTGATTCCAAAACCAGACAGGTCAAAAACAGAGAAAGAAAACTATAGACCAATCTCCCTAATGAATATAGATGCAAAAATCTTAAATAGGATACTAGCAAAAAGACTCCAGCATGTGATCAGAAGGGTCATCCACCATGATCAAGTAGGATTTATACCAGGGATGCAGAGCTGCTTCAATATTAGGAAAACCATCCACGTAATTGACCACATCAACAAGCAAACTAACAAGAACCACATGATTATCTCAATAGATGCAGAAAAAGCCTTTGATAAAATACAACACCCATTCCTACTAAAAACACTAGAAAGCATAGGAATAGAAGGGTCGTTCCTAAAATTAATAAACAGTATATATCTAAAACCATCAGCTAATATCGTCTACAATGGGGATAAACTAAATCCATTCCCATTAAGATCAGGAGTGAAACAAGGATGCCCATTATCACCTCTATTATTTGACATTGTACTAGAGACACTAGCAGTAGCAATTAGAGAAGAAAAAGAAATTGAAGGCATTAAAATAGGCAAGGAGGAGACCAAATTATCGCTCTTTGCAGATGACATGATGGTCTACTTAAAGAATCCTAGAGATTCAACCAAAAAGCTAATCGAAATAATCAACAACTTCAGCAAAGTTGCAGGATACAAAATAAACCCACATAAGTCATCAGCATTTCTCCATCTTGGTCTAACACCCAAAAATGGTGCACACCCACACTACATGGGCATGTGCTAGTCAATGACAAATCAGAAATAACTAACTGCCCACCTGGGCTGTCCTAAGCCAAGCTAGAGCCAACCATTGGATTTGTGAGACACAGGAAGTGAGGTAGGGAACAGCCGCTGGAATTCGCGGAACTTCCTGTGGAGAGAGCTAGAGGGAGTTGGTGTTAGGAGCTTGGAGAGAGAGGACGCCCGCAAACAGCTTTCCTTCAGATTAGTCACGTGAGTTAAGGACTGATTCTTTCCACCTGGGCCTTTAGGCCTAAAGCTCCCTCTGCCTTGGTCAGAGGTTGAGTAGCCCCTTTCCCTTTTTTCTTCTCTCCTTCTCTCCCTCTCCTTTTCCCTACTCCCGTTGTGATTAAACCTCCATAAACTCCATTCTGACTTGAGTGTTCATTTTAGGAATTTCATAAGTAAATTCCTTGGTGGCCATTGTTCAATATTACAGAAATCTTGTAGCCACATTTTAGCCATTACAATATTATAACCCTCTCACAGAGGCCTAAATTTCCCCATTACAGTTTTGGCAAACCACTACAGGAAAAAGAACCTTATCAGTCTTCTGATCTCCTTACTATCACCTGGGAGAAATCCCACCCCGGCTACCCCCTCTGGCTCTTGGCCCTGCCTTAGTGCTTGGAAGGTTTCTAGAACCTCAATAAATTTCCTGAATTTTCTTGCCTTTTCAACCCACTTATTGCTCACTCCCTCAGTCCTGTTACCAAATACCTTGGCTTAAAGACACAGCTGCCAGAACAGGTGAGTATAAAACACCTTTTCTCTTTTCCCTTTACCCCTTAAGTTAAATTGGGGTCAACAGGATTTTTTCCCTTCTCCTCTTTGTCTCTCATTTCCGTCTCCTTTTACTTTAAGGAGGTGGCTCAGTAGATTGAGAGGCAGGCCAGGCTTACCTAATCAACTGATTAGCAACGAGGAACCTCAGGAGAAGGAGCTCTTAGGAGCTCCTAGCCCACAAAAAACAGCTGAATACAGCTAGGGAGCTAACTTAAAACCCATTTTTTTTTCTGTTTCCTGGCCTTTCTAGTCTTAAAAATTTAAGTGGGCTTTGCTCAAGGAAGATAGCACATGGTCCTAGCGGCTTTAGCCTGAGGGCCAAAGAAGATTGCTGGGACCCACCCACATACACTTTGTAAAGAAGGAGAATTTACAATACAATAGGCCCTTAGCCTGTATAGGGTTGTAGACTCAGAGCCACCTACTGTAAAAAAAAAAAAGCCTGTGGAAAGTTTCCTGCTTTGCCCTGCTCCCCACTTGCTTTGTGAAATTACAAAATATACATATAAAAATGAGTACTATATTCTTTGACAATTATACGGCAGCTGAAGTAGGGGCATTGAGGAATGAAGGATACCTCCAAATTTTTATATTAATAGGTACTGTCATTTTTGTAATCCTCAATACTATATTTAGAGATGAAAAAATAAGAAAAATTGAGGATAAAATGCAAGCCCAAATCGAAGATCTAAAAAGTCTCTTACAAGATCAATTGGAAAACAACCACTCTACCAGAAACAGACCTGTTTCTGAACCTTTGAATGAGGAAATTTCCTTCCCTGAAATAGAGATGGAAAGCACCTTCCCTATAGCCCAGTTAACAGACTGCTTCTCTCGTGCAGTGCAAATCTTGTCTGAATTTAATCCCCAAAACCCTTCCCCTGCAATCCCAGCTTCTCATGTTCCTTCTCCTACAGAAAACCAAATTCCAATGCAAGAGAAATCTTGGCCTCCTAGAAAAACCTGTTCTTGTCAAACTGACCCACAGGTGCAAAATTCAACTAGAGGCCTGTTTCCTCTAAGAGAAGTACCTGAAATAGGACGAAATGGGGATGTGGTGACTTTAAGACATAGGATACCGTTTACTCCCCAAGAAATAAATGAATTTACACGAAATATCCCCACATATGAACAAGATCCTTTTCTAGTAACAAAAAAGATGGGAGACATATTTTTTCAGTATAATCCATCTTACAAGGACGTTGAGAGCTTACTCCAGGCTTTTTTAAGTGAATGTGAAAAAAATAAAATAATTGCTCATGTCAACAAAACCCGGGGGCGTAATGCAGCACATTGGCCATCTCAGGATCCCAAATGGGACTATAACAATCCTGAGGATTATCTACAACTATACCATTGTAGAGAGGCCATCCTCACGGCCATGAAGGAATGTGCAGACAGTACAGATAAGTGGATGGAACTGGAAAAAATTAAGCAAAAGGACGAAGAAACACCCTCCAGATTTATGGACAGAATTATCGAGTTTGGGGACAGATACTTAGATTGGGACTTAACTAAAGAGAGTAGTTTAAGACAAGTTAGAAGAATCTTTGTAAACAATTCTTGCAAGGCAATTAAAAATTATTTTAAAACACAATGCCCAAGATGGTCAGATATGGACCTTGAAGAATTGCGAAAAACAGCTATATATGTTTTAAAGGGAAACGAAGAAAAGGAGAAAGAAAATAATGATGACATGGAGGAAATGAAGAAAAAAATAAGATATTTAATAGATAGGATAACTAAATTAGAAAGTGGGCATGATAATGAACCAACGACAATTGCCCCTCTCCAGAAATCCAATTATCAATCCATTACTTGCCACTTCTGTGGGAAGAAGGGCCACAATATGATGGATTGTAGAACCTTTCTTAAGATGTTTGGAAGGAATACACAGTTTAATAATAGTTTTAGAAATAATAACTATAGAAATGATGATAATGGTTATAGAAACCAGAATTATAGAAATAGGAATTGGGAAATTAATGACAATGTTCCAATTAAAGAAAATTATAATGTTAATGAACAACAACAATATATAAGTAATGGTGCTCGTCCAAAAAATATTCGAGGTGCTAATGACCCTCAGAGAGGTGCCCTTCAGGAGGGTGCCCAGGGAACTTCCTAATATAATGAAGATGATTCTTCTTAGATTGTATTGATTTTGTTAATATTAATTAACCTTTTTCAGTTTTTTTCTCCTCTCCAAATAGTAGGAAAGATGAATAAAGAACTTAAGACTATGATTGGCAAATTATGCACTGAGACCCATTTAAAATGGCCTTAAATTCTCCCTCTGGCCCTATTTTATCTTAGAAGCAGGCCTAGAGGAGACTTACATATTTCACCATTTGAGATGCTTTTTGGACATCCGCCTATACAGGCTAAGCCTTTCTCCCCGGCTTATACATCGCTATTAGGGGGAGATATTACTATTACTATATGCAGGAGTTACAGCACAAACTACATGAACTTCATGAATCCAGAGCTGCAGTACAAGCTAGACCATTAGACTTTTCTCTGCATGACCTGAACCCAGGAGATAAAGTTTATATCAAGAATTTCAAGCGAACTGGAGCAACTCAACCTTCATGGGAAGGACCATTCCAAATATTATTAACTACTCCAACATCCATAAAGATTGGAGAAAAGGACTCTTGGATTCACTGCTCACATGTGAAGAAAGCATCTTCTGCTGAGACTGATTGACTCTATCTTATCATATGAACTGATTGACTGTATCTTATCATAAGAATTGGAGATAATAATCCATAGACAAATGGATGCTGTTTTTTTCAAGAATATATTGAATTACTGATTTTTTTCTTATTTTTCTTATTTTTTTCTTTTATTTTTATTTTTTGATCAGAATATTTGATTTTTTTTCTCATTTTTTTGTACTGAAGGTACACATAATTAATATTAATATTATTTTTCCCTGCAGTAATACAAGTTAATATATATATTCTTGCTATAATATCAATATATGCCTAAAAGCTTTAAACTATGGGAACCTGCCATTTATTGATAAAATATTATAGGACTGTGATTAATGTTTGTGTCTGATTCCAGGAAAAGCGATAAAAACAAGGAGCACCGACTAAACCTGAATAGTGCCAATAGAGCACACAAGAAATATTAAAGTGAGCCTCGAGGTTGCGACGCTTAACTTATGTTTAAGTCGTAGGACTTCCTTGTATCTACACTCTTTTCGAAGTACTCAAACAAGTACAAAGCTTGACTATCATGCTGGCTCCCTATATCTCTGAAGAAAAAAAAATCAGACAAGGGAATGACATTTCCCCATCAAAATAGAATTCTAATTCTTTTCTTTTTATATTATGGCAACTTCCTGTAGTCTTGGCTACAAATGGCTAAGTGAAATATTACTGCATTCTGTCCTACATACTTGTGGGATAGAAATTACTTTAAACTGGACCTATAAAAGTCCTATTTTGAATTTTTCTTATGTTTTTGATTATTTTTCCATTCTTTTGATAATTGACACATACACCCCATAACTGAACATTGCATTCTGAGCTAAACTTGATATTTTTTTAAATACTTACTTCAGGGGGGATTGTATTTTAATTTAAAATCTAAGAATTTTTGAATTTTTTTTGTTTGAGATTGTATTTTTATAAAAATCCAAGAATTTTGTTTAAGATTTTACTTTTATAAAAAAATTCAAAGATTTTGATTCTGTTTGAGGAAAGATCTTCAAGAAAGAAGCTTGAAACTTTTATATCCAGAGAATGAACTGTTGCAGAAAGATGCCAAAAACCTACACTTCATCAAGAAGATCAAGAATGAACTTTGGATGTGATTGATTGGACTGAACTTTTGATTGAACATTTATTGTAACTGTACACATTTATGCCAAAAGGGACTGCCCCTAATTTGGCTTTCAATAGTCACCTTTTTCCCTTTCTTCCTGGAGGCTTGATTTTGGGCCATGTGAGCCATGCCATGGTGGTTTTATTCCCCTTTCCTTTTTGGTCTGGGGTCTGGGTGATATGGGCGGGTTTTCTGTGAATTTAGGTTGCCTCAGACTAGTTCTTCCCAGCCTCCGAGGTTTCTTAGAGTGCAGGCACCTTTGCTCAGCGCGGCCTCCCCTTTCCTCAGCACAGCCTCTCAGCGGGGCTGTCCCTTTGCTCAGTGCAGGATTTTCCTGTGAAACGCCCTGAGAGTTCGTTTCATTGCAGTATTTAGATCCCAAGGACCCTGGTGTGCACCCCCAGACAGAGATGCTCCTGACTCACTTGCTGTCCCATTGAGAGCTCTGAAACCTTACTCTGGTTTGGGGGGGAGGGGTGGCTCAGTTCATGTTTTTGTGCCAGCCTTTCCTCCTCCTTATAGTGTGGAAATGTTCAAGCCCCACGTACCTTCATTTCTGTGGGATACTGGAGAGTCCCGCTGTTCTTCCAAAGGTGATTTTTATGCTCTTTTGAGGTACTCTATTTCGTTTGGTGCTGAGGAGAGGAAGTGATTCGCGTCTAGATTGCAGCCATGTTAACCCGGAAGTTCGCTCACAGCCTTCTAATAGGTAAATCCAGGGGCCACGAGCCCTTCAGCAGTTCCAAACGAGTGTCTGATTCTTTTCTTCCAGTGAGCTGACAGGGAAAGGAGGCATTTCCCCAACACCAAGGAACCTATATGGAGAGGAGAGGGAGAGGGAGCGGGTCTGGATGCCCAGGTCCTTCAGGAAGACCAAGACTCTGGACACTGGAAGGGAGTAAAGGCCTGGGGACCTGGATACCTGGGCCCTAATGGGGTTTAAAGCCTGGGTGTCTGTCAGGATGGTTAGGTAGCACAGTGACTTGGGAGGACCTGGATTCCAATATGGTCTCAGACACTTCCTAGATGGGTGACCGTGGGCAAGTCCCTTCATCCCCATTGCCCAGCCCTTGTTACTCTTCTGTCTTAGAATAAATAAGAAAACAGAGTCTCCAAGGGGAGAAAAGGATGGAGACTTGGCGTCCTGGGACCATGATCACTCGTTGCCTTAATTCCGGTTCCTACTATGGACTCGGTGACAATGAGTCCTGGGTCTGAGCTAGGGTGCACTGGGGAGGGAGAGAGGCAAAGAGGAGCCTTGATGGGCTGGGGATTTGGGGAGAGGTATTTGGTGTCAGAGACAAGTGAGAACCGAAGAGGGGGAAGCTGAAATGCTGTGGGGGTGGGATGGATACCTGGGAGCAACTCTTACCAGCACTCCTGGAGGCGGTCCTTCGGGTAGGCCTAAAGCCATTGGGCAGAGAGCTCTCCAGGCTGGCCAGGCTTCACGAGGCCAGAGTGGAGTACAGCCTTGGTGGCAGGGGAGGAGGAGGCTCTGCTGGGCGGTAAGGAGAAGGGTGAGGTGGAGCTCTTGCTCTTTGGGCTCCCAGGAGGCTGCTCCCAGGAGGCTGCTCGGGGGAGGCCTTGGCAGGGGTGGGGGAGGAAGACTTTTTGGGGTGTTTGTGCCTGGGGTACACTGTGCACATGAGCGAGCAGTTGTAAACCTTAAAATTTCTTAGACTTATGAATGTTGGAAATTTCACCATTGGGAAATTTCATACTTGGAAAAAATTTCCTACTGATAGTAAGAACTGTATTGGAATGTGAAAACCCTTGGCATGGGAGGGTCCTTCTCCTCCCTACTTAAGACTACTTTAGGACAGAAACCTTTTGCTAAACAATGGAAAGGGCTTTGACCTATGCTTAAGCATAGAACAGGAAGTTCTTTGAGTCATGATTGATTTTAGAATTGATCCAATAGAGATACTTGGAATGACAGAACCAGGTCTTGGAACTTACAATCTCCACCCTACTCAGAGTAACAGGATTTAGGAAGGGCTGCAGCAAAGATCAAGATTTAATTATTTGAGAATGACCTACAACAGAAATGTGCAAAGTAAACAGACCTCTGGGTGGTCCTGGGTTAAGCTAGAGCCACCATTGGCACAGGGGAGACATCGACAGAGATTGGTAGATGTGAGAACTGAGGGAAGGGGAGGAACTCATGTCAAAGATAGCAGGGTCTGAGGACAGGAGGGGGCCGGAGGAGAGTTTTTTGCTCTGAGAGGTTATGCTCTGAGTGAGGTGGCTCTGAAGGAGGCCTGAGGAGGTTGCTCTGTGGTAGGACCAGGAGAGAAGGCTGGCTCTGAAGGAGGAGAATTCTCTGGAAACATTTCTTGAAAGGAGGCTCTCTTGAAGGTGGAGCCTGAGGTTGGCATGAGAAGCCTTACCTAGAGAGATCTTGGGTGAGTGATAAAACCAACTGACTGATTTATTCATTCATTCCTTTCTTACTTTCTCTCTTTTTCTATTGATTAATCAGTGTATTATATATTAGATTTCTCTATAAAACCCAGTTGGCTTGGGCATATTCGTAAATTGGGAATATATTCCCTGGCGACCATCTTATATTTATATAAAACCAAGACACAGTAGAAAACATATTTCAGCGGTCATAATTGATATATATATTTCCCTTGCTCCCAAACATTTTAATTATCACAGTTTATGGCTCCCACTCTCTTATCTACAACTATTTAACACTCAAAATATTTTAAATCTAACGCAGTGGGCTAGGTGGCCTGGGCAGGGGATTAGTTGGAGCCCTTGGTACAGGTGCAGACCACCTTCTTGCATTGTCGCCATGCTTTGGTGAGCCAGCTCGGTGGCTTCTGGATAGTGTTTCACAGAGCCTTGACACTGGCGGAGGGCTGTGAGGCCTGGGTGGGCTCCGGCCCGTCCCTCGGTTTGTCCTTGGGCTGCTCTGTGGCGACCCGAGACCAGGCCGACGCTGCTTCCCAAGGCTGGCAGAGGACCCACCTGTGATGCCTGGAATCCCAAGCCTCTAGCTTGTTTAAAAGGTACACAGCTATGGTTCTGGGCTCTTTAGCCAGGTGCTGCTCTTGGGGCTGTGGCTGCTGCGGCTTTTTGCATTCGCACAACTTTGGGGAGTGTGGCTGCTCTTGGGGGAGCTTTTGGGGCTGTGGCTGCTCTTGGGGAAGCTGCCACTTTTTTGAATCGTGGTGCTCTTTGGAATGGCGCCTCTCTTGGGGGCCCTGTTGGGGCTGTGGTGCTCTTGGGGAAGCGGCAGCTTGTTGGCATTTCCCCAGTCTTGGGAGAGCTCTTGGGGCTGCGGCTGCTCTTGGGGGAGCGGCAGCTTGTTGGCATTTCCCCAGTCTTGGGGCTGCTCTTGGGAGGGTGGCCACTCTTGGGGGAGCTCTTGGGGCTGCGGCTGCTCTTGGGGGAGCTCTTGGGTCTGCGGCTGCTCTTGGGGAAGCAGCAGCTTCTTGGCATTGCCCCTCTCCTGGGGGTGCACTTGGGAGGGTGGCCTGGAGGGCCCTGAAGGGGAAGTCTCCGCTGGTGAGGCAGCCTGGCAAGGGCAGGGGGGAGGAGTCACGCCGGGCCTCTGGGCCGGGCCCAGCTGGCCTGACCATCAGTCCCAGCCTCCCTAGTACCTTAGACAGGTGAGACCCGGAAATTGTGGAGAACAGGGTCCGGATGGTGACTCTCGGCTGCCCTGGGGGGATTCGGGACCGGGTTAGGCCTCAGGAAGAGCTCGAGCCAGCGAGCAGGGGAGCAGGGGGGAGGGGGGCGTCCTTTACCTTCCACTTCCACTAGGCTCCCCGGGGTGCTCCTCCCGAAAAGTCTGGGCTCTGATCTAGGGAAGCAACCCACCGCACTCTGGCCTGCCGGGTGTCCAGGACCAGCCCTCCCCCGTCCTCCCCCAGCCGGGCCCACCGGCCTGCCTGGGGTCACCTGCAGGAAGTCACTCTCGAACATGGCCGTGAAGGGCCCGAGGGGTGTGTAGTTGCCCTCCGCCACGGCTCTCTGCAGCGGGCCAGGCTTGGAGAAGCACAGCGGGAACGACAGTTCCGCTTCCACTTCCTCTTCCGGCAGGTGGAGTTCTCCGGGCTGGACAACTGCAAGCAGGGAGGAAGCAGGCCGGAGCTGGGGGCTGGCCGGCCCCCGCGGGCTCCCCTGCATCCCTGCAGCCCCCCAAGGCCGGGGCCTCACCTGGTGAGGGTTTCCGGGGTTTCATTGGGCTCAGGGAGTCTCGGTGCGCCTGAAGATCAGGGCTCTGGGGTGGGGGTGGAGGGGGCTGCTGGAGGAGGGCCAGGATACTCTCTGCGGGGAGGGCAGACTGGCTATGGCTCTCTGGGACAGCTGAGCTAAGAAGGGGCAGCCTCCCAGGCGTAACACAGCCAGGAGTCCCCTGTTGTAGCCTCATGTATGGGTAGGGAGGGTCAGGGGGGGCCAGCTGGCAGCATTCCCCGGGTCCCATGCAAGGCAGGACAAGGAAGAAGGGGGCAGCACCCCGGAGGAAGGCCCTCTCCAGCCCCTGGCCACGACTGGGCCGGTGGAGGGGGGCACTGGAAAATTTGCGCCTATCTCAGTAGTCGCCCTGGGGCCTTTGCCACAGAGCTCACAGACAAAGCCGGAGGCCCGCTGCTCAGCTAGCTCTGGAGAGGGAAGGACAGGCAGCCCACATTCTAGGCAGGAGCTTTGGGGAAAGCTCTGAGGTATTTGAGCAGAGATGTAGCTTGAGATGGTTGCAGCCTCCCCAGGTCCTGTTCGCCTTTTCAGGGGAACCTCCAGGAGGCACCCAGTCACCCTATGAAGGGACTCTGGAGGACCGGGCCACAGGCTGTTGCTCTCCCTGAGGTGCCTTTGGCCCAGCATGATCTCCATGCTCTGGGCCTGACTCTCCCTGACTAGTCCTGGACAGTGAGAGGGTTAGAGTGGATCTGGAGCCCCGGAACCCTCAGCTTACCCTAGAGGGGTGTGAACCTTAAACATTCTCAGACTCGGGGGCAGCTGGGTAGCTCAGATTGAGAGCCAGCCCTAGAGATGGGAGGTCCTAGGTTCAAATCTGGCCTCAGACACTTCCCAGCTGTGTGACCCTGGGCAAGTCACTTGACCCCCATTGCCTAGCCCTTACCACTCTTCTGCCTTGGAGCCAATACACAGCATTGGTTCTGAGACGGAAGGTAAGCGTTTAAAAAAATTCTCAGACTCTATTTCATAAGGTTAGGTTTGTAAACCTTAAAAAAAATTCCCAGATCCTACTTCATAAGGTTGGATTAAGACCATTTCCCATTGGGACCATTTCCCATTGGGACCACTCTCCATTTGGGCAGTGAAGGTACTTGATCAGGAATGTGAGAACTCTACTTCCCCAAAGTTAAGCATACCTTAGGGGAAGATAAAGTTGTAAACTCTTTGCTGAACAATGAAAAGTACTTAAACCCATACTTATAGTAAGACAAAAAGGTCTTAAGCTATGCCTATTTTTGGATCTAATGGACATGGCAGAATTCTATGGGAAGATCTAATTGTATTTCTTAAAAGGCAAAGCTAGAAAGTTAAAAATCTTTGACTTTTGTCATTTGCTACAGAATATGCAGACAAGAGATATTTTATCTGTAATAATATTTTAAAATGAATTCTAGTATAACTGTTGGTTAAATACTGAGGCATAAATACTAAGTCCATGGAGGAAAAATAAAAGTATCCAGCTGAAAGAAAGTCTGCCCAGAAAGGACAAGGCAGATGTCTCTGGCACCGTCCACAACGTGGCACAGAGGCCAGACAACAGAAAAAGCAGCACATGGGCTGCAGAGACAATAACAATGCTTCCTACGCAGGTCTAATGCAATATCCACACAAATGTATTTCTATGTAAGACAATCTATCTAGAGAAAACTATCATTTATTTGCTTACACATATTCTATTGTGCTAGTGTATGGGTGTTTGTTGTAAGATCTAGGTGGATCACGTACCTGAACACTTCAAATGGTATTTATACAATGTGTAACTTGCAATTATTTTATTGGAATTGTTCCATGTTACCCAAATATGTTCTAATATCAAACGATAGAATTCGAAAGGTTCTGACAGTACATGGAATACTGTCCAACTGAAGCACAAATTGTGCCTATCGTCCAAAATGTATGTATGATAATTACCTCATAGGGTTCACTTTATATTTTCAAAAAGAGTAAGTCTTCATTAGAATCAATCTTATTCAATAGTCTATGTTATTGGAAAAGGCATTGAAGCTTTTAAAAAAGAAAAAAGGGGTGGACATGGTATTACTAACCATCCATCTCTCCTACACCCCAGATGGAATATGAGCTGATATTATTAAATCACAATTCCCATGTAATGATAAACTTTGCATTCTATGACATACAGGGATTGGGCTGAATATGACCAGGACATTAAGACTGTCAGGGACCCAACAGGATGATAACTGTGGGTCGAGGTTTTGTTTGTATGTTTACAGAGAGTGAAAACACCTGGTCACCCACCAAGCACGTCATGCCATGTGGCAGGGGAGCAGGAAGAGAAGCAGAGGAGGAACATCAATGATGCCAGCTGATTGCATAACAGGCATGCTGGAAGAAACCATCACTGGTGACTATAGCCACACCAAAGACTGACATGACACTGCTTTTAGTGACATTGACTATTATTCCACTGATGGACACTTGTCATGCTGACCTCTATTGGTCCTTTATACCTAAACCAACATCAAGCATGTTAACTTGTATGGACTAAACCCCACTCGTACATATCTATGACATCAGGTGGATCCTACACTCCAAAGACTTTATCATGGGATCAAAATCGAAATAGCTATGATTGTTTAGACACTAACGTATACCTTTCATTTTGGCTGTCTTTATTATATATATGTCATGAGGGAATTTATTGTGTGTGCATTGTAAAACTCCTACTTGTATTGTAAGAAATGCTACTAGTAACAAGGGTACCGACATCGGTATGACTCTCCAAAGAGAAGGAAATAGAAATGTTTCAGTCCCAGCACAGACCTAGTAACCCTGACCACAAAAATGATGTTTAGTGCAGGAGATGCTGCACAGGGCTGTTTATTGGACCGATGGTCCTGATGTCACTCTTAGAAAAGGGATGAGACGTCAGGCAAAATGCACTTTGAAATTCTAATTAGGAACCCAAGTTTTTGAAAATTGATCATCTACATCCATGTATAGATTATGTTCTTGGCAATGCCTATGTAGACATTATGTGCCAACGACCATTGCTGTAGTTACATGTAAATATCATTATTGATCATTAGTCCTTGAACTCCATCTTCTTGGGGAATATCTTTATGGGGATTCTTTCTTGCTCTCTAACTCCTGTCCCAGAATTCAGGCAGGCCACTGGATTCGGGGTCTATTAGCTTCCACTTCAAGTACTGGAAGATGTTCTGGTATATGAAAGTAAAGCCTCAGCAGTAAACTGAGTGCTCTAGGTTGGACAATGTCTGTGGACGCGCAGTTGTTGACCCTCCTGGGTGGAATAGGTTATTGCACACATACATGGAGCAAGGGCAAAGTATTCCCTCAGTTTCCCCTTTTGGAGTATGTATTGAAAATAGGAAAAAATGAGCAGGCACTAATAAGCTTGTAGAAAAAGCACATGGAATATTATTCATTGACAACTAGGAAAAATAAGTCACATCAAACTCCACATGAACAAGAAGCTGTAGAAATTGCTTCTACATAGAAAGCAAATCAAGCTTCTGTTAATCCAAACATTGGTTTGGTGGAATGAATTTTGCAAACATTGGTTATGGTATATTCTGGGTTATTCTATTGAATGGTTCATTTACCCAGAAGCAGAGATTTAAATAAGGCTCATATAAGAAACATGCAGCCAGAAGGTGCAAGGTCCCTTCAGTAGCTTCATGCGTGTTATCTCAACAACAAATCAAAATGTAACGTTTATGGCCATTTTGATACTTGAATTGATGTTTGCACTGCTGTTTGGAAAATGTAAAAGATGCGAATATATTTGGTATGTGATTCAAAAACAACAAAAAGGGGATAAGAGAGAAAGTATTTTAAGAACATTTTATACCATTTTATAACACTTTTCATTCTATTGAGCAATCTTGATTTGATGCTCTCACTTTATTTTCTCTGAATACTTTGATTCTCCTCCGTTGTTTTTCTTTTCTTACATTTTGAAATATATTTCAAGTACTTTTAACACTCTGATGCTGAGCAATGAAGGTGCAAAACTTTTTCTCTTGATATGTACCCAACAGTGTGCGATTATGAGAACATGACAGCATTTGGTAAGTTGCAGGTGACTATCCTGGGAGACCATCACTGATTGCATGAAAAGGGAATGCAGAGGACACCTCAATGGGCCAGACAGCCAAAGCCACACACAGACGTATATTCCATAAGAGATGGATGGATGTGGGCTGCTGAGGTTGGAGGTACTGGGACACGGTGTTTGACACCCTCCTTCGCAGGTGGCTCGAGTATCAAGGTCCAACCGTATTGCCATGTGGCAGGCATCTGGGCGGGTATATCCCTAAAATGAATAATCAGGACAAGGGAGAGAAGGGAAATTCCCCTTCACTCCAGATACAGTCATCTTTTCTTTGGCTATGAATGCTCTGGCACCTTCTTCTAATCCTAACTGTGTGTGGGCACTATCTGCTAATGCACCTGTCCTATGATCTATGGGACTGCTACCTCAATAATTCAGGATAATTCGAGGGAAGATCATTTTCTGATTATTTTTATCATTACTTTAAACTTTGATGAGACTTTTATCTTCGATTTTCATTACTAAGCATTGAGATCATTTTTATCTCTACAATATTATTAATAAGGTGAGAGTGAAATTGTTCTTATTGTTGACAATCACAATTACTTTTCACAGCCAGAGGTTTGGCTACATATTTTGGATGTTTACTTTGAATCACTTGAAGTATCAATTGATGATGCTACATGATTTTTCTATTTTTAATTTTACTCCCAAATTTCGTTACATTTTATATCACTCACCTTTCACTTCATTTGATTTTTAAAACAAAAAAGGGGGATATGTAGCATTCCAAGCATATTCACATCTATGAAATATAAATGATTGTATGGTTACTGTGTCTCCAGACACAAGGTGATACTCTGATATTTGTGAGTGGAATCTTGACCTGGCCACATGGCTATTGCCTAAGACAAACTCATTAACATTTTGGCTCAGAGTCGAAAGCGCAGGTGGAAATCTACACGCCCATCAAGGTGTCACCTTCACCTCGCCATCTAATCTGAATTGTCTCTGCTTTGTATCGTGATTGCTACGTGCTTGAGAGTGCTACCCACTTACAGCCTGCAATAAAAACAGAAGGCGGCCCCATGAATTTTCTCTTGGATCTTCACTCTGCTCTAGGAATTTCTCTCTCTCTAGTAAAGCTTCTCCTCTCTCTGGAGGCTCTAGCCCCCTCGGCTTGCATTCTCTGCCTTAATCTCTTCCTCTACCTCATGTTCCATTGACTCTCATATTTTCCTTCCAAGGAGAGTATCATAGGGGTTTGCCTGTCCTATTTAAACACTTATTTGCCTGTGTCTGTCATTCTTCACCCTGGTTCTCAGATTCCCTGCCTCTCCTCGGGTCCCTAGCACTAAGGAGAACCCCTTCCCTTGTGGGCCCTGCCGTTCTGGGACCCCACACTGTGTATTTGTGTGTCTCTCTCTCTGTCTCTGTCTCTGTCTCTCCTTCCCTCCCTCTTTCTCTCTGTCTCTCTGTCTCTGTCTGTCTCTCCCTCCCTTTCTGTCTCTGTCTCCCTTTCACCCTATCTCTCCCTCCCTTTGTATCTCTGTCTCCCTTTTTCCGTCTCTCTCCCTCCCTCTCTGTCTCTGTCTCCCTTTCTCCCTCTCTCTCCCTCTGTCTCTGTGTCTCTGTCTCTCTCAGTCTCTGTCTCTCCTCTCTCTCTGTCGCTGTCTCTCCCTCTCTGTTCTCTCTCTGTCTCTGTCTCCCTCTCTGTTCTCTCTCTCTGTGTCTCTATGTCTCTGTCTCTTTGTCTCACTCTCTCAAAGACTATTGGCCTTACTGATTTTTCCCACTTTCCACTATAGCTGGGATTTTATAACCCTGTTGGAGATCTTTAAGGCAAAGGTTTTTTATATTCCAAATTATCTGCTCCCTTTTTTATGCTAAGATACATCCCTCTTAATGCAACCCAATACCCTCAGTGCCCAGACCCTCCAGATCACTGGGCACACACATTTACGTATATACATAGATATAGGGTTCAGTTCTACATGTTTAAATTTGGATCAAGAATTTCTTTCCCAATTACACAACAGTTTTAACATTTGTTTAATAAAATTTCAAATTCCAAATTCTCTCCTCCCCGTCATCCCATTTGATATTGCTTGTACACGTCCAGTTGGTCCTGTCGTGGAAGAAGACTCATTTCTAAAATTCCCCAAAGAAAATCAAGTGGAAATGGCCTGCTTCTCTCCACAGTCTCACTCCATCAGTTCTTTCAGCACAGGTCGGCAGCATTTATCCTCCTGCATGCTTTGGAGGGGCCTCGGATCATTGGATTTTTGCTGTCATTCACAGCGATTCATCCTATGGTTGCTTTTACTGGGTACTGCGATGCTTTCCTGCTTTTGCTGACTTCACTTCACATCAGTTCATGGCATTCTTTGGAGGTTTTTTCTGAAATCATCCTATTGGTCTTTTCTTATGGCACAACCATAAACCACCAGGTATTTAGCCATTCTCCAATGACTAGGCATCCTGCTAATTTCCAATCCTTTTCCATCACAAAAAGAGCTGCTGTAAATATTTTTGTACACCTTGATCCTTGCCCTTATTTTGAAAATCTCTTTGGAACACAGAACCAGTGGTGGTTTCGTCAGAACAAAGAGTGTCCATGCTTTTATAAAAGGGGCACAATTGCTAGATCAGTTCACAACTCCACCAACCATGCATTCGTGTTCTAGTTTTCCTAGGTCACCCAATATTTTTCATCTTCCTTTTCTGTCATATCGGTCAATGTGATAGGTGTGAGATGGTACCTCAGAGTTGTTTGCATTTGCATTTTTCTAATCAATAACACTTTAGATCTTCTGCCTTGGAACTCCTAGTTAGTATCAATTCTAAAATAAGAGGTAAAGGTTTTTCAAAAAAAGAAGAAAAAAAGTGATTGAAGGCCTTTTTTCATGACCATAGCTTTGATTTCTTCATCTGAAAACTGCTTCCTATCCATTGACCATTTCGAGAATTGAGACCTTTATCAGAGACACTGTCCACCCCCCCTAACCCCCCAGTTTCCTGCTTTCCATCTAATTATATGAATTTAATATAAATTTTTTTTCCCTCTGAAAGTCCTTTTTGGTCTTATCCCCACCCTTTGATTAGGCCCATGAATGCTCACTATGGGAGAATGCCAGAGGCCTCATGGATCATGTCTAATCTGTCCAACCAGGGAGATGGAGGAAGCAACAACTTGCCTTGGTCTTTGGATTTAGCTGACAGGGCAGCTGCGTGCCCTTTGCAAGTGAATGGAGTCATGATGTGAGCCACAAACTCAGATTAGCTAGGGGACCAGCCGTGAGATTATGTGCCTTTACCCTCTATAACCCACTTCCAGATCTAATAAATACTTATACATGAGTATACAATCTCCAGAGAATTCTAATCCTAACCTAATCTTGGTTGCATTGGTTTTGTTTATGCAAAACCTTTTTCATTTAATACCTTCAACATTACCCATTTCACATCTCAAAAGGTGTGCTCTCCTCTCTGGCTCTCTCTGGCTCTCTCTGTCTCTGTCTCTGTCTCTGTCTCTGTCTCTCACTCTCGCTCTTGTTTGGTCATATCTTTTTCCCTCATACATAGATCTGACTAATCTATGTCCTGCTGACTCAGAACGAACATTAAGTCCCCTAAAAGCCCCAGATCTTTTTCATCTGACCATCTTCACACCCATTTTATCATTGCAAAATGGATCCTTGGCACCCAAGGTATGACTTGATATGGATCCTTGTTGAATTTCATCTGTGTTTTCTGGACAGCGGCTATCATCCAGTCTTTTCACTATCCCTCTCATTGTCATTTGCAGGTTTGATGGGTGGATATTTTCTTTTTTATTTAAACATCAAAAGCATTAAATGGCCCAGAGGTATGCCTGGTGATCAGGGACACTTTTCATCAAGTGACATTGAACTGTTAATGATGAATCTTGGAGTCCTCGGCTTCTATCTCAGGGCATTATTGTCAGATCCGCATGCATCCCTCCATCATCGCCACAAGAATAATATGATGTCTTATTAGAAACCTTGCTGAGAGCCAGGCAATCTATACCTATGTCATTTCCCTCATCTACCACTTCAATAACCCTGTCCAGAAAGGAAATGAGGTTAGTCTGGCGTGACATGGGCTTCATAAAGGCAGGTTGGCTCCTTGTAGCCACTGTTTCCCTTTCATGTTCTGTTCTAGAATGCTCCCAGAATTCAGTTCCCTGGCAGACTGTTCTTTTATCTTTTTAAAATTGGCACATCTTCCCCCAGCCGGTCCAGGATCCCTCCCAGTTTCCATAGGCTTTCCTATATTGCTGCCAATGATTTCAATTCAGAGAATGTTGTTTATTTGGATGAGGTGACTGAAATTCATCCAAAGGCAAGTAGCTACTCTCTTACTGCTTATCTTGGGTATCCATTCCCCGTTTGCTACTTTTTGTCCTATTTCCAGTGCTTGGCAGCAGAATCAGAAAGCAATGTAAGAAGTGGGGAGGTCTGCCTTCTGTTGTCAGTCATCAGTGTTTCATCCCCCCAGCCCAGCCAAGGTCCTGGCCTTTCTTTGATCCTCCATGTTTGGGGCTAAATGTTAGCTCTCCTGGTCCTGTTTTTAGGGGATTGTAAAACATTCTTCAGTGAGTAATGAAAGGGTTTTGTTCGGGAGTCCCTATGCATAGCCTGCTTTCTGCTAAGGAATAATGCCATAAACTGGGGGGTAGGGGTATACATGGCAGGGGGAGAGCAAAGCTTCTCTGTTAGTCTCAGAGACAAACAGGCCAAACTCCCGCCTGCTCCTCGCCTGGATTCCCTGTGAATGCCAGCCTTAGGTTCCAAGATAATCCAAGGGTAGTTTCCATCCTCCTTGGGCCACTCGCCTCATCTAGCCAAGGCAGCATCATTTCTTCATATTTCTACTATTAACTTGAAAATAACACAGAACTACCAAAGAAGGCAGAAGAACCCCTGTTTAATCAGGAGAGGGAAAAGTCCACTATTTGGCCCTTTACTCGGAGTCCGGTGCCACCACTTTTACAGGGGTGTAAAACCTGGACTCTGGGGACGTGGTCCCTGGTAGGGCCACCCTGCTGGACTCCAAGGAACAAAAGAATTCGGGGAGCCTCTATACTATCTGGGGGGATGTAGGGGCAGGGGAACAGGATGGACTGGACTATGGCTATAAGGAAATGGGAGGGTTCCAACTATATAATCCAGTTTGGGGAAGAAATCCTAGCCAGAGGCTGGGGTGTAAGGGAAGGGGCTGCTTGCAATGGAGACTAAACAGGGTGGTCCCTGCCCAGTCTTCTTGGGAAGGGTCTCTGAAGACCAGCTAAGACAAAAATAAGATTTAGCATCTGCTTAGCCCCACCTAACTGGGATTATCATTTACTTTAGGACCCATGATTCAATCTGAGACTGTCAGCCTGAGACTCCCTTCGGGGGGGGGGGGGATTCACAGGGGACAGGGAACAAGTCCCAGCTTTGGGGTCTCCCACTAACAAGCCAGTCCTACAACTTGAGGTTCATCGGATCTTCCTGGGATTCCATACTGGGATCTCTAGATTTCATGTTGATGCTACCTTCTAGTGTGTGCTCTGGATTAGTTTATTTTACATATTGACTGGTCTGGCCTCCTTGTTGTGGTACTCTAGTAGTAACATTCGGAAGCATTGATTCAGGGATATTCAGCTCTCCTCATAGTATGACTCTCCCAGCCTCCATGGCTACTGGAAAAACCATTGCTTTGACTTTCCAGATCTTTGTCTGCTTTTTGGTGTGCTTCCACAATGGCCCGAGCTTTCTTTACAAGGAACAAGCTTCTTTTCATTTCATGGCCGCAGTGGCCATCTACAGTGATTTTGGGACCCAAGAATATAAAATCTGAGTGACACCTCTTCCATTCTCCTCCCTCTGTTTGCCAGGAGGCAATGGCCAGGGTAACCAAGATGTTGGCATGTTGGTGGAAGCCAGCTTTGATGCTCTCCTCTTTCCCTCTCATCAGGAGGCTTCCTATTTCTTCTTCCCTCACTGCCAGTGACATGGTGTCACCCGCCTCTCTCCCAGCGACCTCCATTCCAGCTTGTACTTTCTGCAGCGCGGCATTGCAGAGGTTCCATATATTTGTCTACCATCCTACAGACTTGCTGTGCTTCTTTCCCCACCTTCACCCAGTGGGCTGCTCCGTGGCCAGCTCTAGCTCTTGCTTCTTGGCCTGCATGCAGGCTCCTCGGGAGACTAGTAAGACGATCCGGCTCTCCGGATCTGAGCTTGTGCCCAGTCAAGGCTTGCGCAGACTTCATGAGGCACAAGCGGATGTTTTTGGAACTCCCTCCTTTCTCTTACTCGCAGAAGAACAAAGAAGGGGGAGTTGAGGGGTGCCCATCGCTTGGCGGCACATGCTGGTGATGGCATACAATTGTGCTGCGAGGAATGACAAGGAAGAGGATTTGAGGAATGGCTGGAGAGACGTGAGAAAGCCAAGCCTTAGCGTCCCTCTTGGGAGCAAGACTGGGTATCGGCTCCAAGGCAGAAGAGCGGTGAGGGCTGGACTAAGGGGGTGAAGTGGCCCAGGGCCACCCAGCTGGGACGTGTCTGAGGCCAGATTGGAACCCAGGACCTCCGTCTTTGGGCCTGACTCTCCCTCTACCGTCCACCCGGCTGCCCAGCAAACGTGTCTTTGTCACTCTGCTGTTAACCAGCAGACATCGCAGGTGGCTCCTCAGAACAAAGACAATGTGGCCGCCTGTAGCCTGGAAGGTTCCTTCCCTAAGATACAGGCACTGCCCGGGACCTTTGTAAAGAGCGGATGCTGATGTGGGCATTAATGCACTACATGGAAAGGAAGCTCTCACCCCCTTTTTTACAAACCCAAGGGGCATGAGCCACGAGGAACGGGGAGCCCCAGCCGCCAGGACCTGTTTGATGACTTCTTCAAACAGACTGGGCAGGGGGCAGCTGGGTGTCTCAGTGGATGCAGAGCCAGGCCTAGAGACGGGAGGTCCTGGGTTCCAATGTGGCCTCAGACCCTTCCCAGCTGGGTGACCCTGGGCCAGTCCCTTGACCCCCATGGCCCAGCGCTGACCCCTCTTCTGCCTTGGAGGCGATTCTCAGTATTGACTTCAAGACGGAAGGTGAGAGTACAATAAAACAGAAGGATGCTTCGGCCCTGTTCCTTGAGTGTTCTCGAGTTCCACGAGTTCCTCGAGTTCCACGAGGGCCATGTTTGTTTCTGTGTGTGGATAGTTTGCCTTTAATGGGCCTTTTCTGAAACGAGGAGCTCCAGGTCGTCTGATCGGGGCTCTACGTGTATGGCTGCCCACCCCGGCCATGGTGGCTTTCCTGTGCCGCCCTCCCCAGGCTCCTCTTCCCGAGGCCACTCCTCCTCTTCGCCTGTCTCCCCTGCGGCCCCGTCGGACCGAGCGGGCCCTTTGCACGGCCCCTTTGCTGCGGCTCTCCTCCTTTAGCATCCCGTGCTGGCGGCCGCTGCTGGGCCCTTCGACACGTGTATGAGAGTCTCATTCCGCCTTGGTCCTGGGCCGAGGCCCCCAAAAGCTGGGCACTGCACCCCAAAACTCAGGCCGACCTTCAGCAGGGAAGTTCCTTTGCTCCTTCTCTGCCTCAGGACCCCCGGAGGTCCAGCCTTCTTGCATGCTGACTGGCCACATTACAGTCTTGATAAGCCAGAGGCACGGCCTAGGCACGGCACCCCAAATTGTCATACCGTCCTCTACTTACAACTGAACATCGTTTTAAGCCCTCCCCTTCTGTCTGAGATTCAATACTGTGTGTTGGCTCCAAGGCAGAAGAGTGGTCAGGTCTAGGCCATGGGGGTGAGTGACTGGCCCAGGGTCACCCAGCTGGGACGTGTCTAAGGCCAGATTGGAACCCAGGACCTCCATCTCTTGGCCCGGCCCTCCTTCCACTGAGCCACGGGGACAATTTTTTTAATCAGACCTAGACAGCCTGGACCCTCTGGGCTGGGCTTTCCCCCTTTTCTGTCTGGGAAGCCTCAGGGGTGGAATGGCCTCAGGTCAACTAGTCAAGGGAAAAGCATCCTGGAAGGCCCCTCCGATGGGATCAGCCTGAGCCAAGTGGCTTTTTGATGCCCTCCATTCCAAAAAGAGGTGGCAGTGGGACGCGTTTGGCAGTGCGGGCTTTAAAATCAATCATCAATAACCAAATATTGTCTTTTTAATACTTTTATTCATTGGGAGTCGTCTCTCGGGAGCCGGGGATGGCGATTGTCTGTGTGCGTGTGTGCACAGACACTTGTGCGTGAAGGAGATTTAAGTGGAAGAGTCGGTGCACAGAGACAGTCCCACTCTCTGGCGCTGGAAGCCTGGGTCCAGTGCCACGAAAAGTCGTTAAGCCTGGAGACTTCCTCAGCTGCATTGGGTGGCCGTGTTGTCCTTGGTGCTCCAACACGCCCTGAGCACTCCACAGTGCCTTGCTGCGTCGCCCTCTCAGCCGTTGAACCTTGTTGTTGGTTTCTTCCGTCTGTTCCGCCGAAGCAGTCTTCACATGCCGGGTGAGCAAGGCCCTGGTTCACCAGGGGTCGACGACCCGATGGCTACTCTCACAAGGTTTAGCCAGCCTGTCGAAGCTGTTGTCCGGAGTGTGGCGCCTGCCGCATGCTAGCAGCTACTGGGAGGCACAAGGGAGAGCTGGGTGTCAGGTGAGGGTCAGAGGCTGGAGAGCTGCCCTAGGAGAGCACGACAAGCCGTCCTTACCAAGGTGCTACCCCTCCCTGAGCACCCCATACACCCCATTTTTATTAATTATAACTAAAACAAAAGAACTGCCTGACTTCAGCGGGATGGGGGTTCAAAAAAGAGAGAGGGAGGAGTTTCCAATCACGCCGGAAAAGCGAATTGTGGGAAATTCTAAGGGACTTCTGGGGGATGAAGTCCAAAGGCTCAAAGTCTCCCTTTATACAGCAGGAAGGAGGGCAGCAGCCCCTCCCTCACCTTTCAGCCCGGCCCCTCACTCGTCTCCTGGTTCTCCAAACTCACTCTTGCCTTGCATTTTAAGGCAGGGCCTGCCCAGAGATCCTGGCCAAGATGGACAAAAAGGAGATGGGGCAGCTATGAGTTCACCATTCAGATCCAGCTTCCTCCTCGGCTGGATTCTGAACAGAAAGATAATCCCGAAATGTGGGACCCTTTGAAACTGACAACTCTCCTGTGCTTCCCGCTCGCTATTAGGGTCCTCCTCTGGTGCTTTGTTCCACGATGGTGATTGCATACATGTGTGGGTTTGCAAAAGGACACCCCAATTGTAGTCAGGCTTGTGGGTCAGGGAAGTCTCAGTCTGTATGGAAAAGCGAAGAAGAAGGAGGAGGAGGAGGAGGAGGAGGAGGAGGAGGAGGAAGGAGGAAGGAGGAAGGAGGAAGAAGGAAGAAGGAAGTAAGAAGAAGAAGAAGAGGAGGAGGAGGAGGAGGAGGAGGAGGAAGAGAAGGAAGAGGAGGAAGAGGAGGAAAAGGAGGAGGAGGAGGAGGAGGAAGAGGAAGAAGAGGAAGAAGAAGAAGAGGAAGAGGAAGAGGAAGAAGAAGAAGAAGAAGAAGAAAGAAGAAAGAAAGGCAAAGAAGAAGAAGGCTATTTCCATCCTTATCTACCTTCCCATCATAACAGGTTCAAGAAAAAAAATGGCTTTAAGTGTTTAAACTTACCTAAAATGGTTTTTTATAAAAAATTGATCATAAGTGGTTTGCTCCTTCGCCTGTTCCAAGGCTGGCTTTAAGGTTTACTGCACTTACAGGGCTTTCCATCTCAGCATTGCAAATAGACCCTGGAATACTCAATGCTCCATGAAATTCTTTTGGAATATGTCACTTGAGCTGCTGCTAAAACATGTTTTTTAAATATTGTTTGGATGTAAACAAAAGCTCATTTTCAACCTGAATGTACCTTAGATTCTTGTTCAATCCCCAGTGGTTACCTCAGTTTACCAATTTGTTCCATAAACTGAAATGTACTGATGAGTACTAGCCTAAGATCCAGTGATTCCATGATGGAGTCCTTGCAATCCTGATTCCTTTGGGTTATGTGACATGGAAATCACTTTAAAAGACTGATATATATTAATTTAAGGTCGCCAAGGAATTCAGCTATGTAATTCCTAAATGAAAACTCAAGTCAGCAGTCAACCTTTTGGAGTTTTTATTTACAAACAGGAGGAAGAAAGGTATGAGAGAGAGAGAGAGAGAGAGAGAGAGAGAGAGAGAGAGAGAGAGAGAGAGAGAGAGAGAGAGAGAGAGAGAGAGAAAGGGGAGAGAAGGGAATAGGACTTAAATACCACCTCTCCTTAGGCTGGGCCAAAGGCCCAAGCCCTTAGATAGCTGAGGCAAAGAAAAGAGATCAGTCCCTATCACTCACGTGACCAAAATGGAGAAACAGTCTCAGGGGCCTCCACTTCCAGACTCCTTCAGAGCAAAACCTCTCAGAGCAAAAATCTCTCTTCCCTCTGTCCTCAGACCCCGCTATATGTAAGGAAACCATCTAAGTTCCCTCCCCTCAGTTCTCACATCTACCAATCACTGTCGATGTCTCCCCTGTGCCAATGGTGGCTCTAGTTTAACCTAGGACTGCCCAGAGGTCTGTGGCTTTGCACATGTCTGTTGAAGGTCATATTCTCAAATAATTAAATCTTGATCTTTGCTGCAGCCCTTTCTAAATCCTGTTATTTTAAGTAGGGTGGAGATTGTATTTTCCAAGACCTGGTTCTGTCATTCCAAGTATCTCTATTGTATCAATTCTAAAATCAATCATGACTCAAAGAACTTCCTGTTCTATGCTTAAGCATAGGTCAAAGCCCTTTCCATTGTTTAGCAAAAGGTTTCTGTCCTAAAGTAGTCTTAAGTAGGGAGGAGAAGGATCCTCCCATGCCAAGGGTTTTCACATTCCAATAAAGTTCTTACTATCAGTAGGAAATTTTTTCCAGTATGAAATTTCGCAATGGGGAAATTTCCAACATTCTTAAGTCTAAGAAATTGTAAGGTTTACAGTTACCAACTAGCAATTCAAGTGATACCAAATGGAAAAGTAAAAGGAAGTCAGAGAAGAAAGAGGGACTTTGATCTAAAGTCCCTAGTGCTTGAGTATGCAAAGGGAGAGGCAGAGAGAGAGAGAGAGACACTGACAGAGAGGGAGAGAGACAGAGACACAGAGAGACAGAGAGAGAGGGGAGAGAGGGAGAGAGAGAAGAAAGAGAGAGAGAGAGAAGGAAAGAGAGAGAGGGAGGGAGAGGGGAGGAAGGAGAGAGAGGGAGAGAGAAAGAGAGAGAGGGAGGAAGAGGGAGAGAGAGGAGAGAGAGAGAAGGAGAGGGATAGATAGCAAAATAGAGGAGGGAGAGAGAGAGGGAGGGAGAGGGTGAGAGAGAGGGAGAAAGGGGGAGAGAGAGAGAGAAGGAAAAAGGGAGAGAGAGACAGAGAGGGAGGGAGAGACAGAGAGAGAGACAGAGAAATCGAGAGGGGGGAGGGAGAGATCAGATAGAGATTCTCCTCTCATCATTGGATCTTTAACTGAGGCATAACTTCTAGAATGGCTGAAGGTGGCTTTGGAAAATCACAGAGGATTCTGGGATGGCTCTGGAAAGTTGCCCTTCAGAGATTCCAAACTGACCTGTCTACGCGCTTTCAGATGGCCAGGGGACAGGATAGGGTCCAGCCCTGACGGCGGGCCATGAGGGACCACAGCCCAGAGCTCTCTGGATCTGCCCCAGGATCCGGGGAAAGAAAGTCGCCTGTAAACTGCGGTCGCTCCAGCGAGCCTGGATGCCACACTGAGGTGGACGTTGCCCAAGGATCAACGGAGGAAGCCGGCGCGAAGAGGCGCTCTGGAGATGGCGGCTGCGGCTGAGACCCCCAGATGCTGATGCTGAATGGCGCATCTGCTGGACTGATCTCTGTTCATGGCTGTTGCCCCAGTCCTGCTTTCTCTGCTTCTGCCTTCGGGACTGACTGTCCTCTTTGTGACGGGTCAGCCGGTTACAGGAAGCAGCGGCTCGATGTCCTTCAGCTCCCCACATTCCCTGAGGATGTGCCCCTGAAGACCCCCCTCCCTGTTATCTTTTTTTTAAACTCTTACCTTCCATCCTGAATCAATACTGTGTATTGGCTCCAAGGCAGAGGAGTGGTAAGGGCTAGGCAAGGGGGGTCAAGTGACTTGCCCAGGGTCACACAGCTAGCAAGTGTCTGAGGCCATATTTGAACCCAGGACCTCCTGCCCAGGCCTGGCTCTGAGTCCACTGAGCCACCCAGCTGCCCCCTCCCTGTTATCTGAGCCCCTCTTGTGTTAGCTCAACTACCTGCCCCATAACTATCCCTTTCCTTACATTCTGGGCCTTTTCCTGTGTTTTAAATCACAGATGGCCAGCCATCCAGACAGATAACTCTCTGATCCAGCACAGGGAAGCAGCCCCCAAAGCAGAGAGAACCCCAGGCCTCTATCCCAAGGACTCAGTGCCTTCGGGGCTTACCCCAAACCTGAGGCTTCCAGGAGATTCCATCCACCCCAGTTCTGGCTACTCCCCTGTGAGATGCTATCCCAGCCCCCGCAGCCAGGCCTCCCCCTCTGCTGAGGACAGGCAGAGACAGCCTTGAAGAAACTACAGAAGACTGAGGAGGTCATCACCCCCATTCCCTTAGATATTTGGGGGGTAGAGATGTTGGGGCATTGCACCCCCAGCACTCAGGCAGACTGTCAGCAGGGGAGTTCTTCTGCTCCCTCACACCCTTGGGACCCCCAACCCAAAAGTCTGACCTGGAGGATCCACCTCCTTGGATTGTCCTGTTGGTTTGAGATGGACCAAGAGACACCCCTCGTCCATCTGTCCACCGCCCTGCCCTGTGGGAAACCTTCTGCCACCCCCTGCTCCAGTCACACCCTCACCATTGTAGAGTATAAAATCCCCAGAACTGATGGCCTGGAAGGGGGGGAACACACAGCTCTTATACCCAGGCTCTTCCCCCTAGGAAGCAGGCTTCCGCCTAGGCTGCCCTCCTGGCCACATGCAACATTTCTCTTTTTTTAAGTTAAGTTTTGGGGTCTTGTATTCTTGCAAAAGGCCTCCTTCATGTCTGCATCCCAGCCCAAGCACGGATGGCTACCTGGGCACTTTAGGTGCCCAGCCTACCTCAGGGAGTGCCAACTCGATTTAACATTGGTTAGAGCCAAGCCCTTCTTCATGCCCTGGTAAGTGGGGATGAAGGAACTGTTTCATTTCATAGGCCATTGACTCAAGCTCAGAGAAATGAGAGGAGATGTTTGCCATCAAAACCTCCAGGGCAAGGGTCCCCAAACTTTTTACACAGGTGGCCAGTTCACTGTCCCTCAGAGCATTGGAGGGCCAGACTATAAAAACAACCCAAACTCTAAGCCTAACCCTAACCCCAACCCTAATGCTAACCCTAAAACTCTAAGCCTAACCCTAACCCTAACCCCAACCCTAATGCTAACCCTAAAACTCTAAGCCTAACCCTAACCCCAACCCTAATGCTAACCCTAAAACTCTAAGCCTAACTCTAACCCTAACCCCAACCCTAACGCTAACCCTAAAACTCTAAGCCAACCCTAACCCTAACCCCAAAACTCTAACTCTAACCCTAAAACTCTAAGCCTAACCCTAACTCTAACCCCAACCCTAACGCTAACCCTAAAACTCTAAGCCTAACCCTAACCCTAACCCCAAAACTCTAACTAACCCTAACCCTAAAACTTTAAGCCTAACCTGTAGCATACAGGACAAGGGAAAGAAAAGAATTTGCTCTCATCTCATGCGTGATATAGTACTTTTCTTTATTAAAGGTCTGACAACTTCTTATAGTTCTGACTGTACATGGGTAAAATGACATATTAATGCACATGTCCTGTGGACTATGGAACTGATATCACATTAATTAAGGATCACTAAAGAGTGAAGATCATTTTATTATTATTTTTTTATTGATGTTTGATAAACTTTTTACATTTGACTTTGCCAGATGAGGTAAAAATTCATTTTTATCTTCTCATTTTTACAGGATTATTTCTAAGTTAAGATAATTTTTATTTTTATTATTGGTCTTTCAAAATTTTTAATTTTAATTTGGCTATTCTATTTGGAATTCATTTTGATTAATTAATTTTACTCCACTCACTACCATTTTTGTTTTCGATTGAGTTTATAATTTTTATTTTTCTGTTAACATAATATAGTCTTGCTTTAATTTTTAAACAAAAAGGGGATATGTAGCACACCAGGCATCTTAGCATCTTGGAAGTATGATTGATGTACATATGTAAATAATCTCTGTAAATAATATATATACTATAAGAAGGTTAGTAATGTAGTGGGAGGGCCTATAAATATGTAACATAGCATGTATATACATTGTACATAAGATTAGGTTATAGACTAACGACTTAGAGAATAGTTATAATAAGTAGGGAATAGATTAGGAGTAAGATAAATTAAGCATAGCATACACAGTTATACTTAGGAATAGATTGAAGCTACATTTGCAGATAGTGCACTTTTAATTGTTTATTGTAAAGCTGATACTGAAATTGTGTTTAATGGACAGATATAGAGATAAAATAGTTTGCAAATAATTATAGGTAAATAAAACAGGAAAAATGTTTGTACTAGTTTAACTTAGCAAGAGTAAGTAATATTAGCATTGCAATTCAAATTTCTTTGTAATGGTTTTGTTCAAACATTTATTGTACTGAATTTATTGTAAAACCCCAAAACTATCCCCTTACCCAAAACTTTCCTGCATAAAATTCCTTAGATTAGATAAGATTAGCATAGAATAGATATAAAGGGAAGTTTATTGTTTGGGGGGGGGGGTAGGTAGAAAGTAGATTTAGTAGCTTGGTAAGCATAATAAATATAAGTGACCTTGGGACGGTCACAACAAAAAAAAGGGGATTGTGGAAAGGAAAACTGAATTAAGCTTTGGCATTTCTGTCACTGAGGTGGAGCAGACAGAAGTTGGAATGTTAGAGTGAAGATATTGACAGCGAAGGCAGTTGGTGGGGGTTGGGGGAGACTTGGAGAGTGACAGTTGCTCTTGAGGGGACTCTTTCCTGGCCATTGGACTAGAAAGAATGCTTTCTCCATGTCTCGGGGTAGAAGTACCTCTATTCGTAGATTTTTCCCAACTGTGTACTCTACCTGGATTCCTATGGATCGTGTCATCAAGCAAAGGGATTTAAGGGGAGCAGCTTGAACTTAAGGCCGGTCTTTAGGGGTGCTAGCCTGAAGAGACAGGCCCAACCAGCTCTGAAAGTCAGAATATTTTCTTCCTCTTGCTGTCTATTGCTAAAGACTTTGAACTTAAGAAACCTAGCATAGATGAGCATAGACAGGAATAAAAGAAACCCTCCACCAGCCTGCGAGGCCTGACCTCAGTTCAAAAGCTGAGAGAGACTCAAACCCAATCTGTGACAAAGTATAGGGAAATCCCTATTCTCTCTACCCTGATACCTTCCCAATCTAAACTTGTTATTAAATTCATCTTTAGTTAAATAATGCAGTCATATATCTTTGTAAGAGTGAGAGGCCCCGGAAGAGAGTATGGGTTTTTGGGGGGAGGTTCTCTGTAACCTCAAGTACCCCAAATTTTGAGGTGCCCATCTTTGCCTCTCTCCACTTTCACCTCTGGTATATTATCTGTCATCAGAGGGTTTTCTTACAGGGTGAAGTGACTTGCCCAGGGTCACATAGCTAGGAAGTGTCTGAGGCCAGATTTGAACCTAGGACCTCCAGCCTAGTCTAGGCTTGACTCTATCTACTGTGCTATCTAGCTCGAAACTTTGCTAATCTTAATAAATTTAACACTCTGTGAAGCAGTTAGCTGACCAAATGCACTAGCTCCATCTTATAAGTGCAAGGACAGAAGCAAAGAAACATGCTAGATGGAGTATCTATTCTAAGGCAGAAGGTAAAAAAATTTTTTAAAACCCACAACGGGATTCCATCACCATAATTTACCACAATTAGTTCAGCCATTTCCCAGTTGATGGACACCCCTTCAGTTTCCAGTTCTTTGCCACCACAAAAAGAGCTGCTAGAAATATTTGTGTCCACATGTGTTCCATTCTCTCTGATGTCTTTGGGATACAGACCCAGGAGTGGTATCACTGGGTCAAAGGATATGCTGTTTGATGGCCCTTTGGGCCTGGTTTCAAACTGTTCTCCAAATTGGTTAGATCCGTTGGCTCCTTCATCAGCAGTTCCTTAGTTTACCTATTTTTCCATTACTCCTTCCAGTGTTTGTCATTTCTGTTAAGTGTGAGGTGATACCTCAGAGGTGTTTTAATGTGCATTTCTCAAATCAGCAGTGATTGAGGAACAGTTTTCCCCATGATTCTAGATCACTTGGAGTTCTTCCAAACCTCCCTGACCTTCTTCTTTGACCATTTATCATTTGGGGAATGACTTGTCTTCTTGTATGTTTTGTGTCAAGGAAGTTCATTCCCTCCCCCTTCTGAGTCACTTGACCCGACCATCAAACATTCCTGAGATAATACAGTTGTGCCAGGTTTGGTCCCTCTACATGCTAGGGTAGGTCAAGAAAAGTCGAGGCTTTGGGGCTTGAGAGGGAGAGAACTGAGAAGAGAAGGAGTTAGGAAGAAGCCTGGAACAGGTGAAGGGAAGGAGGAAGAGGCTTGCAGGCTAGGGCCCACGTGGTCAGGTTACTTACAGGAATGGCTGTCTACCCTTTCCAATAAACCTTATAAAATATATAATATCTGGGTAGAAAGATGAGACACTCGCCCGCGAATGGCTCAAGAAGAGAGAAAGGAGAGTAGTTTGAATTCCGCCGGGGCGAGACGAATTGAGTCAGAAAGCATGCCGGATTGATTTTGATGGAGCCCACAGCACCCCTCCCACCACTGAAAATCTCAAAGGAAAGAACCATCCAGGAGTCCACAATTAACACCACTCAGGTCAGAGGAATGCTAAAGCTTAGCTGAGAAATTAGCCTAGGTTCCTTGGGCTAGTTGCCAAGCAGGAACCCTATGGCTGAGAGAATAGGGTGTAGATAATAGGATGAATTAGAAAGAGCTAGGTATTAGCATTGGAAAAGGAAAGGGCCTGGCCAAAGGCCAGGTCCCAGGTGAGAGAGAAGAGGAGGAGAGAGAGACAGTGTTGGGCAAGGCCTGAGATCCAAGAGGGAGGGGGAGGTGCCTGTGGGCTGCTGCTTTTATTATCTTTGATATGCAAAGATGCGGAATGCATAATCAGGAATACAGAGTGTATTGATTGGTAGATTGGAACAAGGTAAAGGTGGAGTTTATCCCAGGGTGGATAAGACAAAGAGATGTAAGTTTCGCGCCTTAACCTTAGCAATGCTGGGATGGGAGTCCATTGCCATGCACAAGAATGGCCATGTGTCCACACGCAATCCTTACATCTTAATTATATATATGGCCTGGACTGCTACAAAAGAGTATTCAGTCCTTACAGTTTTCAAACAAATTCTCTTGTCATTTGAGACATGAGACCTTTCTAGGTCTAAGAGGCAGGCTGTGTCGTGTCCCATTTTCTGTCTAAGTCATGCCTACACAAGTTCCAACCTGTGGACTCTGGACTGCTGTTCTTATTGCTGCTCCAAATGACCCAGGTCAGTGGAGCTGCCTCTGTTGCTTCTGGGAAATGTGACTTTCTCTCTCTGTCTCACACACACACACACACACACACTGGTGGGAGTGGGAGGAGACACACGCATGGGCCTCTCCTTTGTTCTCATTCACAGCCTTTTAATAGGTGAATCCAGGGGCCACGAGCCCCTCAGCAGTTCCAAACGAGTGTCTGATTCTTTTCTTCCAGTGAGCTGACAAGGAGAGGAGGCATTTCCCCAACACCAAGGAACCTATATGGAGAGGAGAGGGATAGGGAGCGGGTCTGGATGCCCAGGTCCTTCAGGAAGGCCAAGACTCTGGACACTGGAAGGGAGTAAAGGCCTGGGGACCTGGATACCTGGGTCCTAATGGGGTTTAAAGCCTGGGTGTCTGTCAGGACGGTTAGGTAGCACAGTGACCTGGGAGGACATGGATTCCAATATGGTCTCAGACACTTCCTAGATGGGTGACCGTGGGCAAGTCCCTTCACCCACATTGCCCAGCCCTTGTTACTCTTCTGTCTTAGAATCAATAAGAAAACAGAGTCTCCGAGGGGAGAAAAGGATGGAGACTTGGCATCCTGGGATCATGATCACTCTTTCCTTAATTCCGGTTCCTACTATGGACTCGGTGACTATGAGTCCTGGGTCTGAGCTAGGGTGCACTGGGGAGGGAGAGAGGCAAAGAGGAGCCTTGATGGGCTGGGGATTTGGGAAGAGGTATTTGGTGTCAGAGACAAGTGAGACCCGAAGAGGGGGAAGCTGAAATGCCGTGGGGGTAGGATGGATGCCTGGGCGCAACTCTTACCAGCACTCCTGGAGGCGGTCCTTCGGGTAGGCCTAAAGCCATTGGGCAGAGAGCTCTCCAGGCTGGCCAGGCTTCACGAGGCCAGAGTGGAGTACAGCCTTGGTGGCAGGGGAGGAGGAGGCTCTGCTGGGCGGTAAGGAGAAGGGTGAGGTGGAGCTCTTGCTCTTTGGGCTCCCAGGAGGCTGCTCCCAGGAGGCTGCTCGGGGGAGGCCTTGGCAGGGGTGGGGGAGGAAGACTTTTTGGGGTGTTTGTGCCTGGGGTACACTGTGCACATGAGCGAGCACTTGTAAACCTTAAAATTTCTTAGACTTATGAATGTTGGAAATTTCACCATTGGGAAATTTCATACTTGGAAAAAATTTCCTACTGATAGTAAGAACTGTATTGGAATGTGAAAACCCTTGCCATGGGAGGGTCCTTCTCCTCCCTACTTAAGGCTACTTTAGGACAGAAACCTTTTGCTAAATAATGGAAAGGGCTTTGACCTATGCTTAAGCATAGAACAGGAAGTTCTTTGAGTCATGATTGATTTTAGAATTGATACAATAGAGATACTTGGAATGACAGAACCAGGTCTTGGAACTTACAATCTCCACCCTACTCAGAGTAACAGGATTTAGGAAGGGCTGCAGCAAAGATCAAGATGTAATTATTTGAGAATATGACCTACAACAGACATGTGCAAAGGAAACAGACCTCTGGGTGGTCCTGGGTTAAGCTAGAGCCACCATTGGCACAGGGGAGACATCGACAGTGATGGTAGATGTCAGAACTGAGGGTAGGGGACTTAGATGGTGTCCTTAAAGATAGCAGAGTCTGAGGACAGGAGGGGGCCGTAGGAGAGTTTTTTGCTCTGAGAGGTTTTGCTCTAAGGAGAGGTTTTGCTCTGAGTGAGGTGGCTCTGAAGGAGGACTGAGGAGGTTGCTCTGTGGGAGGACCAGGAGAGAAGGCTGGCTCTGAAGGAGAAGAATTCTCTGGAAACATTTCTTGAAAGGAGGCTCTCTTGAAGGTGGAGCCTGAAGTTGGCATGAGAAGCCTTACCTAGAGAGATCTTGGGTGAGTGATAAAACCAACTGACTGATTTATTCATTCATTCCTTTCTTACTTTCTCTCTTTTTCTATTGATTAATCAGTGTATTATATATTAGATTTCTCTATAAAACCAGTTGGCTTGGGCATATTCATAAATTGGGAATATATTCCCTGGCGACCATCTTATATTTATATAAAACCAAGACACAGTAGAAAACATATTTCAGCGGTCATAATTGATATATATATTTCCCTTGCTCCCAAACATTTTAATTATCACAGTTCATGGCTCCCACTCTCTTATCTATAACTATTTAACACAAAACTATTTTAAATCTAACGCAGTGGGGACTTCCGGTCAAGATGGAGGCTTAGAGAAAGCTAAAGTTCAGATCTCCGGAAAACCCTTTCCGACCGATCCCAAACTATAAGCTCCTAAGGAGCCGAAATTCAAAACGATCAACATCATAGACCCTGGGAATCCTCCTCCTGGACCCGGACCTGGATCAAAAGGTAAGACCCCCCTCAAAAGCCAGAACCCGAGATCACTCGGACCTAAGGGGTAGGAGCGCAGAGTCCAAGGCTCCGGGAAGCCGCAGCCCCTCCCCGCTCAGAGAGCAGGGTCGTCTGAAACAACAGCAACCCTCAGGGCGGGCAAGACAGCCTCACCAGCTGGACCCTGCTATCCAGGTCTCAGTGAAAGTCACTGCCCTCGGAGTTCCGGGAAGCTGCGACTCCTTCCCCCGCAAAGAGCAGGGTCCTCTGATACAACAGCAACCCTCAGGGCCGAGAAAAGAGCCTCACGGCCAGCTATTCTGAAGGCAACTTCCGGAAAGCAACCCGACCCAGAGAGCCGGGGGAGAGTGTGGCCCCCTGGTCTGACCCTTCCATTCCAGTTCCAGTGAGGCATACTCAATTTAACCCAGGGAAACCTCATAGAACCGACAATCTGCCCAAGGACTAAAGCCTCTGAACACCAGACAGAGATAAGAAAAGCTAATCCTCCCCATTCAGAGATGGCAAACTCCACAGAAGCACAGAAGCCCCAAAATCCCAAGAAAAATAAGAAGGGGCGACCTTGGACACATTCTATGGAGCCAAAATACAAAATACAGAAGAGATAGAGGACGATATGCAAGAAAATGCTCCGAAACCTTCCAAAGGAAATGGAAATTCTCCACAAACCCATGAAGAATTTGAATCGGAAATGACCAAAAAGATGGAAGCCTTCTGGGAGGAAAAGTGGGAGATAATGCAAAAGAAATTCACACATCTACAAAACTGGTGTGACCAAACTGAAAAGGAAAACCAGGCTTTAAAAAGGCCAGATTCAGGCAGCTGGAAGACAACGATCGTGTAAAAGAGCAAGAATTAATAAAGCAAAGCCAAAATACCAAGAAATTAGAAGAGAACATAAAATATCTCACCGACAAGGTGACAGATCTGGAAAATAGAGGGAGAAGAGATAATTTAAGAATAATTGGACTTCCAGAAAAGCCAGAAATAAACACCAAACTCGACATTGTGATACAAGATATAATTGCCCAGAGATTCTAGAACAAGGGGGCAATACAGCCACTGACACAGCTCACAGAACACCTTCTACACTAAACCCCCAAAAGACAACTCCCAGGAATGTAATTGCCAAATTCCAAAGCTATCAAACAAAAGAAAAAATCCTACAGGAAGCCAGAAAAAGACAATTTAGATATAAAGGAATGCCAATCAGGGTCACACAAGACCTTGCAAGTTCTACTCTGAATGATCGTAAGGCATGGAACATGATCTTCAGAAAGGCAAGAGAGCTGGGTCTCCAACCAAGAATCAGCTACCCAGCAAAACTGACTATATACTTCCAAGGGAAAGTATGGGCATTCAACAAAATAGAAGATTTCCAACTTTTTGCAAAGAAAAGACCAGAGCTCTGTGGAAAGTTTGATACCAAAAATCAAAGAGCAAGGAATACCTGAAAAGGTAAATATTAATGAAAGGGGGAAAAATGTTATCTTCTTCTTTTACTCAAACTCTCTTCTATAAGGACTACATTTCTATCAATCTATGTATACTAATATGTGGGGAAAATGTAATGTATAAATAGGGGGTAAAGAAAGACCAAATAGAATAAGCTTTCTCACACAAAGATTCACATGGGAAGGGGAGGGGAAGAAAACTCCTATAAGAAGGAGAGGAAGAGAGGGGTTTTTTACTTAAACCTTAATCTCAGGGAAATCAACTCTGAGAGGGAAAAACATCCAGATCCATTGGGATCATGAATTCTATCTTACCCAACAAGGGTAGGGAGAAGAGAAAACCAAGGGGGGGATGGGGGAGAGGGTAAACAAAAAGGGAGGGAAAGAGAGGGGGGAGGGGGAGGGAACAAAAAGGGAGGGACTAAAAAGGGAAACATCAAGGGAGGGGACAAGGGGGACTGATTCAAAGTAAATCACTGGACTAAAAGGTAGAGCCGAAGAAGAAAAGGTTAGAATTAGGGAAGGATATCAAAATGCCAGGGAGTCCACAAATGACAATCATAACTTTGAACATGAATGGGATGAACTCATCCATAAAACGTAGACGAATAGCAGAATGGATTAGAATCCAAAACCCTACCATATGTTGTCTTCAAGAAACACACATGAGGCGGGTTGACACCCACAAGGTCAGAATTAAAGGATGGAGTAAGACCTTCTGGGCCTCAACTGATAAAAAGAAGGCAGGAGTGTTAATCATGATATCTGATAAAGCCAAAGCAAAATTAGACCTGATCAAAAGGGATAGAGAAGGTAATTATATTTTGTTAAAAGGGACTCTAGACAATGAGGAAATATCATTAATCAACATGTATGCACCAAATAACATAGCACCCAAATTTTCTAATGGAGAAACTAGGAGAATTGAAGGAAGAAATAGACAGTAAAACCATATTAGTGGGAGACTTAAACCAACCATTATCAAATTTAGATAAATCAAATCAAAAAATAAATAAGAAAGAGGTAAAAGAAGTGAATGAAATCTTAGAAAAATTAGAATTAATAGACATATGGAGAAAAATAAATAGGGATAAAAAGGAATACACCTTCTTCTCAGCACCACATGGCACATTCACAAAAATTGACCATACATTAGGTCACAGAAACATAGCACACAAATGCAGGAAAGCAGAAATAGTGAATGCAGCCTTCTCAGATCACAAGGCAATAAAAATAATGATTAGTAATGGTACATGGAAAACCAAATCTAAAACCAATTGGAAATTAAACAATATGATACTCCAAAACCGTTTAGGTTAAAGAAGAAATCATAGAAACAATTAATAATTTCATCAAGGAAAATGACAATGGCGAGACATCCTTTCAAACCTTTTGGGATGCAGCCAAAGCGGTAATCAGAGGTAAATTCATATCCCTGAATGCTTATATTAACAAACAAGGGAGAGCAGAGATCAATCAACTGGAAATGCAAATGAAAAAACTCGAAAGCGATCAAAACCAAACTAGAAATCCTAAAAATTAAGGGAGAAATTAATAAAATCGAAAGTGATAGAACTATTGATTTAATAAATAAGACAAGAAGCTGGTACTTTGAAAAAACAAACAAAATAGACAAAGTACTGGTCAATCTAATTAAAAAAAGGAAGGAAGAAAAGCAAATTAACAGCATTAAAGGTGAAAAGGGGGACAGCACCTCCGATGAAGAGGAAAGTAAGGCAATCATTAGAAATTACTTTGCCCAATTATATGGCAATAAATACACCAATTTAGGAGAAATGGATGAATATATACAAAAACACAAACTGCCTAGACTAACAGAAGAGGAAATAGAATTCTTAAATAATCCCATATCAGAAAATGAAATCCAACAAGCCATCAAAGAACTTCCTAAGAAAAAATCCCCAGGGCCTGATGAATTCACCAGTGAATTCTATCAAACATTCAGAGAACAGTTAATCCCAATACTATACAAACTATTTGACATAATAAGCAAAGAGGGAGTTCTACCAAACTCCTTTTACGACACAAACATGGTACTGATTCCAAAACCAGGCAGGTCAAAAACAGAGAAAGAAAACTATAGGCCAATCTCCCTAATGAATATAGATGCAAAAATCTTAAATAGGATACTAGCAAAAAGACTCCAGCAAGTAATCAGAAGGATCATTCACCATGATCAAGTAGGATTCATACCAGGGATGCAGGGCTGGTTCAACATTAGGAAAACCATCCACATAATTGACCACATCAACAAGCAAACTACCAAGAACCACATGATTATCTCAATTGAGATGCAGAAAAAGCCTTTGATAAAATACAACACCCATTCCTATTAAAAACACTAGAAAGCATAGGAATAAAAGGGTCATTCCTAAAAATAATAAACAGTATATATCTAAAACCATCAGCTAATATCATCTGCAACGGGGATAAACTAGATGCATTCCCAGTAAGATCAGGAGTGAAACAAGGATGCCCATTATCACCTCTACTATTTGACATTGTACTAGAAACACTAGCAGTAGCAATTAGAGAAGATAAAGGAATTGAAGGCATCAAAATAGGCAAGGAGGAGACCAAGTTATCACTCTTTGCGGATGACATGATGGTCTACTTAAAGAATCCTAGAGATTCAACCAAAAAGCTAATGGAAATAATCAACAACTTTAGCAAAGTTGCAGGATACAAAATAAACCCACATAAATCATCAGCTTTTCTATATATCTCCAACACAGCTCAGCAGCAAGAACTAGAAAGAGAAATCCCATTCAAAATCACCTTAGACAAAATAAAATACCTAGGAATCTACCTCCCAAGACAAACACAGGAACTATATGAACACAACTACAAAACACTCGCCACACAACTAAAACTAGACTTGAGCAAATGGAAAAACATTAACTGCTCATGGATAGGACGAGCCAATATAATAAAAATGACCATCCTACCCAAACTTATTTATCTATTTAGTGCCATACCCATTGAACTACCAAAATACTTCTTCACTGATTTAGAAAAAACCATAACAAAGTTCATTTGGAAGAACAAAAGATCAAGGATATCCAGGGAAATAATGAAAAAAAACACATATGATGGGGGCCTTGCTATATTACAAAGCATCAGTCATCAAAACAATTTGGTACTGGCTAAGAAACAGAAAGGAAGATCAGTGGAATAGACTGGGGGAAAGTGACCTCAGCAAGACAGTATACGATAAACCCAAAGATCCCAGCTTTTGGGACAAAAATCCACTATTCGATAAAATCTGCTGGGAAAGTTGGAAGACAGTGTGGGAGAGACTAGGAATAGATCAACACCTCACACCCTACACCAAGATAAATTCAAAATGGGTGAGTGACTTAAACATAAAGAAGGAAACCATAAGTAAATTGGGTAAACACAGAATAGTATACATGTCAGACCTTTGGGAGGGGAAAGGCTTTAAAACCAAGCAAGACATAGAAAGAATCACAAAATGTAAAATAATTTTGACTACATCAAACTAAAAAGCTTTTGTACAAACAAAACCAAAGTAACTAAAATCAGAAGGGAAACAACAAATTGGGAAAAAATCTTCATAGAAACCTCTGACAAAGGTTTACTTACTCATATTTATAAAGAGCTAAATCAATTGTACAAAAAATCAAGCCATTCTCCAATTGATAAATGGGCAAGGGACATGGATAGGCAGTTCTCAGATAAAGAAATCAAAACTATTAACAAGCACATGAAGAAGTGCTCTAAATCTCGTATAATCAGAGAGATGCAAATCAAAACAACTCTGAGGTATCACCTCATGCCTAGCAGATTGGCTAACAGGACAGCAAAGGAAAGTAATGAATGCTGGAGGGGATGTGGCAAAGTAGGGACATTAATTCATTGCTGGTGGAGTTGTGAACTGATCCAGCCATTCTGGAGGGCAATTTGGAACTATGCCCAAAGGGCGACAAAAGAATATCTACCCTTTGACCCAGCCATAGCACTGCTGGGTCTGTACCCCAAAGAGATAATGGGGAAAAAGACTTGTACAAGAATATTCATAGCTGCGCTCTTTGTGGTGGCCCCAAACTGGAAAACGAGGGGATGCCCTTCAATTGGGGAATGGCTGAACAAACTGTGGTATATGTTGGTGATGGAATTCTATTGTGCTAAAAGGAATAATAAAGTGGAGGAATTCCATGGAGACTGGAACAACCTCCAGGAAGTGATGCAGAGCGAGAGGAGCAGAACCAGGAGAACATCGTACACAGAGACTAATACACTGTGGTATAATCGAAGGTAATGGACTTCTCCATTAGTGGCGGTGTAATGTCCCTGAACAACTTGCAGGGATCCAGGAGAAAAAAAAACACCATTCATAAGCAAAGGATAAACTATGGGAGTGGAAACACCGAGGAAAAGCAACTGCCTGAATACAGCGGTTGAGGGGACATGACAGAGGAGAGACTCTAAATGAACACTCCAATGCAAATACTATCAACAAAGCAATGGGTTCAAATCAAGAAAACATGTAATAACCAGTGGACTTACGCATTGGCTATGGGGGGTGGGGGTGGGGGGAGGAAAAGAAAATGTTCTATGTCTTTAATGAATAATGCTTGGAAATAATCAAATAAAATATATTTTAAAAAAATAAAAAAAAAATCTAATGCAGTTAGGTGGCCTGGGCAGGGGATTAGCTGGAGCCCCTGGTACAGGTGCAGACCACCTTTTTGCCCTGTTGCCATGCTCTGGTGAGCCAGCTCGGTGGCTTCTGGATAGCCTTCCTCAGAGCCTTGAAACTGGCGCAGGGCTGTGAGGCCTGGGTGGGCTCCGGACCGTCCCTCGGGTTGTCCTTGGGCTGCTCTGTGGCGACCCCGGCGGCTTCCGGAGGCTGGCAGCGGACCCACCCGAACCGCCAGGCATCCCAGGCCTCAATTTTTTTAAGTATATATAGTGCTACGGTTCTGGGCTCCCCTGAGGAGTCACGCTCCTTAGGCCGGCTGGTCCCCTGCAGCTGGTCTTGGGGGAGCTCCTGGGGCTGCGGCTGCTCTTGGGGGAGCTCCTGGGGCTGCGGCTGCTCTTGGGGGAGCGGCAGCTTGTTGGCAGTGCCCGGCTCCTTGGGGTGCTCTTGGGAGGGTGGCCTGGAGGGCCCTGAAGAGGACGTCTCCGCTGGTGCGGCAGCCTGGCAAGGGCAGAGGGGAGGAGTCACGCCGGGCCTCTGGGCCGGGCCCAGCTGGCCTGACAGTCAGCCCCAGCCTCCCTAGTACCTTAGACAGGTGAGACCCGGAAATTGTGGAGAACAGAGTCCGGATGGTGACGCTCGGCTGCCCTGGGGGGATTCGGGACCGGGTTAGGCCTCTGGAAGAGCCCCGAACCAGAGAGCAGGGGAGCAGGGGGGAGGGGGGCGTCCTTTACCTTCCACTTCCACTAGGCTCCCCGGGGTGCTCCTCCTGAAAAGGGTGGGCTCTGATCTAAGGAAGCAACCCACCGCACTCTGGCCTGCTGGGTGTCCAGGACCAGCCCTCCCTCTCCTCCAGGCCCTTGTGCCCGCCCCCGCCCCCGCCCCCGCCCCTTCCCCCCCCCGCACGCTCGGGGCCACGCCCACTTCTGCTTTTCTTCTCTCCTGACTGGGAGCTTCTGTTGGGACCGGAAGGACATGGGGGCGGCTTCCGCTCTCGACATCACTTCCGGGAGGTCCTGGGCGCTCTGCTGGTCCATCAGTTGGGAGAGCGGCCCGGGGTAGTGCAGTGCTTTGTCCCAGGTCCAGCCCGGGCTCCCCTTGGTCCTCGGGACGGGGTACTGGGGAGGGAAGGCCACCTCCTTCCGTTTGGGGGGGGCCTCTGTGGAGGGACCAGAAGGGCCTCAGAAACCCAGAGCCAGGCGGAGGCGCCGGGGCAGGAGGCAGGAGGAGGGTTTTCTCACCCGCTGCGGACATCGGGGCGCTCTCGTCCTGGGGGAGAGGAAGAGTGGGGGTCACGGGCCGCCCGCGCCGCCTCCCGGCGTCAGAGGGGGCTCCGGGCGGCCCTCACCTGGGCGGCCTGCTCGTCGGGGCTCCGGGCCCAGGCCGGGATGGGCCCCTGCATCAGGTAGATCAGGAAGCGCCAGCGGTTGAACAGGAGGCAGCCCTCGGCCGGCTCGGCCACCAGCCTCAGGTAGAAACTGCGGCCGGAGGCCAGGCGGAGCTTCAGCCTCCATCCGGCCTCGCTGTGGACAAACAGGCGGACCAGCTGTGCCGGCAGCAGCCTGTGGGGAGCACGGGGTGAGCCGGGCCCGGCACAGAGAGGGGGCAGGCAGGGCCGGGCCGCCCGGTCACCTGGTGAGCTCCAGCCGCGGAGGCTGCTTCTTGCTTTGGACGGGCCGGGCCAGCAGGACGAGGTCCGGGAGCAGGAGCCCCGGGAAGGAGGAGGCCACCGCCATGGTCACCGGGTTCTCCTTCTTGTGCAGGAAGACAGGCTCCCCCTTGTTGGTGACCTGGGGAGGCCGGGGCGGGGCAGCCGGGAGCACCCTGACCTCCGCCTGGCGCCCCCCACCGCCCCTCCCCCCCCCCCGCCGCCCCCTACCACCCCTGCCATCCCCCACAGCCCCCGCCCCCACGGCCCCCTGCCACCCCCTCAGTGCCTCCCACTACCCCCCCCCCCTCCCGCCGCCGCCTCCCAGCCCTCCCCCGTCCTCCCCCAGCGGGGCCCATCGGCCTGCCTGGGGTCACCTGCAGAAAGTCACTCTCGAACATGGCCGTGAACGGCCCGAGGGGCGGGTAGTTGCCCTCCGCCACGGCTCTCTGCAGTGGGCCAGGCTTGGGGAAGCACAGTGGGAACGGCAGTTCCGCTTCCACTTCCGGCAGGTGGAGCTCTCCGGGCAGAACAACTGCGAGCAGGGAGGAAGCAGGCCGGAGCTGGGGGCTGGCCGGCCCCTGCGGGCTCCCCTGCAGCCCTGCAGCCCCCCAGGCCGGGGCCCCACCTGGTGAGGGTTTCCGGGGTTTCATTGGGCTCAGGGAGTCTCGGTGCGCCTGAAGATCAGGGCTCTGGGGTGGGGGTGGAGGGGGCTGCTGGAGGAGGGCCAGGATACTCTCTGCGGGGAGGGCAGACTGGCTATGGCTCTCTGGGACAGCTGAGCTAAGAAGGGGCAGCCTCCCAGGCGTAACACAGCCAGGAGGCCCCCGTTGTGACCTCATGCATGGGTCAGGAGGGTCAGGGGGGGCCAGCTGGCAGCATTCCCCGGGTCCCATGCAAGGCAGGACAAGGAAGAAGGGGGCAGCACCCCGGAGGAAGGTCCTCTCCAGCCCCTGGCCACAAAGGGGGTGTGGGGGGGCCATCCGAAAGCTTGGGCCTGTCTCAGGAGACGCCCCCGGGGCCTTTCCTGCAGAGCTTAGAGCCAAAGCCCAAGGCCCGCTGCTCAGCTAGCTCTGGAGAGGGAAGGACAGGCAGCCCACATTCTAGGCAGGGGCTCTGGGGAAAGCTCTGAAGTCTTTGAGCAGGGCTGTAGCTTGAGGCTGTTTCAGCCTCCCCAGGCCCCCTTTGCCTTTTCAGGGGAACCTCCAGGAGCCACCAGGGCCCCCTATAAAGGGACTCTGGAGAGCCGGGCCGCAGGCTGTTGCTCTTCCTGAGGTGCCTTTGGCCCAGCATGATCTCCATGCTCTGGGCCTGACTCTCCCTGACTAGTCCTGGACAGTGAGAGGGTTAGAGTGGATCTGGAGCCCCAGAACCCTCGGCTTACCCTAGAGGGGTGTGAACCTTAAACATTCCCAGACCCTACTTCATGAGGTTGGGTTAACACCATTCCCCATTTGGGCAGTGAAGGTACTTGATCAGGAATGTGAGAACTCTACTTCACCATCCTTAAGCAGGCCTTAGGGGGAGATAAAGGTGTAAACTCTTTGCTGAACAATGAAAAGCACTTAAACCCATACTTAGACTAAGACAAAAAGTTCTCAAGCTATGCCTATTTTTGGATCTAATACAAAAGGGTGCCAAGTACCTATAAGGGTCAGGCAACTTGTGAACTTACAAGGAGCAAAGAGGTGAGAAACTTACTCAGAAGTTTTCTGGTGTGAACTTAATAAAAAATTTAAGCCTTCTTAGGTGTGAACTAAGAATGGTCTGTCCTTTGAAAAACGTCTACTGTGATTGGTAGGTGGAAGAACTTAGGGGAGGTGACAGAGGACAAAATTCCCTTGAAAAAGGAGCTCAGAGACATTCAGAGACATTCAGATTCAGGATTGAGCTGGTGAAGTCAGCTGAGATGAAGCTGGCCTGGTGTCACTAGATTCCTTGCTTGAACAAATCTTGTGGTGAGTGATTAAGGACTGACTGATCTTTCTCTTAGGGCTTAAGGCCCGGGTTGGCCAGGGCTGCCCTGGGCCGTGTAAAGATTAAAATTTAGGGGAGACGGGGAGACTGAGGCAGGTAGAAATTAGTTTCTCTCTGCAAGGAGTATTATATTGTTTAGAGGTTTATTGAAGATTAAGAAAATACAGATTAAGAGACACGTGTCCAGGCCATAGAGTGGCCTAGACACAACCTCACCTACATTATGAAAAAAAGCCACATCTGCCCCAAACGGAAGTCCAAGTCCCAAGAGTGGGCCCTCAAAAGCCTTTGAATCAGCTTAAATACCTCCTCGACCTCTGGCCAGGTGAGATTACAAGGCATTCTGGGGAAGTGGAGCAAAGGCTCGTGGGGATTGTAGTCCTGTATTCGAGTCAATTTTTTTACAGCTGGCCCATCCTTTTCTCATTATTTCCTTTTTCTCTCTTTCACTCTTTCTTTAATTCCTCATTGTTTGAATTAAAATCTCTACAAAACCCAGTTGATTTGGGTATATTTCATAATTGGGAATATTTCCCTGGCGACCACCTTATATATTTGATTTTAAAACAAGACACTGTCTTGAAACCGTATTTTCTGCGGTCACAATTTACTCATCCACTCTTCTCTCTACAACAATTTATGTCTTCCACTATTTTAATCATTACAGTTTATGGCTGACCACAAGGTTGGTGAGAAAACCCTCAAAAAGTTTCTGTGAAATCTTTTTCCTTTCTCTCTTTGCTTTATTACTTGCCCTATCAGTAAGTTTTGTTTTCTTTTTTAACTTGGCTTCAAAAATACAGCTGCAAAAAAGGGTGAGTTAAAAATCTTTTTGATTCTCCTTAAATTAAGCTGTTGTAGATCTTAGCAACAGGGCCCTAAGGTCCTGGCTAGCAACTGCCTAAATTAGGACTAGAAAAACTTGGGGAAGCTTTTGGCCTTGTCCTGCTTCCCACGTGTTTACTTTGGAAATATGTGGTTACAGCCAGTTCACAACATACTTAACAACTGGCTATTCACCTCCATGACCAAGCTTGTAAAATTCGCATTCTTTGTGTCTCTGAAATTTCTCATACCATGGGACTTATGGCAAAATATAATCGACACAGTACTCCCCCTTGGGATTTTGATTGTTAAAGCCGTAATAGTGTCTTTCCTTAAAAAAACCCACTTCTCAGTCAAACCAACCGAATGTTCCTTCTACTACTCAACAAAATGCAGAACTAAATCCTCGGCTTGAGCTTATAGAGGAAAGTCAGGGAGAGATTGTAGCTTTCATAAGAAACATTAAAAGAGAGTTAAGAACATTATCAGAATAATCTCTGTCCCAACTTGCTCTGGACATTAACCCTCCTAGCCAACCCACTGCTCCTTCTGCTAACTCTACCTTAGAACCCTCTGCTCTTGACCAACCCACCCCACCCCCTGCCACAAGGGCCTCAGAAAACCCTACTTCTAACCAACTCACTCCTCCCACTGCTCATGCTTCTGACCTCACACCCTCAACTCTAAGTACACACCCCACCCATGCTTCCAACCCTACACAATCCACTCTAAGTTCACACCCTACCCATACTTCTGATCCTAATGCCTCCACTTCACACCTTACTGATTCCTCCAATCCTAATACCTCTGTATCCTTTCACACTTCTCCCTTGGCTCCTCCTTCCCACCCTGCCCAATTCAATTCTCAGATCCTTCCTACCTCTGATCTTTCTGGCACTATGGGACAACAACAAACCCTCTCCCTTAGTGGGCCCGAATGTTCTATTTCTCCTACTTAGCCCACTGAGAATGGAGCTAGAAGCCTAGAAACAGGAGTACCAAATAATTCACATAGGTTATTTCCTTTAAGGGAAGTACCCACTTTTAATAAGAATGGAAACTTGGTATCTATAAGACATCATTCACCTTTTAGCCCTGAGGACTTAAATAAATTGAAGGAAGATATGCCATCATTTGAGGAAGAACCAATATTAATGATAAAAAAAAAATTAGAGAACATATTCAGAACTTTTGACCCCACTTGGATGGATGTTGAGAATTTATTAGAAGCATTTTTGACAAAGAGAGAGAAAAATAATATCATTTCTCTGGCTAATCAAAAACGAGGTAAAAAAGGACATTAATGGCCAACTGAAGATCCACATTGGAACCCCAATGTTGAACTAGATCACACAAAACTAAACCAGGCCAGAGAAGCATTACTGACAGCCATGAGAGCTTGCTCTGATAGACCTGGAAAATGGTCAAAATTTGAAAGAACCCGACAAGATATTGATGAAACACCCTTCCAGTTAATGGACAGACTTATTGACGTAGGGAATATATATATGGACCTTGATTCATCCGGAGAAAGAGACATTAGACAAATACATAGGCAATTCGTTGAGAATTGTTGTTCAGTGGTAAAAAACTACTTTAAAACTGGCTGTCCTAATTGGGACTCTATGGACCTTGAAGAGTTGAGGAGAGTAGCAACCTATGTTTATAAAGGTTGTGTAAAAAGACCTGAGGAAGGCAATACGTTAGTGGAAGATTTAAAGAAAGAAATTGAAATGTTAAAGAGACAATTGAAAAATAAGGGAGAGACCCTAGCCCCTTTGCGGGAATTCACAAATAAATCAGTAACCTGCCACTTCTGTGAGAAGAAGGGCCACAAAATGATGGAATGTAGAACCTTCCTTAAGATGATTGGAAGGAATACACAGTTTAATATGTAGCATTCCAAGCATATTCACATCGATGAAATTTAAATGATTATATGATTACGGTGTCTTTAGACACAAGGTAATACTCTGATATTTGTGAGTGGAATCTTGACCTGGTCCCATGGCTGTTGCCTAAGACAAACTCATGAACATTTTGGCTCAGAGTCGAAAGCGCAGGTGGAAATCTACACGCCCATCAAGGTGTCACCTTCACCTCACCATCCAATCTGAATTATCTATGCTTTGTATCGTGATTGCTATGTGCTTGCAAGTGCTACCCACTTACATCCTGCAATAAAAACAGAAGGCGGACCCATGAATTTTCTCTTGGATCTTCACTCTGCTCTAGGAACCTCTCCCTCTCTTTCTCTTTCTCTTTCTCTTTCTCTCTCTCGTAAACCTTCTCCTCTCTCTGGAGGCTCTAGCCCCTCTGGGCTTACATTCTCTGCCTTAATCTCTTCCTCTACCTCGTGTTCCATTGACTCTCCTATTTTCCTTCCAAGGAGAATATCATAGGGGTTTGCCTGCCCTATTTAAACACTGATTTGTCTGTCATTCTTCACCCTGGTTCTCAGATTCCCTGCCTCTCCTCGGGTCCCTACCAAAAAGGAGAACCCCTTCCCTTGTGGCCCCTGCCGGTTGGGGAACCCCACAGGGGGGCATGGGTGCGGCGGGCGGCCCCCCGGTGGAAGGAGACCCCAACCCAGCAGGGAGGGACAGCAAGGATCCCTCCCTCAGCCTCAGGATGGTTCTAGACTTTTACCTCCTGCCTCAGTGGCACCCCGCCCCCCCCAGGGGGAAAGCCATAAAGGGGGAGGGGAGGGGGCTCCCGCAGCCGCCCCCCCTGGCTCTCAGGGAGGCCGCCCCGCCTCATCTTTCTCATGGTGCTATAGCTCCGGTGCCTCCCGGGGAGTGAGGGGAGCGGGGGCCAGCACAGCCAGCCGGGGCCCTCGGCCTCCCCACCCCGGTCCAAGGGATTGCGGACACTGGGTGACGGGCAGTTTGCAACTAGTTTTTTAATAAAAGTCTTCTTGTTAAGTCTGCCGGCTGCGAGGATTTTTCGGGGGGCCCCTCAGATCTTCCCGGGGAACGTCCCCTCCCGGATCTGGTCGGTCCAGCGCTGCACCTGCGGGGAGGCAGGCAGGGACTGAGGCAGGTGGCCCTCCAGAACCTGGGCCCGCCCCTCCGCAGCCCCGCCCCTTCCCCCTGCTCACCCAGCTGAGCGGGCACAGGGAGTAGTAGACCTTGCGGTAGTAGTCGCAGGGGCTCGAGTCCTTGCCCCGCCTCTTCATGATCTTGGTACAGCGGTGAAAGTCTGGGAGGAGGCGCCGGGGTCACGCCGGGGTCACGCCGCGTAGCCCCGCCCCCGCCTCCCCTGCGGCGGGCTCCGACCCCCGCTGTCCCCCCACCAACCTAGGAAGTTCTGGTAGCAGTTGCGGGTCTGGTTCTGGTTGGGAAAGCGAGGGTCGAAGGGCGGGGTCGAATGATTGCTCATCGCGCTCTCTCGATCCTGGGAGGAGGCAGAGACCGCCGGTAGCCTGGCAACCCCGCCCCTAAAGGCAGCCCCGCCCACCCCTAACCGCCGTCCCTCCCCTGGACGGCTCCACCCCGAACGGCGGGCCGGGACCCTCCCCGGAACCTCCCCCCGGCAGCTCCACCTCTCGGGGGTCCGCGCTTCCCTCCCCGCCCCCCATGGGCAGCCTCACCTGGTACCCGCACCCGCGCTGTCCCACCAACAGCCCTGGTGCCCAAGGAGGAAATGCGGCCCCTGGCGGCCCCGGGGCCGGAGGTATTCCTCGATTGGCTCTGCCCGCGGCCGTCCCGCCAATGGGATCCCACCACACGCGGGGAACTTTCTAGAACTGTGGCCTCCCCTGCCGCCCCCTTTAGGCAGGCGCACCCCGAGGCAGCGGTGCCCAGCCCGGGCGGCCACCTCACCGGGAGTCTTCCCGTCGGTGCTTTGAGACCTCTAGGTAGGAGGGACTCCATTCCACTCCCAGCCAGAAAGGGAGAGCCCCCGCGATTCGGGGAGGCCTGGGCCCTTGAGCCCCCGCAGCGGGTGCCGCCCCTCTTCTGCGGCCGCCCGCCTCTGTGGCTAAGTGCCCGGGCCGCTCTCAGGGCGGCCAGCTCCCCTGGCCTTTCCTCCGCCGCATCCCGCCCCCCCCCCACCTCTGCACCCCCCTTCTCCTGGTTTCCATGGCAACGCCCTCCGTCCTCGCCCCCCCCCCTTGATATTCTCAGGGTCTTTGGCTTCATCTTCAGCCGCTATTCCAGATGGACGTGGTCAGGCCCGAACCTCTGAAACTCTCCTCCGTGCCCCTCCCTCTCTCCATCCCTTCCCCGTTCCTGTGGCTCCCCCCGGGGGCTATCTTCTCTGCCCACTCGCTCCAGCCGTCCCAGGGACTTCTCTGGCTTCCAGGTCTCTGGGTTCAAGAGAGAACCTGCCCCCTCCCGGGCCTCAGCTGTGGGCGTCCTCCGAGGGCCCCCTGTGGCAGCCCTCCGGGCTCTCCTCAGCCCTTCCCCCATTCCTGGCAGCCTGAGCTGCGCCTGTGCACCCACAGGCCGCTTTCTCCTCTTGGGCCTGAGTCCCGGGCCTCCTCCAACCTCTTGGGACCCAAACAGCGAAAGCAGGCCATTCCCAGCACCCTCAGCCCCAGCGGGCTGTGCGGGTCCCCAAACCGCCCGGCCCTTTGGTTCCTCTTCTCAGCCTTTGGAGGAGTCATCCACGCTCGCTTGTGAAACACCTACTGGGCGCCAGGGCTGGGCGAACAAGCAGATACTTCAAGTATCCGACCTTCTGGGGAGAGGACCAGCCTCTCTCTGTCTCTCCGACTCTCTCCGTCTCTCCCTCTCTCTGTCTCTCCCTCTCTCCGTTTCTCCATCTCTCTTGGTCTCTCCCTCTCTGTCTCTCTCCCTTTCTCCCTCTCTCTCCCTCTGTCTCTGTCTCTCCTCTCTCTTTCTCTGTCTCCCTCTCTCTCTCCCTCTCTGTCTTTCCCTATCTCTCTGTCTCTCCCTCTCTCCGTCTCTCTCTCTCTGTCTCTATGTCTCTGTCTCTTTGTCTCACTCTCTCAAAGACTTTTGGCCTTACTGATTTTTCCCACTTTCCACTATAGCTGGGATTTTAGAACCCCGTTGGAGATCTTTAAGGCAAAGGTTTTTATATTCCAAATTATCTGCTCCCTTTTTTATGCTAAGATACATCCCTCTTAATACCCTCAGCGCCCAGACCCTCGGGATACCTGGGCACACACATTTACGTATATACTGTAAATCTTGAAATTTCTCAGACTTGTGAATGTTAAAAATTTCCCCATTGGACTGGAAACATTCCCCATTTTGATGAGAAAACTCCTTGCTATGGGAGGACCTCTACTCCACCCGTACTTAAGACTGCTTTAGGGGAGAAAACTCCTTGCTAAACAATGACATGCTTAGGTGGGCCAAGGAGTTCTTTGAGCCAGGCCTGTTTTTAGAATTGATACAATGGGATGCTAGGTACCTGAAAGGGTCGGGCAAGTTTCCTCTTAATGAGATTAGTAGACTCAGCTGTGTTTTCTCTAGTTCAGACTTACTGAGGAGATTAGTCGACTTAGCAGGAATTCATATGGGCTGTCCTTTTAGAAATCATCTACGGTGATTGGTAGTTGGAAGAACTTAGGGGAGGTGACATAGGAGAAAAACCCCTATATAAGAAAAAGCAGAATCTCTTGAAAAGGAATCCTTTTGGAGGATCTCTGATGAGTATCGCTTGGGAAGAATCTCTTGAAGAGAGGCTCTGGAGAAGGGAAGCTCTTGGAGGACAATCTCTAAGGAGGTCTCGCTGGAGCTCCTCTGAGGGGACTCTGTCCCTCTGGAGGCTCTGGAGAGAGGCCCTTTGGAACAGTCTCTGACTGGAAGGCTCTTTGAGGAGGACTCTCTCTTTGAGGAGGACTTTGAGGCTGGAACTCTCTCTGGTGAAGTCAGCTGAGATGGAGCTGGCCTGGTGTCACTAGACATCCTTGCTTAAGACAAATCTTGTGGTGAGTGATAAAAAACTGACTGATTCTCTCTCTCTTAAGACTCAGGTCTAGGCCATGTTGGCTTAAGGCCCTTCATACTTATACTTTTCTCTCTCTCTCTCTCTTTCTTTGATTACTCATTGTATTGTTAATTAAAATCTCTATAAAACCCAATTGACTTGGGTATATTCATAATTGGGACTTGTGAATTTTAAAAGTCTCCATCTTGGTCTAGCACCCAAAAATTGTGCACACCCACACTACACGGGTATGTGCTAGTCAATGACAAATCAGAAATAACTGACTGACCACCTGGGTTGTCCTAAGCCAAGCTAGAGCCAACCATTGGCACTTGTGAGACACAGGAAGTGAGGTAGAGAACAGCCTCTGGAATTCGCTCACTTCCTGTGGAGAGAGCTAGACGCGAGTTGGTGTTAGGAGCTTGGATAGGGAGGACGCCCGCAGACAGCTTTCCTTCAGATCACTCACGTGAGTTAAGGACTGATTCTTTCCACCTTGGCCCTTTGGGCCTAAAACTCCCTCTGCCTTGGTCAGAGGTTGAGTAGCCCCTTTCCTTTTTCTCCTCTCTCCTTCTCTCCCTCTCCTTTCCCTACTCCCATTGTGATTGAACCTCCATAAACTCTATTCTGACTTGAGTGTTTCATTTTAGGAATTTCATAAGTAAATTCCTTGGCGGCCATTGTTCAATATTACATCAATCTTAAAAAGGTGACATTTTCACCATTACAGACTATATTCCCTGGCAACCACCTTATATTTGATTTAAAAACCAAGACACTGTAGTGAAACATATTTTCTGCGGTCAAATTTACTCACCCTCTCTTATATCTATCACAATTTATATCTTCCACCATTTTAACTCACTACAGTTTACAACATCAACCATTTTAAATCTGACAGTTTATGGCTCCCACTCTTTTAAATGCCACAATACATAGATATAGTGTTCAGGTCTACACGTTTAAATTTGGCTCAAGAATTTCTTTCCCAATTACACAACAGTTTTAACATTTGTTTAATACAATTTCAAATTCCAAATTCTCTCCCCCTCCTCCCCATCATCCCATTTGATATAGCTTGTACACGTCCAGTTGGTCCTGTCATGGAAGAAGACTCATTTCTAAAATCCCCCAAAGAAAATCAAGTGGAAGATGGCCTGCTTCTGTCCACAGTCACACTCCATCAGTTCTTTCAGCAGAGGTCGGTAGCATTTATCCTCTTGCATGCTTTGGAGGGGCTCGGATCATTGGATTTTTGCTGTCATTCACAGCGATTCATCCTACGGTTGCTTTTACTGGGTACTGCGATGCATTCCTGCTTTTGCTGACTTCACTTCTCATCAGTTCATGGCATTCTTTGGAGGTTTTTTCTGAAATCATCCTATTGGTCCTTTGTTATGGCACAACCATAAACCACCAGGTATTTAGCCATTCTCCAATGAATAGGCATCTTGCTAATTTCCAGTTCTTTTCCATCACAAAAAGAGCTGCTGTAAATATTTTTGTACACCTTGATCCTTCCCCTTATTTTGAAAATCTCTTTGGAACCCAGAACCAGCGGTGGTTTGGTCAGAATAAAGAGTGTAGTAGTGGTAGTCTCTCGGTGATCGAGAATGACTATTGTCTTTGTGCAGTTTCATCTACGGTGTATCCTCATGTGGCTTTGGAGTTCAAAGGCTGAGGCGCAAAGTTTGTGGCACATGGGGCATGGGACTCCAGTTGTTATGGGAGGTGCAGTTGTGGCCTGGTGTCGGCATTCAAGCGCAGCGGCAAGACGTCGACGTCGCTCATCTTCAAAGGTGGTGGCCGCATGGTTAATATGGGTTCGCCAGCTGCTTCTGTCAGAGGCAGCGAGTTCTAGTTGCTTTGGTGTAATGCCAGCCCACTTCAAGTTGAACTTTAGCTGATCCTTGAATCTTTTCTTTGGTCGGCCTTGTTTCCTGAGTCCAGCTGACAGTTCCCCATAGAATACCTGTCTTGGTATTCGCTGTGGGTCCGTGGGGATGACGTGTCCAGACCATCATAGCTGGGTTTTGAGGACCATAACTTCAATGCTGGTGGAGTTGGCTCTTTCAAGGACTTCCTGATTGGTGATTCGGTCCTGCCATCGGATCTTCATGATTGACCGGAGAGAACGTTGGTGGAATTGCTCCAACTGCTTCATGTGCTTCCAGTACAGTGTCCATGTCTGACAACCGTGCAGGATCAAGCTGAGGACCACTGCATTATATTATACACTTTGAGCTTCGTCGCAGTGCTTACACCTCTGTGTTGGAGGACTTTGCAGCGCAGCCGCCCAAGTGCTTGGCTAGCCTTTTGTATCCTGGCATTGATCTCATGGTCTAGGGACCCGTCGTTGGCGATGGTGCTGCCCAGGTACTTGAAAGTGTTGATGTTAGAAAGCTGTGTGCCATCGATTGTAATGCACGGCTGGTTTGTTGGCCTCCCTGGTGCAGGCTGGAACAGCACCTCTGTTTTGCTGAGGCTGATAGTCAGGCCAAACAGTTTTGTTGCGGTGGAGAACCTGTCCACAATGGCTTGGAGATGATTTTCTTGGTGGGCCATGAGAGCACAGTCATCTGCAAAGAGAGCTTCCAGGATGAGTGTCTCTGTTGTCTTTGTTTTTGCAGTCAGGCGGCGAAGGTCAAATAGTGAGCCATCCAGTCAGATTTTGATGTAGACGCCCAGGTCTAGATCCATCACAGCATGTCGTAATACTTGGGTGAAAAATAGGTTGAATAGTACCGGAGCGAGGACACAGCCTTGTTTCACGCCATTGGAGATGTTGAAGCAATCAGAAGTCTCTCCACTGTAAACCTTAAAATTTCTTAGACTTATGAATGTTGGAAATTTCCCCATTTCCAACATTAGGTAGGGAGGGTCCTTCTCCTCCCTACCTAAGACTACTTTAGGACAGAAACCTTTTGCTAAACAATGGAAAGGGCTTTGACCTATGCTTAAGCATAGAACAGGAAGTTCCTTGAGTCATGATTGATTTTAGAATTAATACAATAGAGATACTTGGAATGACAGAACTAGGTCTTGGAAAATACAATTTCCACCCTACTTAGAGTAACAGGATTTAGGAAGGGCTGCAGCAAAGGATCAAGATTTAATTATTTGAGAATATGACCTTCAACAGACATGTGCAAAGCCACAGACCTCTGGGCAGTCCTGGGTTAAACTAGAACCACCATTGGCACAGGGGAGACATCGACAGTGATTGGTAGATGTGAGAACTGAGGGGAGGGAACTTAGATTGTTTGCTAAAAGATAGCGGGGTCTGAGGAGAGAATGGAGGAGGTTTTGCTCTGAGCAAGGTGGCTCTGAAGGAGGCTGGAGGTGGAGGCCCCTGAGACTGTTTCTCCATTTTGGTCACGTGAGTGATAGGGACTGATCTCTTTTCTTTGCCTCAGCTATCTAAGGGCTTGGGCCTTTTGGCCCAGACTAAACAGAGGAGGTATTTAAGCCCTATTCCCCACCCCCAACCCTCTCTCTCTCTCTCTCTCTCTCTCTCTCTCTCTCTCTCTCTCTCTCTCTCTCTCTCTCTCTCTCTCTCTCTCTAATACCTTTCTTCCTCCTGTTTGTAATGAAAAACTCCATAAAAGGTTGACTGCTGACTTGAGTTTTCATTTAGGAATTACATAGCTGAGTTCCTTGGTGACCTTAAATTAATATATATCAGTCTTTTAAAGTGATTTCCTTGTCACACCACCAGATAGGACTTCCCCTCTCATGTTGACATGAAAGAGCTGGATCAGTTTGACGAATTTTGCTGGGCAACCGAGCTTGCTGAGGATCACCCACAATACGTCCCTGTTCACTGTGTTGAACGCCTTCGTCAGGTCTATGAAGACAATGTAGAGACTCAGGTTCTGCTCAAGGCATTTTTCTTGCATTTGCCTCACCGTGAAGACCATGTCAATGGTGCTGCGATCTGGTCGGAAGCCACATTGTGATTCAGGCAGGTTCTGCTCTGAAACAGGTGACAGGAGTCTGTTGAGTATAACACGGGTGAGGATCTTTCCAGCAGTGGAGAGTAGTGAGATGCCTCTGTAGTCATCACAGGCTGCTCGTGAGCCTTTGTTCTTGTATAGGGCTACGGTGGAGGCATCTCTGAGTTCTGGGGGCATGTCTTCCTCTTCCCATATGCTGGTCAGCACTATGTGGAATGCCTGGAGCGCCTTTCCATTTAAGGCCTTGTACACCTCGGTTGGGATCCCGTCTTTACCGGATGCTTTGCCTGCACTCATTTGTTTAATGGCTTTTTGGACTTCCTCTATTGAAGGAGGGACATCAAGTTGTTCAATGGTGCAGTTTGGGAGGATCTGGTCAAGGGTGCTTTGGTCGACTGAAGAAGGTCGGTTGAGAAGCTGACTGAAGTGTTCTTTCCACCTGTTGCTGATGCCTTTTTTATCTTTTATGAGGGTGTCACCGTCAGCGGATAGCAAGGGAGAGGTGGTGGGTTTTGATGGCCCATAGACAGTCTTGAGGGCACTGAAAAATTGTTTGTAGTTTTTCGTATCAGCAACGCGCTAGATTTCTTCTGCCTTTTTTCCCACCATCGGTCTTGCATCTTCCTGATCTCACGCTGCACCGTCGCTTGGAGAGACTTGAATCTGTCCTTTTTAGGAGCAGAGTTTAGGTTATTTTGCCACTCCATAAAGGCTCCAAGGGCAGAGGTCCGCTTCCTAGGGCGCACTGTCCCAGCCTTGGTTTGAGGGAAAGCGGGGGGCCTGGCAGAGGGTGGAAGGAGGGGGTCTAAGCCACAACCTTTGGGGCCATGTAGCAGCCAGCTCTGGAAGTCTACTGGGCAAAGGCTCCCAGCCAAGAGATGCAGGGCTAAAGCCCACTGTGGGTCTGAAGTCTTGCCTGGGCCACGATGTCTCTCCTGAGAGACAGGGAGCTCCCAGAGGGCAGGGACATTTTCATCTCCGTGTCCCTGTGCACAGCAGAGGGCTCGGAAAGGACTATTAGACCCTGAGGGAACAGTCAACTATGGGCACTTATTAAGTGACTGCAGTATGCCGAGCACAACTTCCTGGAAGGGGCGGCCTTCCCAGCACTTCCACTCCAGCAGCTGCCTCTGTGGGTGCTGGGTCAGTGCTTGGGGTCCGGGGTGAGGGGTCCTGGGAGCTGGGGGGTGTCAGGGAGGGCTCAGAACTTCCAAGCAGCCAGGACACCAGGAAGGGGCCAGAACCAAGTCCTGGAGAACACTGGATGAGAAGGGGGCAGGCAGTATAGACTGAGGCTGGTGGTTGATGTAGAGTGACTGGAGGAGACAAATGGGAAGGAAGTCATTGTGGGGAGGCTCTTCTTACCTGCCTGGGTTTGTTCTATCCTGGGGGGCACTTTGGAGCCCCTGAAGGTTCTTGAGGAAGGGAGGAGTATGGCAGAGGCTTGGCAAGAAGAAAATGGAAGAAGGGCTCACCCTGGCCCAGATGGGGAGGGGGCTCCTCCTGCCCCAGAAGAAGGTGGTGACCCAGAGCTAGGAAGGGTTGTCCAATGGGTAGCGCCACCCTCTGAGTCAGGGAGGTCTGGGGTGTGCCTGAGGAGCCATCCATAAAATGGGGGAAGGGGCCTTCCCAGTGCAGGCTCTGAGCATTGATTAAGGGTATGCAGGAGAGGAGCAGCCACAGCCCAGGGAGTGGGCCCCATTGGAGGCTCCCCCCAAAGAGGGCCTACCCTGGGCAGCTGGGGAGGGAGATTCAGGGAGTCTTCAAGGGTGGGACTTGCCTGGCTGGGCTGGAGATGGGAAGGTCCGAATTCAAATCCTACCTGGGGTGCCCATAAGCTAGGTGACCATAGACAGGTCCCTAGACTACTGCCTGTCTCGGTTCCTCAGCTGTAAATGGGGGAGGGGCCAGGATTGGCCTCTACGGGTCCTGTTGGGTGGAAGTCTGTGATTCTGTAACTTTGTGTGAGTCACTTCCAGACACCGTCCTCTCCTCCCCAAGTGTCCCAAGGAGCCTTGAGGACCCCCCTCCCATTTTTCAGGAGACTTCTTGCCTGACCCTTAACCTCTTTCTCCATGTGCTCATCCCCGTATAAAATGGGGATAATAGTGGCTGCCTCTAGAGCCTTTCTCAGGCCTGAAATTTCTATGGAATGCCAGCGGTGCCCAGCACCCTCTGCGCTCCTTCAAAAAGCAGCCTTCACCGCCGGGCGGCTCGTCCAGGACAGCAGACTCCTCTGCCTGGTGGCCTCCTCTCTGGCTCACTGGTCATGTCTGGCCCCACAGAGTCCTGGAACAGGAGGAGCAGGTGCAGGCGCAGGCTTGGCATCTACTCTATCCCCACACAAGGTCGGTGGACAGGCACTAGGCATCCTCTCCCAGGCTTGCTAACAGAATCTCCTGGCTTGGTGCAGTCCTGGGAAACGGCCCTTGGCAGCTGGTGGATCTAGAAACCACCCGATGTCACTCCTGGTTAGGAGAAGGACTGCTTTCTGGTGCTCCTTGTCCAGGTTCAGATGGGATGGCGCAGGTGGGATTTGGCTGGTGGCTGCCATTGCCCAGGCTTAGCTTGGAGTCCCAAAGCATTGCTGGAACGTCGAGGTCCCAAGGAGCAGAGACCCACCTGGGAAATGGAGGCTCGAGCCAATCGAGCACATTCTGGCAGGCCTTTTCCTGCCATTTTCATACTCTCTTGTGAAGAATGTTGGGCACCTCCTTGGACCGTGTGTGTGTGTGTGTGTGTGTGTGTGTCCTCATGTGTGGTTGTCCCCTCCGGATGCCTGGTTATCTACATGCGGGCCATCTTCCCTGATGGGGGCTTCAAGGAGCCAGGCGCCCAGTTCTGGCCATGCTTGGATCTCCCCCAGCTCCTAGCACAGAGTGCTCCCTGTTGGCGGCATTCTAGGTCTTCCTAGCCCAGAGGCACCTTTCGCACTGAGTCCCTTTCCCACCTTCCAGGGGAGGCGATGCTCTGGCCACTTTGCTGAAGTTTGTCACCTGCCTGGATCCCTGAGGACTCCCCCAGGGTCTAGAGCAATAGCAATCTCCCATCAGGCCATCATTAAATATTTATCAGGCCAGAGATGACCGCCCCTCTGGCTTGGTGGCCTGATAAATATTTAACGACTTTGAGGTTTCTCCTGCCTTATTAACATTTCCTCCAGTAGAGCTTTAGTGTCTACAATCCATCAAACCCAATCGGGGTCTGCTGCTGATTTCCCAGAGGTCCATGCTCACGGCAGCCCGGCTGAGAGAAGCTGGCTCCAGCTCACTCTTGGCACAGGGATCAGGGGCCTCGCCCAGTGGTTCTCTGTATCCCCACGAAGTTCTGGGTAGCCCGGGCCTTCCTCGCTGGCTCCTCACACTTCTCCTTCGGCATATCCCACCTTTCTGAGATTGATCTTCTCCCTCCTTGGAGGAGGAAAGAGAACCTAGAACTTAACACAGAAGCAGCCCAGACAAAGGCTGATCCAGGCTTTGGGGACTTTTTTCTGTGAAACTGAAGACTCGCCTGCGACTGCGCAGCATCCCAGGGCAGACCACACCAACTACGGGCAGCTCCTCCTATTCCAGGATGGAGAAGAGAGACAAGATGGACCAAGGATAATCGTCCAAAGGAATGCCAGAGACGTTTGGGCACCGGAGCAAAGCTAAAAACCGAATTCAATGCAATAGAATGCGCTGAGGAGTTACACTTTGCCCAGCTAATCTGCGTAGGCATTTTTGGAGTGTCAAATCCGGTGGTGCCTGGCCTGTGGGAAGCCTCTTCCTCCTCTCCCCTTTTTTGGTTGTTCGTCAGTTGTTTTCAGGCATGTCTGACTCTTCTTGACCCCATTTAGGGTTTTCTTGGCCAAGATACTGGAGTGGTCTGCTGTTTCCTGCAGCTCATTTGATAGATGAGAAAATTGAGGTCAACAGAGTTAAGTGACTTGCCCAGGGTCACACGGCTGGAAAGTGTCTGAGTTCAAATTTGAACTCGGGAAGACGCGTCCCACCCTAGACTTAGTGCTCTATGCACTAGCATCACCGAGCTGCCCCTTGCAGGTGTCATCTTTTTCTTTCATTGGCTCTACATAAGCACATCAAATGTAGGAAAGCCAGCAGTAAAATGGCGTGTGCTTCTCACCACCAGAGAATACAGACTGGAGCAAAGTCCTGGATTATAAACGTGGAAAAGCCTCCAGTCACCCATCAGAGGGCTCAAAGTGACAAGAAAGTGGAGCTGGGGAAACGCTCAGCTCCAACCAATAGAATCCAGACTAGAGAGAACCCTGTTGGTGGGATGGGTAACAGCTCCAGCTCAGAAGAGAACGTAATTGTCCAACAATTATGTTACCCAGCAGAGAATTCCTACCAGAGAGAAATCCTTGGTACGTGATGAAAGCAGGGAAGCATTCAGTCATCATTCGCACCTCTCTTACAGAGAATCATTCAGCCTGGAGAAAGATTCCACAGAAGCCATGAACCCAGGAAACCCTTTGGTGAACGTCTGCCAACAGGACATTCCAAGAGGAAAGAAATCATGGAAGAGGAAAGCAGGTCCTTGAAGCCCCCGGGACGCTGTCGGGGATCCCCAGAATTCCCCCACGTTAAGGTTCCTGATGGAAGGAACGGCAAAGACGGGTCTCTTGAGTCGGAGAATCGGCAGCGGCAAGCAGGCCTTTGATCTGCATGAAGGTGCCAAAGCCTTTAGGAAGAAGGAACAAGAGAATTCACACTGGAGAGAGCCATTTGAATGGGGTAACTGTGGGAAGGGCTTCAACTGGAAGGAAAATCTTAGGGCCCATCACAAAGTGCAATTAAACCCTCCGTGTGGGTGTTCAAACGTCTAAATGAGAGCAGAAAGCAAGAAGCCTGCCAACGGCCCCCCTCAAACTGTAAACTCTCCTATCGGCTATTTGTACACGGGCTCATTGTGCATCCACGTGTGCGTCTACATTATCTGGATTGCTTTATTTTAAGGTTTGGTTTGGTTTCACACTGGAGTCATTTCCAGACAGACCCCTCCTACCTCTCCTTGGGAGTTTTCCTTTGTATAATAATGATTCGGGGGCCCACTGTCTGAAAAGCTGATGGACCATTTTTCACCGAGGCCCAGTGTTCTCCGTTACCCTGAGGATTGGGGGGTGTTCACTGGTTTGGGGGATCCAGGCACCCCTGTTCCACTTAAGTCCTGAACAAATTTGCTTTTGCCAAGGAATCTTGAATTCCAAGGTATAGCAACGGTCTCCCCACCACCTGGGGAATCCAATCCCGTCTCCACTGTAGTCTATAAAGAAGAGGATGGTTAGGTTCCTGGTTTAGTGCAGGTCCTGCATAACTTTAGCTCCACCCGGTCCAAAGTGCCTCCCCACCCCAACCCCAGGCGCATCCCAGGACCCTGGCTCCTCAGGCCTTCCTCGCAGGACTGCTCACTGGCCTGGAATCCTGGGCTCTCAGGTCCCCTGGTTCAAGACCCTGAGTTGGAGACCTAGAAAAGACCAAAGGACAGAAGATCCACCCTAGCCTGCTTCTTAGAGCCAGAGGGCCCAAGAGAAGGAGGAATGGCCTCAGACCCTCCCTACCACCGTCCACTGCTTTGTGTCCCCGTTAGGGAGCAGTGGTCCTTTCACCCTTGGCCACTGCTGAAGGGAGAGGAAGCCTGTGACAGACAATTTCAACCCTGCCCCCACTAGAGAGAAGCCAGTGAAACATATCTAAGCCCAGCCCCTCCACCGGCCCCTGCCTCCCCATCTCTAGTGCTGCAATCCTGGGTGCTCCAGGCGCGGGCCAAACACCCCATCGATTGTGACTAAGAAGAGAATGATGGCTAAAAGAGAAGAGTACAGGGCCTGACACTGTCTGAAACACTCCCTGCCCTCAACCAGTCAGAGAAAGGAGGAAGGGCATTTCCTCATTGCTTCCCCGGGCTGAAGTTTAGGCATAATTACACATTTAGTTTTGCTGTAGGCTTCAGAGGTGAACCCCTGGGGCTCGGGATGGAGACCTTTTGCAAGAATGCAAGACTCCGAAACTTGGCTTAAAAATAAAGAGAAATTTATTTATTTGGAAAGTCATGTTGAATCTGACCAGGAGGCAGCATAGGTGGAAGCCTGCCTCCTAGGTAGAACAGCATGGCTAGAAGAGCTGCTCCTCAGGAGGACAGCAAGACAGCACCAGTGGCACAACATGGAGGGTGGCTCCCAGAATGCCTCCATTCTGGAGTTTTTATATTCTTTTACAGCAGTGAAGACATGACTCTGGGGCAAGGGGTTGGGGAGGAGGTTTGCCTGAAGGCATGGGGTGGTTCTCCTGATTTGGAGGACAGATGGATGAAGTGAGTCTTTATTCATCTCCAATCAATGGGACAATCAAAGGAGGAGAATCCTCCCAGGGTCAGATGTTTGGGGTTGGGAGTCAGAAGGTGTAAGGGAGAAAAGGAACCCCCCCATAAGAGTCTGCCTGAGTTTCTGGGGGTGCAGTGCCCATGCCATCTCCCCCCTCTCCAAATAGCTAAGGGAATAGAAGTGATGGTCTCAGAATTCTGTAGCTTCTTCAGAGCGGAGAATGGTTGTAGAGCTGTCCCTGTCTGTTGTCAGGAGAGAGAGGTATTGGCTGTAGGCAATGTCCAGGGGTTCAGGCTGGGAAGGTTGCAGGGTTGCAATGGCATCCCAGTGACTCCAATGGGAGCTTTCACCCTAGAAGCAACTAGAGAAGTGACAAGGTTACAAATCAGAATTATTTGTCCAGCTGGCTTGACATGCATGATTAAAAACCAGGAAAAGACAGAAAGTATAAGAAAAAGGATAGTCATGGCTAGAGCAAGAAAGGTTTAAAATAACAAGGGGGACAGGGATGAATCGAATGACTGAATGGAGCCCCTCCCATCAAGGGGTTAGCTGGTTTGATCCACTCCACATTTTCAGGTATAACAAATCTCCTGTTAAGACTGGGTGGAGGGATTCCTCCTTCCATCTGGCACCCAACATTTTTGGCTACCCAAAAGATGAGTACACAGCTTCTCAAGTAAGGAGGAGTCTTTCTTGGACTCCTGAAACCCCCATCTTTTGGGTGACATCTTTGAGACCTTTCATGCTCTCTCTCCCATCGGCCCCCAGATGTCAGTCTAGTTTGGCCACTGATCTGGGGCTATCGGCTCCTCTTTTTCATACTAGAAGATGTTCTGGTAAAGGGGAGACTCTTGCCTCACATGAGTGCTATAGGTTGGGCAACCTCTGTGGAAGCACAGTCGTTGACCCTTGGTGTGGAATCAGTCATTCTGCATCAGAATGGGACAGAGACAGACTGTACCCCGAGATTCCCCTTTGGGGTGTATACTTGAAAATTGGGGGAAATTGGATCTATACAACTTGAAAAAAAAACTAATTTCTTTTTGTAATGTTAAATGGCCACATTATATCCTTGATAAGCAAGAGGCCTTGCTACAATCCAACAATTGGACTTGTTTTGCATGAGGAAAGGGAAAAGAACAGCACAACCCTATATTTCAGTATTTATTAAACTCAGTCTGAATCCTGAGCTTAGGAGGGGTTGCTGTATATACCTTACTGCACCCTTGCTGACCCCTACTGGGAAAAGCCCTCCAGAGGACATTTTGGATGATTCAGCACTCAATGGCAAATTTGTGGCCCAGAGGAGAGGGGAGATAAGAGCTCCCCCACCGGCTGAGGTCTGACCACAGCCTTCCTCTCTCCCAGCCTCCTTAGAACTAACATTCACTTCAGGATCTCCTCCTCCAGGTTCAACTGTTTCCTCTTCTCAACCCTCTGCTCCAAAACCCCCACCTTACTCTCCAGGCTCAGAACCTGAGACCATTCCCATCTCCCAAGCCACGCCCTACCATAATATCCTGTTGTACCCGCCACAGCCTGATAATGTGACCTCAACCATCCCCCAACCAAGCCCACTCCACACCCGGAGTGGACTGAGTTATGGTGACAGAGTCCATCTCCTCCCTATGAGAGAGGTGCCCTTGCCAGAGGGGCTGGCTCGGGTTCGTGTCCCTTTTTCTATGACAGATTTAGCCCAAATTAAGGAGAAATTAGGCCGCTATTCAGAGAATCACCCCAAATTCATTGATGGTTTTAAATCCCTCACCCTGCAGTTTGACCTGTCCTGGACAGATTTACACATTATCTCCACCTGTTGCACCCCAGATGAGAAAAAGAGGATCTGGGATTTGGCTGTAGAAATAGATGAGAAGGCTCAAGGCGGCACGTGGGCATTAGTCCCTGGCACTACCATTATCCCAGGGCAAGATCCCAGGTAGGACTATAGGAAGGAAAGACATAGACAGCATAGAGATCACATGGTTGACTGTCTCCTTGAGGCCATGCAGAAAGGGATGAGGAAGCAGTTTGCCCTCGGGGTTTTAGCCCAGTACTTAGGACCTGATCTAAGGCCCCTGGTTTACTCCTCAAAAAAATTAGATCCCATTAGCCAAGGGTGGCCATCATGCCTGAGATCAGTTTCTGCCACAGTCCAGATGCAGAAGAGGCATCTAAACTAACCCTGGACCAACCCCTAGAAATTCTGACACCCCCCCCCCTTGGTATTCTGGAGACTTCTGGTGAAGGCCACCGATGGCTTACTGAAGGCCACCTCACTAAATACCAAGCTCTTTTACCTGGCCTTACCCTAAAGGTAGGCAGGACCCTGACTCCAGCTACCCTCCCCCCTCTTCCAGGAGACCCCATCCTCCAGGACTGTGAGGAGTTGATAGACCACACCTTTTCCAGCTGACCAGACCTTAAAGATTCTCCTCTCCCTGAGGCAGGGATGGGCTGGTTCACAGATGGCTCCTCCTTTATGGAAAATGGGATGAGGAAAGCAGGTTACTCAGTATGTCACAGACAGCCATAAATCACCGTGGAGGGCACTAAGGTCTGGATTCCAACATAAGCCGAGGGAACCACAGGGCAGGCCTAGCCGCCAAGCCAAGAGAGCTGCACGAGTCACTTCCTTGACTGCTCTGGCCCTAACTCCATTTCCCCCTCATATACTAAGAAGGAAACTGAACAGGCAAAACTCCAGGGATTTACCCTTGAAGACAGCAGGTGGCGGCGTTCTCTGGACCACTGCTCCTCCCAAAGAACTTAATGTGGAAATTGGTTATGGGGCTCCATAACTCCACACATTTGGGCAGAGAAGCATTAACCGTTTTGATAGTCACTTTTCACAGGCAAAGGCATCTCTAAAACCATTCGGGAGGTCTGCAGATCCTGTGCCCTCTGTGCCCAAACTAACAGCATGGGAGCTCTTAGGCCACTTCCCCTCCTTAAACCCATCCAAAGGAGAAGGGAATCGCCAGGTGAGGATTGGCAGAGTTCACCCACTTGCCACCTTGAAAAAGGTACAAGATCCTTTTAGTCTTTGTCGACACCTTTACAGGTTGGCCCAAAATGTTCCTCTTGAAATCCGAGAAAGCAGAAGATGTCACAAAGCCTTACTTAATTGAAATCATTCCAAGATTTGGCCTTCTGAAAATGCTCCAGAGCAATAATTGTCCTCCCTTAATTTCACAAATCACACAGATGTTTTCCAAGGCATTGGGCATCACTTGTCATTTACACTCAGCCTGGCATGCCCAATCTTCAGGAAAAGAAGAATGTATGAATCGACTCCTAAAAAGAGCCCTCACCAAACTCTGTGAGGAGATACAGATTGACTGGGCCCAAGTTCTCCCAATTGCCCTAACCAGAATCAGGGTGGCTCCTCAGGCAGATTCAGGGCTGAGCCCATTTGAACTGTTGTATGGGAGACCTTTTCTAACCTCTGATGTTCTTTTAGATACAGAATCCACAGCCTTGTTGGGTTTTCTAAGCAACTTGGCCCAATCCACCAGGTTTTGAGAGAATGCCCTAATCCTATCCTTCCCAAGCCCCCAAGAGAGGATAAGGAGGAATCCCTCCACTCAGCCCAAACAGGAGATTTGGTTTACCTGAAAGTGTGGAGTGGATCAAACCAGCTAACCCCTTGATGGGAGGGGCCCCATTCAGTCATTCTATCCACCCCCTTCCTCCTTGTTAATTTAAACCTTTCTTGCTCTAGCCATGACTATCCTTTTTCTTATACTTTCTGTCTTTTCCTGGTTTTTAATCATGCATGTCAAGCCAGCTGGACATATAATTCTGATTTGTAACCTTGTCACTTCTCTAGTTGCTTCTAGGGTGAAAGCTCCCATTGGAGTCACTGGGATGCCATTGCAACCCTGCAACCTTCCCAGCCTGAACCCCTGGACATTGCCTACAGCCAATACCTCTCTCTCCTGACAACAGACAGGGACAGCTCTACAACCATTCTCAGCTCTGAAGAAGCTACAAAAAACTGAGACCTTCACCCTTTCCCCTAGATATTTGGAGAGGGGGGAGATGGCATGAGTATTGTACCCCCAGAAGCTCAGTCATGCTTATCAGGGAAATTCCTTTTCTCCCTTACACCCTCTGACTCCCAACCCCAAACATCTGACCCTGGGAGGATTCTCCTCCTTTGATTGTCCCATTGATTTGAGATGGACAAAGACACACCTCATCTGTCTATACTCTAAATCAGGAGAACCACCCCATGCCTTTGGGAAACCTCCTCCCCAACCCCTTGCTCAGGGTCACCTCCTCACTGCTGTAGAAGAATATAAAACCCCAGAACTGAAGCATTCTGGGAGCCACTTCCACATGGTGCCACTCATGCTGTCTTGCTGCTTTAAGCTAAGTTTCCGAGTCAAGGTCTCCTTCCCGAACCCCAGGGGTGCATCTCTGCACCCCACAAGTTTCACCAGTGACTGTTGATTTATTTTACATTCGTGCTGTTTTCCTGGTCCCCTTACTGTGTTCTTCATTTGGGGAGCTTCTTCTCTCAGAGCTTGTCCTCCTCATTCTTCCTGTGCTAATATATTCTGTTATGTGTATATTAGAATGTCATTCCTTTTCCCCAAAGCTTTCCTCCTACGAATCCTCCCCCTCCCCTTCTTCCCCAACCAGCAGAGCTCAGAGCCGCCCCGCCCTGTGTCTACTTGGTGGTGGCGGTCCAAACTAAGTAAGGAAGCAGCCTTCTAGAGAGTAGAGGAGGCTGCCTCTCTCCTTTCCAGAGGATGCTCAGGGATGACTACATTTCCCAGAATCTTCGCGCTCCCCCTCGTGGCGTGTCAATTCGACTTGGGATCCTGGGAATTGTAGTTTTGTGGCTCCCTCTATGCGGGCGCAGTTTCCCCAGTGCCGCCCCAAAATGGGAGGGAGGGTATTTGCACACGCGCAGCTCGGGACGCTATGTGCGTCAGCCATAGAAGCCTCCGCAGACAATTGAATCGTTCCACCGAGAAGCTCGTGCAGCGCCTAGGGGGCGCATGGCCCAATGGCCCCTCAAGTCCAAGGTCCCGAGGCCTTCTGGGAACGGTAGTTTACAGTGTCCGGGCGCGCAGGCGCAATTCTCACGGTTTCTGCTTTGCTTCAATGGTTCTCGGCCGGAGTGAGTGCGCATGCGCCTTAGGGAGCGACTCCTGAGTAAATTGGCAGGTGAGTGGGCGCAAGTGGGGCCTGACTCGCTCCCCTGCCCCCCACCCCACCCCGGGGCCAATGGGGGGGCCCAGGCGGGACCAGCCGGTGCAGTGAGCCCTCCAGAGGTGCCCAGGCAGGGAAACTGAGGCTCAGACAACCCCTCCATTGTGTGCCCCTTGAGTCCAGCGAAGTCCGAGCGGACCTTCGCCCACACGGGTCTTCCTGCTTCCCTGCCTTCTCTTGGCATACTTGGAGCATTCTCATTGGCCGCCTGCCGGGAGCCAGCCCCTCCAATAGCCTCAGAGCCCCCCCCTTTTATCTCGTCACGCGGAATTCCGGGGGCCTCAGCCACGGGGACTGGGTGATCCCGAGAGCCCAGCACCGGCGCTTCTCTAGTAGGTGGAGGCTGTGGCTGGGCTGTCCTCGGGAGGTCTACAGGCCCTCCTTTGGGCCTGTGCGAGGCTCCCTTTCATCCTGGCGGTCCGGTCTTAGCCCCTCCCCCCCAGTGGGTGTGTCCCTCCCTCTGTCTGACCTCAGCTTCCAGGAGGAACAGCGTGCCGGCTGGGAAAGGGGAAGCTCCCTGGTTTCCTTTCATGCCTGTGGCTGGGTCAAAGCCCTTAAGGTCTAACCCACGCCCCGCTTCCCCCCCCCCCCCCCCCCCCCCGCAACCTACCCGTTCTTTCCCTCCCCAACCTACAAGACACGGGTCTCCCGCCCCTGCAGTGGGGCCACTCTGCGGCGTCCCGGCTGGGAAGCCTCCTAATATTTCTCCCAGCTCGGTCCTGGCCCGGTTCTTGTGGCTGGTTGGCACCTGGCCTGCCTTTGGGGCTTCATGGGGGCAGAAAGTGCCGCTGGGCTCTGGGTTCTTCCTCTGCCTCAGGGCGGCCCTGGGTCAGGGAGGTTGGTGACCCGCCCACCGCCAGGCCTGTGGGATGAGGCGGAACAGAGCTGCTCCCAGGAGCTCTTCTCTTCTTGGCTCTTTCTCTTCTCTTCCCTTTTTCTCTTCTTTTTCTTCTCTTCTCGGCCTTTTCTCCTTTGAGCCTGGACCATTGCCTGCTGGGGTGGGCGCGGCTCCTGTTCTATGCATTTGGGAGGAAGCCTGGAGGCGGAGCCCTTGCTCTCTTCTGTTTGCTCATTTTGACTCTCTGCTGGCCCTGTGCCATCACCGTGTCCCCAGCATCCCCTCCAATCCGGGCTCTTCTGTTCTGCCAAGAACTTTTCCAGCGCTATGGATCCGTGGGGAGCAGGAGTTCCCCAGCCCACCCCTCCTTTCACATCTGGTTTTTTGGAGCTCTTAGGCAGGGCTTAGTAAACTATGGCCTGGGCCAGTTTTTGTACTGCCCCAACTATTTGGAAATATGAAGATGGGGGCGGCTAGGTGACCCAGTGGATGGAGTCAGGAGGACGTGGGTTCAGGTCTGGCCTCAGACACTTTCTAGCTATGTGATCCTAGGCAGGTCATTTACCCCACCCACCTATCCCTTGTCCTTCTGTTTTACTAAGATGGAAAGTAAGGGTTTAACAAAGAAGACTATAAACATAAAAACAATTTTTACCTTGAGGACAGTTCATAGCCTTTGCCGCTGTAGTTTGCCAACCCCTCTCTTGTTTTAAATCCTTGCCTTCTGTCTTAGAATCAATACTGCCTATCAGTTCCAAGGCAAAAGAACAGTAAGGACTAGACATTAGGGATTAAGTGACTTGCCCAGGGTCACACAGCTAGGAAATGACTGAAGTCACATTTGAACCCAGGACCTCCTCTCTGTAGGCTTAACTCTATCCATGGGCCATTCCCATCATCATCTTCCCCCATCCAACCCCTCTTTTCTTGTTTTTTTTTTTAACATTTTATTTGATCATTTTTAAACGTTATTCATTAGAAACAAAGATCACCTTTTTTTCCCCACCCCTCCCATTGGTGATATGTGATTCCTCTGGGTGTTACATGGGTCCTCAACCTGAGCCCCTTTCCATGCTATTGGTTTCCATAGTAAGGTGTTCATTCAGAGTCTCTCCTCGATCATATCCCCTCCATACCTGTAGTCAAGCTGTTGTCCTTCCTCCGTGTTTTTACTCCCACAGTTTGTCCTCTGCTTGTGGATGGTGTTTTTTCTCCTAGATCCCTGCAGATTGTTCAGGGACATTACACCACCACTAATGGAGAAGTCCATCACCTTCGATTGTACCACAATGTATCAGTCTCTGTGTATAATGTTTTCCTGGTTGTGCTCCTCTCGCTCTGCATCACTTCCTGGAGGTTGTTCCAGTCTCCATGGAATTCCTCCACTTTATTATTCCTTTTTGCACAGTAGTATTCCATCACCAACATATACCACAATGTGTTCAGCCATTCCCCAATTGAAGGGCATCCCCTCGTTTTCCAATTTTTGGCCACCACAAAGAGCGCAGCTATGAATATTTTTGTACAAGGTTTTTTTTCCTTATTATCTCTTTGGGGTACATACCCAGCAGTATTATGGCTAGATCAAATAGTCCTTTAGCACCCTTTGGGCATAGTTCTAAATTGCCCTCCAGAATCAACCCCTCTTTTCGAGAATAGTGCCTTTGCCACACGAGTTATCTTCAGAAATTGAGAAACCATCTGCCAAGCTCCCTGTACAGAGATAGCCCCAGTACCTAAGCCAGGGGACAAAGCACCGACCAATATCATTAATGGATATTGATTAAAATACTAACGCTGACGTCCTGGCAAAAAGCCAGGTCATTTATATAAGAATATTCCTTATGACTTTGGCTTTATGTTATGGTTGCAAAGATGGGTCAACATTAGAAACCAACAGGATCATATTAAAAATAAAAACATCCCAAAGCACGGGGTTATCTCAGTAAATGCAGAAAAGCCTTTGGTCAAGCGCATTACTCATGCTCAAGAAAAAAAACAAAGCCCAATAGAGTATAGGCATAAGGCATTCACAGGAGATGGGGATTTAATCTGACAAAATCTTTCCAAAGAGCAAGGGGGAACATTCTGGAAGCTTTCCTAGGGGGCAATGGCACAGCCTCCTTTACATAGAGGACCAGTGAGGATGCAGGGTGACGTCCTGACACCCATGTGAATTGGATTTCAGGGAGACGGATTTGCGCAAAGTTGTCCACTTCAAGCTCTCTTCCAGAGTCCCTGAAGTCCAGTGGCAAGTCAAAAGTCAGAGCATCTGGACATGGCCCAGAATACAGGGATCTGACCAAGCTCTGGGCCCTCCACAGCCCTGGCTCAGCTGCCTTCACAGTTGCCACAAATTGTCCTCATCTGCCCATTCCCTGGGGAAGGAAGGCCTCATGTGCTTGGGGTAGACACTCCCTAACTCACTACTGGGCTTGGGGGCCATTGGTTTCCCTCAACCTGACTGAGCCTGTCTGCCAAGACCATTTTCCTGGGGTGCCCCCTGAGAGTTGGGTGAAAGGTGGGCACCAAAGGTTTGGATAAGCCCCACTAGGGTGCTAATTCTCCCCGAACACCCCATAAACCCCAGCTTTCCCTCTGAGGGGTAAATCAAGGGTGCCCCCTTCCCTGTTATTATATACAGAGATAATAGCAGTCTCAATAGAATAAGAGAGAAATTAATGGCATACAGAGAAAAACTCTCTTGGTTGCTGACCTCATGGTTTACTTAGAAGATCGACAAAGAAACGTAGATGCTAACTAAATGACCTGCTATAGAATAAACCCCTAGAAAACCAACAGCTTCTCTATGGAATAATACAGTCCATAAGGCACAACCAAAAGGTAGTCCTAATCCAAGTGACCAAGAAGACGTGAAATAGCCAGTCACATCCCTGGGACTACGTCCAGACAAGACGGCCAAGGGCCCCTTCAAGAACTAAAGAGCACCTGAAATAGCTAGAAGAATGTTCAGTGGCTGTGTATGGGCCACACTGATATGGAAAGGAGCAACACTATCAAAGTTTATGTCTGGTCTCATACTGCCAAAGAGCCGCTTCCCATAGCTACACAGAATAACAACATGCACAGAAGACCTAGACTAAGAAAGGAAATAATGAAAAGAAGCACAAAGGAGTCTGAGATCTCTAACTATACAGAAGCACTAATCAAAACCATTTTGTACTGGTTAAAAATAGGAGACTCTATGGTGGGAACAGACTAGATAAGGATGAATCAGAAATAATTTTACTCAGCCCAGTGTTCAGTAAAATCTAAAATGTTTTACCTAGGAAAGAACTCCCTAACCATGAAAAAATTAGAGGAGAAAGGCGATCATATACTGTTTACAGAAGGAGCTCAAAGATAAATTCTTAAGCAAACAAGGGACAGAATTAATAATAAAATAGATCATTATGATTATATGAAATCAAAAGGCTTTTATATAAAATGATCTCATCTAGGATAATGGAAGAAGTTACGTAAGAAGAGAAAACTTTTTTTTTTTTAAATCAAATATGTCTAATGAGGATTTGCTATCCAAGATATATAGAGAATAGAAAAGAACATGACTGAACAGTTCTTAAAAGAATTGCAAGGGATTACCAGCAAAATGAAAGAATACTCCAAATCAATAACAAGAAGGATGCAAATCAAAACACCTCACACTACAAACTGGCAAAGATGACAAAAGATGGGAATAGGTAAGACTGGAGGAGTAAGGCAGACACACTAATACATTGTTGGTGGAGCTGCGAATTGTTAAAACCATTCTGAATTTGGAATGATGGGGAAGGGGGGATGGCCAAAATGCCCAAGTTCTTTGACCTCAAAACTTCATTGTTAAGACACATGTCTGAAGGAGGTTACTAGTAAAAAATAATTGACAATTCAGTGAGCCAGTGTGAGTTCTGGCAGTCTTAGCCTTGTGTGCACTGAAGGTTCTCATTGGATTCTTCAGTGTCTCCTGGCTCTTTGGATTTTGGCTTCCTAATTTGGACTTTGGATTCCAGTGAGATTCGCTTTTGGATTAGCATTTGCAGTCTGGAGACAGGGTTGAATTTAGGGTGTTTTGTAGGTAGTATAAGGACTTAAATTTATGGTTTAACTAAATATATATGAGAATTCTAAGATAATACTGTGGTTGATGATTTTAAAATATTATAGCTCAAGTCAAAATGATTTTTAGAAGCTTTATTTACAAAGAGATTAAGAGTGAAAGTAGAGAAATGTAAGAAGAGAGTAGAGAAAATGTCTAGCCTATCACACTCAATGTTGCTCTGCTGTCTGGAGCAACCAAGGCAGGGCTTGTTAACCCTCAGTGAGAGAACCCTGTGATGTTTTAAACAAAGGTTCTACCCACACAGCCTGCTCCAAGAAAGGGAGGCCTCTCTGGAACCAATCTCTCCAGAAGCTAGGAAGGGAAGGCCAGCTACTCACTCACCAGGAAAAGATCCAAGAGAAGTCCTCCCAGAAACAGTCCAAGAGCCAAAGTCCCAGTCAAAACTTAAAGGAGAAGTCGCAAAGCCAGGCTCCGAGGTCAAAGCCAAGGTCCAAGTCCAAAGCCACTTCCAAGAGACAAGTCACAAGTCGAAACTCCTTAGACAAGAAGTTCAGGACTTTTTATAGTCCCTTTCCCACATCACTTTCTGTCCCTTCCCCTCTTCACAGGGGCCAATCACAGATTCCAAATTGCTTAACACTGCCCAGGGGGGCAGTATCTGTGGGATCCACCTCTCATTCTCTGAAGGTATAAACTCTTATCAAAGGATTCACAAGTTTCTGACTGATTAGGTTAAAAGGGTGGAGCTCTCCAAGTAAGTGGCTGTGAACTTCCTTAGTATTAAGTAAGGGTGTTTTAAATTTTTTGGTTGATTAATTCAAAATAGAATAACTTTGTTTCTTTATATTTTTCCACTTTCACTCTTTCCACTTCTTTGTAAATAAAGCTGCTAAGTCATTTTGACAATATTACTTTAGAATTCTCATATTTAGCATAAAACCTAAATTTAAATTCTCATAATAGAAAAGCAAAGGTATCAGTAAGAATCTATTTTAAAAGAATGCTTCTACTCATGAATGTAAAAGGAATTTCCGGGGGCAGCTGGGTTGCTCAGTGGATTGAGAGCCAGGCCTAGAGACAGGAGGTCTTAGGTTCAAATCTAGCCTCAGCCACTTCCCAGCTGTGTGACCCTGGGCAAGTCACTTGACCCCCATTGCCTAGCCCTTACCACTCTTCTGCCTTGGAGCCAATACACAGTATTTACTCCAAGATGGAAGGTAAGGGTTTAAAAAAAAAAAAAGGAATTTCCTTAAAGACGGCAGTTTATTGACTTGCCCAGACTCATACAGATAAGTATTTGTGACCTATTTTGAACTCAAGTCTTCTTGCTGTCTACTCTGGCACTGTACCATATCCATCTCCCTACCTCCTGGTTTAAGTATCCAGGCTACCTTTGTCTTGGAGAAGGACTCTGGTAGGGGTCATCTCTGCCTAGTTTTGCATACAAGTTACACAAAATTGGAGCCAATTGGTTTTTTAAATGGTAGAATCTACTTGGAAATTCAGCTAGGGCTGGGGAGTTTTTCTTTGGAAGCTCATTGATGGCTTGTACCTTTTTTTTTTCCTCTCAGATTGGATTCCTTTAGTTCTCTAATTTTTGTTCTAACCCTTGGTATTAGATATTTTTGTAAACAGTCGCGTATTTTATTTAAGGAACAGCTAGGTGGCACAGGAGGCAGAGTGACCAGGAGTCAGGAAAACTCATCTTCATGAGTTCAAATCTGGCCTCAATTTGCTAGTTGTGTGACCCTTGGCAAGTCACTTCACTCTATTTGCCTCAGTAAATCAACAGTAGAAGGAAATAGCAAATCATTCCAGTATCTTTGCCAAGAAAACACCAAATGGGATCCCAAAGAGTCAAATATGACTGAAAGAACTGAACAACAAAATTTTATTTATTAGTTTTGTTGGCATATCACGGGGCAAAGTATTTTTTTCCTAATGATTTCTTTAATTTCCTCATCTTCTATGAATTCCCTTTTTTCAGTTTTGATTTTTGACAGTTTGGGTTTCTTCTCTATTTTGAAGTTAGCTAAAATTTTGTCTTTGGTGCTTTTTGTAGCTTAGTTGTTTTTTTGTTTTGTTTTGTTTTGTTTTGAAGCTGTACGTACAATTCACTGATCTGTCTTTTCTCTCTCTCTCTCTTTTTTAAACCCTTACCTTCCATCTTGGAGTCAATACTGTGTATTGGCTCCAAGGCAGAAGAGTGGTAAGAGCTAGGCAATGGGGGTCAAGTGACTTGCCCAGGGTCACACAGCTGGGAAGTGTCTGAAGCCATATTTGGACCTAGGACCTCCCATCTCTAAGGCTGACTCTCCATCCACTGAGCCACCCAGCTGCACCCTCTTTTGTTCTTTTTGGTATTTTCAAAATATAAATGTTCCTCTAAGGAATGATCTGGTAGTGTCCCAAAAGTTTGTGTTACCTCATTATTTTCATTGAAGATGTCTATTATTGCCATGATTTGTTCTTTAACCCACCATTTCTTTAAATTTCTTTGACCTGCCAGTTCCTTATTTAGCATCCATTTAAGTTTTATTCCTTTCTTTAACAGAATTTTATTCATTGTAGTTTTATGGTGTCCCAGTCTAAAATATGTTTAATATTTCTCCTTTTCTGCACTTATTGCATTTTTCTTCCTAGAACATGGTCAGTTTTTGTAATGATGCTTGAACAGCTGAGGAATATGTATGCACTTTCTTATTCTCATTTGGTAATTGTAAGAGCTTTTATATCTACCTTTTCCAACAGATATTCTCGGATCTCCCTTTCTTGTTTACCGTTTTGTTAACTGTCTCTAGTTTTGAAAGTGATATGTTAAGTACCCCAGCCATTATAATGTTGCTATGTATTCACGGTCTATTTCTCATTGAATTTAATATATTTCTACACCAAAACCATTTGTGTGTTCAGGTCATCTTTAAGTAAGAATAACGTCCATGAGAAACGTTCTACACTTACCCCATTTTTTACATTTGTATATTCTTGTCATTTTGTGATCTCCATTGTGACTGTGAAAAATGTGGTTTCAAGACTGTGAATTGCCAAAACTGAAAGTTTCAGCCAAACTGTAAAGATAATTTTAGTGTCTTGATTTTATATTAAAAATCAGTGGTCGCCATGGGAAAATTCCCAAATATGAAAATACCCAAGTCAGCTGGATTTGTATGGAGATTTTAATTAATACAAATGAAGGAATTAAGGGAAGGGAGAGAGACAGAGTAAGAGGAAATTGTAGGAAAGGGCCTAGGCCAAATGGCCTGAGCCTTAAGAGACTAGTCAGTCTTTTATCTACTCACCACAAGATTTGTCCCAAGCAAAACTCCAGCTAAGTTCAGAGAGCCAGCTCCTCCACACTAACTCCAAAACTCCCACCCCTCTGAACTCCCCCTAAGTTCAGAGAGCCAACTCCTTTTAAAGAGAAATTTCTCTTATGTAACCTCCCCTAAATTTTCACATCTACCAATCACAGTAGACATTTTCCCCAGGATTGACCATTCTTAGTTCACATTCTTCTTTTTTCACCTTCTCTGGGTAGACTAAAACTTCACACCTCTTTTGTTAAGCTTGCCTTTTGTAAGTTGCTTGACCTTTTAGTGATTGATTTAACCTTTAGAGGTACTTAGCACCCTTTTGTAGTAGATCTAAAAATAGACCTAGCTTAAGGTTCTAGCTTTACTATAAGTATGAGTTAGGGACTTTTTCATTGTTCAGTAAGGAATTTTACAACTTTATCTTCCCCTAAGGTACTGTCTGAGCAGGGCAGAGTAATTTTAAAGTTCCCAATACATTCCTGATCAAGTACCTCCATTGTTTAAAATGGGGAATAGCTTAATCAAATCTTATGAAGTAGAGTCTGAGCAGTTTTTAAGATTCACAATCCCCCCTGATGATCATTGGGAGACTAGTATCCCCATTGATCATTTAACCTAATCATCTTGTAGTCCTAAATGCACTTCAAACTACAGATTTATACAATATTCAATTTCTAAGAAGAAATTACACAGTTAGGGGGAAAAAGAAAAGAAAGAAAGCAAAACCAATGTTTTGCTAGGCGCATTGACAGCCAAATTAGGGGCAGTCCCCTTGGCATAAAAGTATACATTTACAATAAATGTTCAATCAAACTTCAGTTCAATCAACCACACCCAAAGTTCATTCTTGATCTTCTTGATGAGTGTAGGTTTTCTGGCATCTTTCTGCAACAGTTCATTCTCTGGATATTCTCTGGATTTAGGAGTCATCAAGCAATCTCAAACAAAAAAAATATTGGATTTTAAATTAAAATGCAATCCCCCCTGAAGTAGGTGTTAAAAAACATCCAGTTCAGCTCAGGATGCAATGTTGAGTTATGGGGTTGCATAAGTTAATTATCAAAAGAAGAGAAAAACAACAAAAAACATAAGGAAAAAATTCAAAATAGGCCCTTGTATAGGTCAAATTTAAAGTAATTTCTATCCCACAAGTCTATAGGACAGAATGCAGCAATATTTCACCTACCCATTTGCAGCCAAGACTACAGGAAGTTGCCATAATATAAGAAGGAAAGGAACTAGAATTCTATTTTGATAGGGAAGCGTCATTCCCTCTTCTCCTTTTTGACATTCTCAGGGATATAGGGAGCCAGCATGATAGTCAAACTTTGTACTTGTATGAGTAGTTCACAAAGAATATAGATACAAGGAAGTCCTACGACTTAACATATGTCAAGCGTCGCAACCTCGAGTCTCACACTAATTTCGACTCCTTCCATATTGGCATAGAAGGTCATCAATCCCACATGGATTGGTTTCATTTTTACCTGTGTGCTCTTTTTGGCACTTTTCAGGTTAAGTCTGTGCTCCTTGTTTTTATCCCATTTTCTAGAATCAGACACAATCATTAATAATAGTCTCATAATATTTTATCAATTAATGGCAGGTTCCCACAGTTTTAAAGCTTTTGGGTATCCCTTGATATTATAGTATTGATAATATAGATATTATATATATATATATATATATATATATATATATATAACTTATACTGCTGCAGAAAAATATTGATTGTATTTTTTAGTACAAGAAATGAGAAAAATAAAGAAAAAATCAAATATTTTAATCAAAAGAAAAGAAAAGCAATAATAAAAATAAGAAATAAAATCAGTAATTCAATGTGTCCTCGAAAAAACAGCATCCACTTGTTTCTGATTATCTCCAATGCATGTGATAGGATACAGTCAATCAATCTCAGCAGAGATGAGTTGATGCACGCATGTTGATGAAGCAATGAATCCAAGAATCCTTCTCTCCAACCTTTATAGATGTTGGAGTAGTTAACAATATTTGGAATGGCCCTTCCCAGGAAGGCTGAGTTGTTGAAATTCTTAAAATACACTTTATCTCCTGGGTTCAGGTCATGAAGTGAAAAGCCTAGTGGTCCAGCTTGTACTGCAGCTCCAGATTCATGAAGTTCACATAGTTTGTGCTGTAACTCCTGTATATAGGAAACAATAGTAATATCTCCCCCTAATAGTGATGTATATGCAGGAAAGAAATGTTTAGCCTGTATAGGCGGATGTCCAAAAAGCATCTCAAATGGTGAGATGTATAGGTCTCCTCTAGGCCTGCTTCTGAGATAAAATAGGGCCAGAGGGAGAATTCAGGCCATTTTAAATGTGTCTCACTGCATAATTTCCCAATCATAGTTTCAAGTTCTTTGTTCATCCTTTCCTACTATTTGGAGGGAAGACAAAACTGAAAAAGGTTAATTAATATCAACAAAATCAATAGAGTCTAAGAAGAACCACCTTCATTATATTTGGGACGTTCCTTGGGCACCCCCCTGAAGGACACCCCCCTGAGGGGCATTAGAACTTTGAATATTTTTTGGATGAGCACCATTTCTTATATATTGTTGTTGGGTTTTATCATTTTCTTCATCTGGAACATTGCCATTATTTTCCCAATTCCTATTTCTAAAATTTTGGTTTCTAAAAGTTCTTATTTCTATAGTCATTATAGTTATTTCCATAATTTCTAAAATTCTGGTTTCTGTGATTATCATCATTTCTATAGTTATTATTTCTAAAATTGTTATTAAACTGCGTATTCCTTCCAATAATCTTGAGAAAAGTTCTACATTCTATCATTCTGTGGCCCTTCTTCCCACAGAAGTGGCAGGTTACTGATTTATCTGTGGATTCCTGCAAAGGGGCTATAGTTTCTCCCTTATTTTTCAATTGTCTCCTTAACATTTCAATTTCTTTCCTTAAGTCTTCCACTAACATATTGTGTTCCTCAGGTCTTTTTACACGACCCTTATAAACATAGGTTGGTACTCTCCTCAATTCTTCAAGGTCCATAGAGTCCCAATTAGGACAGCTAGTTTTAAAGTAGTCTTTCACCACTGAACAACAATTCTCAACGAATTGCCTATGTATTTGCCTAATGTCCCTTTCTCTGTATAAATCAAGGTCCATATATGTATTTCCTATGTCAATAAGTCTATCCATAAAATGGGAGGGGGTCTCATCAATTTCTTGTTGGGTTCTTTCAAATTTTGACCATTTTCCAGGTCTATCCGAGCATGCTCTCATAGCTGTCAATAATGCTTCTCTGGCCTGGTTTAGTTTTGTGTGATCTAGTTCAACATTGGGGTTCCAATGTGGATCTTCAGTTGGCCAATAATGTCCTCTTCTACCTCTTTTCTGATTAGCCAGAGAGATATTGTTTTTTTCTCTTTTTGTTAAAAATGTCTCTTAACAAATTCTCTGTATCCATCCAAGTGGGGTTAAAAGTTCTGAATATGTTCTCTAAATTTTTTATAATTAATATTGGTTCTTCCTCAAATGATGGAATATCTTCCTTAAATTTAAATCTTCAGGGTTAAAAGGTGTGTGATGTCTTATAGATACCACGTTTCCATCTTTATTAAAAGTGGGTACTTCCCTTAAAGCAAATAACCTATCTGAATTATTTGGTACTCCTGTTTCTGTTTCTAGGCTTCTTAATCCATTCTCATTGGGGTAGGTATGAGAAAAAGAAGGTTTGGGCACATTGAGGGAGAGGGTTTGTTGTTGTCCCATAGTGCCAGAAGGATCAGAGGTGTTAGGGTTGGATGAATGAGTAGGGTGTGAACTTAAGGTGGAGGCATTAGGATGGTCAGTATGGGTGGGGTGTGAACTCAGGGTGGAGGAGGTAGGGTCAGAAGCATGGGTGGGGTGTGAACTTAGAGTGGAGGGTGTGGGATAGGAAGCATGGGCAGGGGGACAGGTGGGTTGGTTTGGAACAGGGTTTTCTGAGGCTGAGGGGGTAGGGGTAGGGGTGGGTTGGTTAGGAGAAGGGGGTTCTGAAGCTGAGTTGGCAGGTGGAGCAGTGGGTTGACTAGGAGGGTTAGTGTTTTTCATAAAAGCTATGAGTTCCCCCACACTTTTCTCTAACAACTCAAGCTGAGTATTTAGTTCAGCATTTTGTTGAATATTAGAAGGAGCAATTGGTTGGTTTGACTGAGAAATGAGTTTTTTAAGGAAATACAATATTACAGCTAAAACAATCAAAACCTCATGGGAAAGTAGTATGTCAATTAGACTTTGCCATAAGCTCCATGGGATGAGCCATTTCAGAGAGACAAAGGATTCTATATTTACAAGTTTGGTCATGGAGCTGATGAGCCAGTTGTTAAGTACATTATGAAGTGGCTGTATCCACATATTTCTAAAGTAAACACATGGGGAGCAGGACTGGGCCAAAAGCTTTCCCCAGGTTTCCCTTAATCCTAATCTAGGCAGTTGTTCCCTAAAGGAAAGGGTATTTAGAAACAGCTCTCCTAGCCAGGACCTTAGGGCCCTGTTGCTAAGATTTAAAACAGCTGTGTTCTATTTAATTTAAGGAGAAATCGAAATGTTTTTTACTCACCCGCTCTTGCAGCTGTGTTTTGAAGCCGAGTTAGCACGTTTAAAAAGATTGACTGACAGAGCAAGTAATAAAGAGAGAAAGAGATTTCACAGAAGTTTTTTGAGAGTTCTTGTTACAAAAAATAGCAAGTTCTTCCACCTTTATCTTTTCCTTTGAATGTTCCTTTTTCCTTACTTTCCACCCCCACCCCCCCACCCCCGGTTAAAAAACAATATGGAACCAAGCTACCCCCAGGTTCTTTTTTCTTTTTCCCCTTATAGAAGCCAGTGGAAGTTTAAAGGATCACTCGTCCATTCTCTTCCTATTAAAATGTTCCTACATAATTATGATCATCTTGCCTGTTACCATTGTTTATTTTTTTTTGAAAATTTTATTTAATTAATTTAGAATATTTTTCCATGGTTACAAGATTCATGCTCTTTCCCTGTTTTCCCCCCAAACCCCTCCCATAGGTGAATTCCTCTGGGTTTTACATGTGTCATTGATCAAGACCCATTTCCATACCAGTAATATTTGAACTAGGGTGATCATTTAGAGTCCATATTCCCATCGACCCTTGTGATCGAGCAGTTGTTTTTCTTCTGTTTCTATTCCTACAGTTCTTCCTCTGAATGTAGATAGTATTCTTTCTTATAAGTCCCTCAGAATTGTCCTTGATCACTGCATTGCTGCTAGAAAAGAAGTCCATTACATTTGATTGTACCAGTGTATCAGTCTCTGTGTACAATGTTCTCCTAGTTCTGCTCCTTTCACTCTGCATCAATTCCTGGAGGTCATTCCAGTTCACATGGACCTTTACCATTGTTTAAATTAGTTTACTTGAATAGGTTTCCCTTATCTCCTATGCTTGTATTTCAGAGATTCTGCCAATCTCTGATCTTTCAGGAATACTTATCCCTATTCTACAAATAGAATAGAATACTATACACATTTCTTACCTAGCTGAATCATATTCAGTTTTATAGGGTTTGTAATCCTTGGTTGTAAGTCTATCTGCTGCCTCTTAGAATATCATACTTCAAGATTTTCTCTCCTTCTTAGTAGTTGCAGCATAGTCTTATGTGAGCCTGGGGACTTCGATTCAATTTCTAGCTGCTTATGGTACTTTTTCTCTTTGACCTGGATGCTCTGGATGTTGGCCCTGATATTCCTGGGAGTTTTCCATTTAAGGTTTCTTTCAGGAGAGGACTAGTCCATCCTTTTTGTTTTCACTTTGCTTCCTCATAATAGATCTGAGAAATTTTCTGTGTATGATTTCTTGAGATATATTAAGTTTTTTGTTTGTGGTTTTCAGGGAGTTCAACAATTCTTAAGTTGTCCATTTTCCAGGTCAGTTGTTTCTGGTATCAGATAGCTAACATTTTCTCCCTTTCTCCCCCTAATCTTTTGACTGTGTTCTAATATTTCCTGTTGCCTAATAGAGTTCACTATTTGGGAAATATTTCCATCTTTTGTTTCATTGTTAATTTTTTTTTCACTCCAGAGTTCTTTTTTCAGTTCTCAGGTTCTTTTTTTTATGCCGTGCTCTATTTCTTCCAGACTTTCTCATTGTCTTGGGATCAGGTTGATTTTTTTTTTCCCTGAGACTTTATTCATACATGTCTTGGGGGCCTCCCTTCTAGGTTTGCCAGAATATGCTGTCGGGTTCTGTACTTTCTTCTCTTTTCTCATCTCTCTAGCCTTAGTTCTTAGACTGGAACTTGAAGCGAGAATCCAACTGCTTTGTCCTGTGTTCCTGGATAGGCTGGGCAGTCCTTTTCCCATCATAGCCCCTGGACTGGAAGCCCCCTCTCTATTGTCCTAGCAGTTTTGAGGACCAACAGAGAAAGCTCTGCCTGTATTAGGAATCCCTGGCTTCTGGCTGCTAGCAAGTGCCTTTCAAGTTCCCTGCGGGGGCTTCTTTGACTTGGTACTAAACTGATCATGGCTTTGGCTGTGGCTCTGACCCTGACTGCCTGAGCACTTGGGCACTGCCTGCTTGGGGCTGCAGCTCTGACCCCGACTGCCTGGGCACTGCCCGCCTGCGGCTGGGGCTCTGACCTTGACCCTGGCTGCCTGGGCACTGCCAGGCTTCCAAGGATCAGGGATGTCATGGGGCCTCCTTTGGCTTCTCACTTCCATTTGATGTGGAAGGTCTCTCAGACATCCCCAGGACCAAGGTGAGGCCCCCTGTATCTCCCCTGCTGAGTCCGGGGGCCTCATGCTGTCCGGACACCCGGGTGATTTCTCTCTTCCCTGCAGCTCTGCCTTCAGAGGCCTCTGCCTGTCCCCAGGATCTGTGCCCAGTGGGAGAGGAGGTGGGGAGAGAAGAGATGTCTCCAAAGCTCCCGACCTCGGGACACCAGGTGAGCTCGGGCTTCTCCCCTTATGGATGCAAGTGTGGAAACAGCCCCTTTAGCTTCCCTCCCATCTGGTTATTCAGACTTGTTTTGGCCAGAGGCTCAGGTGTTCTCTTGGCAGCTCAGGCCATTGGAACTGGCCTGAGTCAGGGCTGATCAGGCCTTACAGATAGGCATGGTGGTGGGCACGGTGGCAGGCCGGAATCTCAGGGCTCCGGAGCCTGGCAGAGCCTTGGAGGTACCGTGTACAGGAGAGAATGCAGAGGGGAGAGCTGTGCCCGGCTCTGCTCTTGACCTCCCCTGTGAGCCCCGCTCAGGACGCGTCTGGCTTTGCAGGAGTCGCTGACGTTCCGGGACGTGGCGGTGCTCTTCACGTGGGACGAGTGGCGCCGCCTGGGCCCCGCGCAGAGGAGCCTCTACCGCGAGGTGATGCTGGAGACCTTCGAGCACCTCGTGGCCCTGGGTGAGGCCCAGCATCCACCCAGAGGGGACCTAGGCAGGGAGGGGGAGAGCGCATGGGGAGGAGGATCCCAGGAGCCGGGGAAGGTCTCAGCCCATCCTGGTGGGGTCCAGCCCCTCCGTCCTCAGCCTCCAGGCTCCCTGGGGTCAAGGGTTCTCCGTCTGGCCTGGGGCCCCCGGAGCCTCAGGTGGGTGGGAGAAGGCCCTCTCCTCTGGACCCCTCAGAGGCCTTTTCTCCCCTGAGAGAAAGGGTGCAAGGGGATCGCACCGCAGAACTCCCTTCTCTGCCACCTTCAGGGCTTCCAGGCTTCAGGTCGGATGTGCTCTCCCGCCTAGAGAGAGCTCTGTGGATGGGCCGGGGGCCCGGTGAGTGACCCACGGGGCAGCCAGGGGGATGGAGGGGAGCCACCTTCACGCCTTGCTCATGGCTGTAGCCGAGGGCTCCTCCCCGGAAGCCCCCGAGACTCCCGGAGCCCCGGCCTGGCCCCTCTCGCGGGGGCACAGAGAGCTGCCCAGTTTGTGCCCATTGTTGGGGCCCAGAGCCAGGCCCAGCATGGAGCTGCTCTGCCCCCCCCCCCCAGGTCTCCCCTCTCACCTGGCCCTTCTTCATCTCCTCCCCAGAGAAGTCGGTGGAGGACTGCGGGAGCTGCCCAGGGGTGCAACACGGGCCGGCATTGGGGCTGCCCCAGCGTCCCGCCCAGTTTCACAACTACCTGGTGGAATGCTTGCAACCCTCCTGGGGTACAAGGGGTTATTTCTCCATCTTTACAGATGAGGAAACTGAGGCAGTGAGTTCAGTGACTTGCCCAGGGTCACATGGCAGGGATGTATCTGAGGCTGGATTTGAACTCAGGTCCCCGGCTTTGTGCCTGTGGCCTCCCTGGCTCCAAGCTCTCCTGTGGCAAGTCTCGGGGCCTCCGGGGTTGGGGGGGGGGGCCTCGGTGGGATGAGCGGTTGGGGGCGCTGCGCAGGCTGAGAGGGGACAGTGCGGTCAGCAGCCACTGAGTCCTGCCGGGCTGACCGTGGGGGTGAGGCAGCCCCTTCCCCCCGGAGCCCCCCAAGTGGCCGAGGCTCCCTGCCAGCCTCCCCCGTGTCCTTCCCCGCCACATCGCAGCCCGCTGGCCGGCAGAGTCGGAGGAGGCTTCGGGGTTGGAGCCGGCCCGGAGCCGGAGGGAGGCTCTGGTCCAAGCGGGCCTCAGACCCTTCCCAGCCGGGGGAGCCTGGCTGAGCCCCTCACCCGAGGCCCCGGCCCGGCCCCCGCGGGTTCTTTTCCAAGCCTTCCCCTCCCCCCTTCCGACAGCAAGAGGGAGTCTTGGGCACAGCAGAAGCCAGCAGCCCCCGGATAGCCCTTCCCTCCCTCTGGAGCCCTTCCGGGTGAAGCGGCTGACCCTGGCGGCGGGGGGGAGGGGCACACAGCAGGGAAGAGAGGCCCCGCCCCTGGCCGTCCTGGGCTCCTCAGCTATTGGCCACAGAAGAGGCCAGTAAAATCCGCCTGCCGGGGATTCTGGGAAAGAGCCTGAAGCCTGCTGAGGCCCATCCCGGAAGGCTGCTGGCAGGCGCTCTCCTAGAGAAGGGAGGAGTGCCCCATATGAGGTGATACAAAGAATAACTTTTGGATAAAAGCTCCTGTTATTCTCCGGAAACAGAGGCAGCACTGCAAGAAGCCTCTGGGGGGAAGAACGCCCAGTGCCACGAGTGGTCATCCCGACAAGGACGTGCCTCTCCTTGGGCCACGATCAGAGCCATCCTGGCCAATGTCGCCATTTTCCAGAGGGGGAAACTGAGGCAGGCGGGGTGGCCATGTGTGGGAGCCACAGGCAGGTCTGAGGCCCTGACCCAGAGGGCCATCCTGGAGTTCAAAAAAGTAAAAAGGGGGAAAAGAGGTTCTGAAATCCAACCAGAAAAGCTTGTAAGTGCTTTTGGAGAGGCCCAATAGAATTCACTTCCAGTCCTTGTTTGCCATTTCTCCCTCTGTCCCACAGGCTGGAACCTCATTCTGGTCTTCTTGGCAGCCTTCCTAGGGTGGAGGGGCCATTCCCTCCTCCAGCTAGTTTTGGGGAGGCGACAACCAAGAAGTGACTTGCCCAGGGTCACACAGTGAGGAAGCCCCTGGGGCTGGATTAGAACTCAGGACCAGTGTCTTCCAGGCTCTAAGCCCAGGACTACAGGTCCCCCCTCTACTGTCTGGTACAGTCTTCTTCCTCCCTCTGGCCTTTTGGTCTTCTTTCTTGATGGAAAAATCAGACTCAAACACCCCTATACAGAGGGGTTCTTTCTCCTTCCAGATGCAGCAATGACATGTGTTTTGCCTCTTTCAGGTTCTTTTCCTGATGAAATACCTGAAACCAAAGTTCCAGGGCCAAACCAGGGCATTTCTGAGGGACCATCATCCAAGGAAAGACTGCAGGAGGTGGGGTCCCACCAGCGGAGCCTAGGAAGAGGGGGAACTGGGGTATCCCTCTACAGAAGAGAATGGGACCTGGGGTGTCCCTCTAGAGAAAAGGAAGCAATCAGGGTATCCCTCTAGAAAAGAGAAAGAGAACCTGGGAACTGGGGTGTTTCTAGAACCTGGGAGAGGGCCCCGGAAGGAAGATACTTTGGTCTGATTATAATCCATTCATGAGAAATTGGGAGGAGGGGGAAGAGTTAAGTCCTCATAAATATAATGTATTTGAGGAGGCATCACTCATCTACTAGAGAATGTTTTTTTTTTTAATAGTATTTTATTTGATCATTTCCATGCATTATTCATTAAGACAAAGATCATTTTCTTTTCCTCCCTCCCACCCCCCTGTAGCCGACGCGTGATTCCACTGGGTATCACATGTGTTCTTGATTCGAACCCATTGCCATGTTGTTAGTATTTGCATTAGAGTGTTCATTTAGAGTCTCTCCTCTGTCATGTCCCCTCAGCCACTGTAGTCAGGCAGTTGCTTTTCATCGGTGTTTCTACTCCCTCAGTTTGTCCTCTGCTTATGGATAGTGTTTTTCCTCCTAGATCCCTGCAGATTGTTCAGGGACATTACACCGCCACTAATGGAGAAGTCCATTACGTTCGATTATACCACAGTGTATTAGTTTCTGTGTACAATGTTCTCCTGGTTCTGCTCCTCTCGCTCTGCATCACTAGAGAATAAGTTTTTGACAAGAAGGGATAAGAGAAAGCCCTCCATTAAAGAACATTCCTTGCTTAACAGCAGGAAGGTGGAATAGTAGATGGAGCTCTAGACCCTAGAGTGCTAGAAAGACTTGTCCAAGTTCAGCTTTATACACTTACAAGCTATGTGATCTTGGGCGAGTCATTTCACCTCTACCTTGGTCTCCTCATCTGTAAAATGGGAATATTATAGTTACCTCCCAAAGTTGTTATGAGGATAAAATGAGATGCTTGTAAGGAACTTTGTCAGTCTTTAAGGGCAACATATATGCTAGCTATTATTATCAGATTATATATTATTATATATATATTATATATATATATAATATATATAATATATATATATAATATATATATATTAGAAAGAATCACCAAATATACTATTGAATATAGAAAAGCCTTTAGTCAATGGATAAGATTAAATCAGAGAGCTCCCATTGGAAAGAAACCCTTTTAATGAATCTTGGCAAACTTTAAGCCAAAGTTTTTTACTTCTGCCTACCAGAAAATTCATACCAGAGATATAACTTTTGAATGTGATAAATGTGAGAACATCTTTTTAATAATAATTCTTGCCTTCTCTTGCAGCAAGGAACTCCTTCTAGAGACAAACCCAATAAATGGAATGAATGTGGGAAAGCCTTTAGCCAGAATGCACTTTTTATGTGTCATGAGAGAGTTCTTTCAGGGGAGAAACCCTGTAAAATTAAAGAATGTGGGAAAGCTTTTTGCCCCTTGGGAAGCCCTAATGATTATAAGAGAATGTATTCTCAAAAGAAACTCCATATTTCTAATGAAAGCTGGAAAATTTTTACTCTACATCCAAGAGTTCCCTCTGCAAAGGAACCTTTTTATTGTAACGAATGTGGAAAAGCCTTTAGATGGAGGTGCAAACTTAATACACATCAGAGAATCCATACTGGAGAGAAACCCTTTGAATGTAAAGAGTGTGGAAGAGCTTTCCGTGACAAATCTTACCTGCTACTACATCAGAGAATTCATACTGGAGAGAAACCCTTTGAGTGTAGTGAATGTGGGAAAAATTTCAGCCTGAAGTCATCACTTATTTTACATCAGAAAATTCACACTGGGAAGAAACTCTTTGAATGTAACGAATGCAGGAAAGCCTTTCATTATAAGTGTTGCCTTACTCTCCATCAGAGAATTCATACCAGAGAAAAACCCTTTGAATGTAATGAATGTGGAAAAGCCTTCATGTGGAAGACCCAACTTAATAAACACAAGAGGATTCACATTGTAGAGAAACCCTTTGAATCTGATAACTGTATAAAAACTTTCAGTCTGAAAGGAATCCTTACTGAACATCAGAGAATTCCTATGGAAGAAAAACGATTTGAATGTAATGAATGTGACAAAGCTTTTAGATGGCAGTGTAAGCTTACTGCACATCAGAGAATTCATACTGGAGAGAAACCCTTTGAATGTAGAGAATGCAGGAAAACCTTCCATGAGAAATCATGCCTTACTCTACATCAGAGAATTCATACTGGCGAGCAACCTTTTGAATGTGATGAATGTAGAAAAAACTTCAGCCAGAGGTCATCACTCATTTTACACCAGAGAATTCACACTGGAGAAAAACCATATGAGTGTAATGAATATGGTAAATCCTTCATGTGGAAGAGTCAATTTAATAAACACAAGAATATTGCAAATGGAAAGAAATCCTTTGAATGTAGTGTATGCAGGAAAATTTTCCATGACAAATCTCACTTTACTGTACATCAGAGAATTCATACTGGAGAAAAGCCTTTTGAGTGCAGAATGTGGGAAGAACTTTAGCCAGAGATCATCGCTCATTTCACATCAGAGAAATCATATTACAAAGAAACTCTTTGAATGTAATGAATGTAGGAAAGCCTTCTGTGACAAGTCCCACCTTACTGTACACCAGAGAATTCATACTGGAGAAAAACCTTTTGAATGTAAGGAATGTGGGAAAACTTTTAGCCAGAGTTCCTCACTTAGTTCACACCAGAGAATTCACTCAGGAGAGAAGCCCTTTGAGTGTAATGAATGTGGGAAGGCCTTTCGGGACAAATCTCATCTTACTGTACATCAGAGAATTCATACTGGAGAGAAACCCTTTGAGTGTAAGGAATGTGGGAAAAACTTCACCCTGAGATCATCACTTAGTTCACATCAGAGAATTCACACTGGGAAGAAGCCTTTTGAATGTAATGAATGCGAAAAAGCCTTCCGAGACAAATTTCACCTTATTGAACATCAGAGAATTCATACAGGAGAGAAACCCTTTGAGTGTAAGGAATGTGGCAAAACCTTCCAAAACAAATATCAGCTTTCTGTACACCAGAGCACTCATACTGGACAGAAACCTTTTGTCTGTATTGAATGTAAGAAAACTTTCATATCAAAGAGTCAACTTAATAAACACAAGAGAATTCACACTGGTGAGAAACCCTTTGAATGTGATAACTGTGGAAAGGCCTTCACTCGCAAGGACCACCTTACTGAACATCAGAGGATTCATACTGGTGAAAAACCGTATGAGTGTGCTGAATGTGGGAAAAACTTCAGCCAAAGGAAATCCCTTACATTCCATCATAGAATTCATTCTGGAGAAAGGCCTTTTGAGTGTACTGAATGTGGGAAAAACTTCAATTATAAGAAGTCCTTTCTTTTTCATCAGAGAACTCATATGGGAGAAAAACCCTTAGAGTGTAATGAATGTGGAAAATCCTTCCATAACAGATCTCAGCTTGTTGTTCATCAAAGAATTCATACTGGAGAGAAACCCTTTGGGTGTCATGAATGTGGGAAAGCATTCTACAATAAATCTCAGCTTAATGTACATCTGAGAACACATACTGGAGAGAAACCCTTTAAGTGTAATGAATGTGAGAAAGCCTTCCATCACAAATCTCAGCTTGTTGCACATCAGAGAATTCATACTGGAGAGAGACCCTTTGAATGTAATGAATGTGGAAAAGCTTTCCACAACAAATCTCAGCTTACTGTACATCAGAGAATTCATACTGGAGAAAAACCATATAAGTGTAATGAATGTGGGAAAAGTTTCAGCCATAGAAAATCATTCATTTTCCATCTGAGAATTCACACTGGAGAGAAACCATATGAGTGTAATGAATGTGGGAAAGCTTTCCACAACAAATCTCACCTTACTGTACACCAGAGAATTCATACTGGAGAAAAACCATATGAGTGTAATGAATGTGGTAAAAAATTTAGCCTGAGTTCATCCCTTACTAAACATCAGAGAATTCATACTGGAGAAAAACCCTTTGAGTGTAATGAATGTGGGAAAAACTTCAGCCGGAAGTCATCACTTATTTTACATCAAAGGATCCACACGGGAGAAAAACCCTTTGAGTGTAATGAATGTGGAAGAAACTTCAGCCAGAGGTCATCACTGGTTTCACATCAGAGAACTCATACTGGAGAAAAACCCTTTGAGTGCAATGAATGTGGCAAAAATTTCACCCGAAGGTCCTTACTTAGCAAACACAAAACCATTCATACAGGAGAGAACCCCAAGTAATATGATAAATGTGGGAAAGCTTTGCCATGCAGAGTTAGTAAAGGAGAATTTATGCTGGAGGGGAGGCTTGAAACCTTTGAAACAGAGTTCATGCTTGACTTGTTATCAGAGACCTCCTATTGACAAATTTGAAAAACAGCAAATGCAGAAAAGTCTTCAGCCAAACTGGATGCTTTACTGACTGTCTGAGAGTGTGTGGTGAGAAATCCCCTAGGGCAATAAAATGCAGGGAGGTCTTTGGTACTAATGAACACTTTAGAAGGCTCAGACAATTCCCACAGAAGAAAAAGTCATGAATACAGTAACCATGGGATGATTTTCATGGCATATAGTTCCTTCTTATTTAATAGCATAGACTTGGTGCTGGAGATGAGTTGCAGCAATGTGCTAATGGTGGGAGCCTCCTAACAGCTGGCTGCCATTTGTTTGATGCTGGAGTGCCAAGATCACTGACTTGGTCACAAGCCACACTACTTTGTGGTGTTTTGAGAGAGGCAAATAATGATTTTCTTTGTTTCTCCTGAACTCTAAGCAGTTTCTACTGGTTACCACCAGATGGCAGTGGAGTCGTACTGGTTAGCACATCTCCAACAATTATCTGAAAAAACGTCTTTTATTTTTAACTCCCAGGCATAAGTTATAGGCATTCAGATGCATAAGAAACCTCAGTCTGAAAGGTTTATATATTGTTGTTTTTTTAAACCCTCACCTTCCATCTTGGAATCGATACTGTGTATTGGTTCCAAGGCAGAAGAGTGGTAAGGGCTAGGCAAATGGAGGTTAAGTGACTTGCCCAAGGTCACACAGCTGGGAAGTGTCTGAGGCCAGATTTGAACTCAGGACCTCCCGTCTCTAGGCCTGGCTCTCAATTCACTGAGCTACCCAACTGCCCCCTTGTATATTGTTTTTTAACATAGTCACAAAAACCATCAGAGCAAAATGGGAAATATATTTGTGCATTAAATACTTTCTTCTTTCATTAATTTATTTATGTTTCATAATAAGTTTTATTGATGCCTTTTTCCCCCCATCATGCTCATTTCTCCACAAAGCTTTACCCCACTCCATCTGCTTCTCATAAAAGTCTGGTGTCCAGCATCGATGCCAATTTATAACAATAGGAACAGTGATTCAATAGGCAAGTTCTAGTGAATAGGCAGATTTAAGATAGAGAAATACAAATTATCCTCACCATATGAAAAAAACATGAAAAATCTCTATGATTCTAAAATGTCTGAGATTCTTTTCAACACTCATAGATTTCTCAAATATTTTTAATGGTGAAAAGATCTGATGTTGGCGTGGTTATGTCAAAAAGAGGCATGCTTTTATGCTGCTTGTGGAGTTGTGAATTATTTGAATGACGCTACTAAAAATATTCCATGTAAAACTCCTAAAATATTACATATTTTCTTAGTTATAAGTCACTCTTTCCCTTCCTTCCAAAAATATCATTGATAACTTTTGTACATCATGTTCATTTCCCATCATATTTCCTCCCTATCTCCTATAAGGGACTTTCTTTTTACAGATGGAAAAGAGTTAATGGTTGGGCTACACCACTGTGACAAAAATAATATGACTTTAGTTTACACAGTTGGTGCTTTGCCAATGGAAATCCCAAGGAACGACTTTTGGGCCCTATGCACAATAGTAACATTAATTTGGAGGGACAAAAGGTCTAGAAGAATAGAGGAATTAATGGGGGATCAAATGTAGGAATGAAGGAGACATAGTCCTTCTAGACCCAAACTATATACCAGAGTAGTCTAAGTCATCAAAAGTATTTGGTACTGATTTAAAAAGCATATCAGTGGAACAGATGAGAGAAGACAGAATCGGAACCAGTTAACATTCGTAGCTATTAGTGGGGCCAGTTAAGCTATGACCCCCAAGTCAAACCATGGTGTACTATGGGTACCATGACTTTATTTTCAATATGCATAATGATATATTTGTTATTTAGGGTTTTATGATTGTAAATACCTTCCATTGGTCTTTCTGTTTGCTTCATTTGCTCATTCATTACTTATTAGACATGATTTTATAATCTCTTCCTCAAACTGTTCCTCCATAAACCAAAAAGACTGATTATAAGCATGCACAGCACAGCACAACGCATTCCCAGACTGACCACGTGACCAAATGTATGCCCATCTGCATTCTAAGTTTGGCACCTTTCCAGCAGGAAGTGAGTGATGTGTTTCATCTTTAGTCTTGTGACATTGCATTGATTCTTCCTTTACGTAAATGCATTGATTTTGCTTGTTAGAGCAAAATCAGGAGAACCACATCTGGACATTGCTAGATTAATGAGTAAGGCTCCTCCTCTAGTCATAGGCTCTTGTGAAGATTGTTTTTCTGCTAGATAAAGCTCCCCTCTCCCACCATCTAATAAGCATTCCTATATAGAATCCCAAGGTAAACCTCTAAGGGCAGACCGTGAGCCAAGGGCCATTGCTCTCTCATTGGACAGCCTCATATCCTAATGCTATCTCCTGGCAATGGCCACGTCATTCCGAGACTTCAAGAATTCCCTTGAACCATGGTACCCATACTCAACTGTGCAAGCCTGGATAAATTTGCTTCTTTCCCCCCCTTATGCCCCTAAGGTAGATGAGGTCTCCTGCTGGTTCTGGAGTTATGGTTTGATAGATTTATCTACTTGGGTCCAAAACGATGCCCCACACCAGAGTTTACAAATGCGATGTCAGCGTTCCTTGTTAACATAACTTTCCTAGGGACAGGGGAAATGAATGTTCCATTCCTTTCCCCTTTATCCCCTATAATATATTATATACTCTCAAGGACCCTAAACTATAGTTTGGGGAGTGAAGGAAGCATACTTTGCTTTTCTAACAAGGGTTACCATAGCACTCCAAGGAGTAGTGTGAAGTGCAGCTGTGCCCTTTCCTGTAAAAAAGGTGAAAGTTGAGAAGCCATCTTTGGAGCCCCACTCCTGTGAACTCATTTGTCATCGATCTAGAGCTTTGCAGCATCTCAGTCTACTAGGACTCTCTTCCTGAATCTTCAACTGACTGGATGGAATGTACTCTTCAAAATCTGATGTGGATACGTGTCTTGGCCATGGGGTCTTGCTTTCCCCTCCCTGTAGCATGGACACTGATTGACTAAAAATAGTCACTCATTTGGAGAGGCATTTGCTGCCAAGTATAGAAATAAAATGGGTATTTAACAGGATCTATTCTTTTTGTTTTAATGAAGGAATCTTAGAGACCTAGACAAACAGCACTGATTCACTAGCCAAGTGTACAATAAACCCAGGACCATAAACTGCTTATGGAAGAACTTCTTCTTTGGTAACAACTTTTGGGAAAACTGGAAATCCTTTAGCAGAAGATAGAGCTGGAGTAATACTTGGGCCACATACTACAATGCCTTCTAAATGGATATTAGCTAAATGTCGTATCATAAAGAAATAGAAGAGAAATACCTTTTAACAGTTAATGTAGCATAATAGTTTAAAAAAATTTTAACCTTACCTTTTGTCTTAGTATCCATTCTAAAACACAAAAGCATCAAGCTTAGCAATGGGGGGTGGGGGTGGGGGTGTAAGTGACTTGCCTAAGAGGCTAGATTTGAACCCAGGACCTCCCAACTCCAGAGCTGGCCCTTGGCTGTGTTTCTTTGCTACCCCTGTAATTCTTAATCAATCAAAAAAATCCTCTTTTATGAAAGAGGAGAGAGACAATTCTGACTATACAAAATTAAAAAGGCTTGCACAAATAATGAAACTCATTCAGTGTTATCCAAGAGGGACAGGTCATTGTAGAGAGCTCTGACAAAAAGTGATCCACTGGAGAAGGAGAATAGCAAACCACCACAGCAATATCTTTGCCCAGCAAACCCCATGGGAAGATAGTTCATGCAATCATGAAGAGTATGACCAAATGACCAAACAAGAAGCAGCACAAACAAAAGCAGTGCAGCTAGGTCCAGAAGGGGAAGTGTTAAATAGGGAAAAATCTCTATGAAATATTTCTGATTTTAAAGTCCGATATTAGAGACAAAGAAGACCAAAGCCATTCACTGGGAGATAAATGGTGAAAGGATATGGCAGGAAAGCTGTCTTCCAAGGAGGATTATAAACTATCGATTTTGGCTTGATGCAGATGACATGGGCATTGTACCCCCAGAAGCTCAGGCAAACTATTATCAGGGAAATCCTTTGCTCCCTTACATCCTCCTGATTCCTAGCCTAGAATATCCAATGACCCCTATAGGACACTGAGATGACTGTCCTCCTTTGATCCTCCTTTAGATTTAAGATGGACAAAGAGATGCACCTCCAGGCTACACCTCGATTCTATCAGGCTGTATCTCAGACATCTACCTATCTCCTAAAACTAAGGAATCTTTCATGAGGGGTATTCCCTATCTCTCCCGGCAGACCCCAGTCCCACGGAATGCTTGAGTGGCTACCACTCTAGAATCATGTCCACGCTATGACACAGCATTTAATGTAAGAGTATAAAATCCCCAGAATTGATGGGTTCTGGGAGCAGCTTTCTATCTTGCTGTTTCACCCATTCCTCCAGGCCCTTCTCAAAATTACTAAATTAATAAATCTCTCTTTTTATTTTTAAGCTAAGTTTTGGAGTCTTGCGTTACTGTAGAAAGGTATCCTTCCTGAACCCCGGGGGTGCACCTTTTTACTCCCCACAACACAGGGACAGACTTCCTGATCTTCAGAGTTACCTGGCAGTGAAAGGGGATATGTCTGGACATCATGTGCTCTAGTAGGGCTTCCCTCACAACCTTAATGATGGTTTATCAAGTCTGTTGTAAAGGGCCTCTCGTTAGGGCTTGGGAGCAGTATGGATTGGATCCTTCCAACTCTGGTTTTGTGGGCAGAGACTGTCCCTGAGCAAGTACAGAAATTAGCCCTGGTGTTAGCTGAAACATAGTGATTCGATCCACAGAGCATTTATGAATGCCCTAAATGTGCTGGCTCTGAACCTGTAAAGGCAGAGAGGAAATAGTGCGTTTCATGGAGGAAATAAGTCAGTACAGAATCTATTCAGAATACAAAAGAGTGGAGGGAATTAGAAGCTGGGGAGGTTGGATAGGCCTCTTGTAGGAGGGGGAGCTTGGCCTGAGCCTTTTGGGGAATGAGAGGTTCCGACAGGGTAAAGAAAATGGATGCTCCCACCTGAAATGAGAGGCAGGCACAGAGAGAGGAGACAGAACACTAGAAGAGAAAGAACTGGAAGGTCACAAAGAATCTGGTGCATGATGGGAGTGACATGGTCAGACCACTGCTTTCTACATGACTATTTCTTGCTCCACTCTGGCCTATGAAAGGTCGAGCCTCACACTCAATGCTGCATTTTTGCTCCTGTCTCTACATGTAACTTTAGGGAGCCTTGAAACATGAAGAAAGCATAGCTCTTCTACTCTAGGGAGCCAGGAGAGAGAGCAAGAGTCCCATCATAGCTGTTTCTGCCAGAAACCAGTGAGGAATGAGGTTGTACTGGAGCCATCAACTCTTTCTCTTTTTCAAGAATTTCAAGAATTGAGAGCCCGGGGGGATCTTGGAAATCATTTGTTGTTATTCGGTCATTTCAGTTATATCCAACACTTCGTGACTCCTTATGGGGTTTTCTTGGCAAAGATGCTGGAGTGGTTTGCCATTTTCTTCTCCAGCTCATTTGACAGATGAGACAACTGAGGCAAATAAGGTGAAGCGACTTGCCCAGAGTCACACAGCTAGGAAATGTCTGAGGTCAGTTTTGAACTCAGGAAGATGAGCCTTCCTAACTCCAGACCCAACACTCTACCCACTGCACCACCTAACTTCCCTTTCTAATTTATTTTTTTTTGTTTTACAAATGAGGATAGTGCTGTCACAAGGGAATCACTTTAAAAGACTGATATATATTAATTTAAGGTTGCCAAGGAATTCAGCTATGTAATTCCTAAATGAAAAACTCAAGTCAGCCGTCAGCCTTTTTTGGAGTTTAATTACAATAGGAGCAAGAAAGGAATTAGAGATAGAGAGAGAGAAAAAGGGAGAGAAGGGAATAGGGCTTAAATACCCCTTCTGTTTAGGCTGGGCCAAAAGGCCCAAGCCCTTAGATAGCTGGGGCAAAGAAAAGAGATCAGTCCCTATCACTCACGTGACCAAAATGGAGAAACAGTCTCAGAGGCCCCCACCTTCAGCTTCCTTCAGCGCAAGCTTCTCCGAGTCCACCGCAATCACCCCGACCAAACTCCTCAACCCCCCTCAAGTCTCCAGACCCTCCTATCTTTAAGGAAACCATCCAAGTCCCTCCTCTCAGTTCTCCCATCTACCAATCACTGTTCATCAATTTCCCTGTGCCAATGGAGGCTCTAGCTTAACCCAGGACCGCCCAGAGGTTTCTGGCTTTTGCACATGTCTGTTGAAGGTCATATTTTCAAATGATTAAATCTTTGATCTAGGCTGCAGCCCTTACTCAATCCTGTTAGGACTGAATAGGGTGGAGATTGATTCCAAGTATCTCCATTGTATCAATTCTAAAATCAATCATGACTCAAAGAAATTCCTGTTCTATGCTTAAGCATAGGTCAAAGTCCTTTCCATTGTTCAGCCAAAGGTTTCTGTCCTAAAGTAATCTGAAGAAGGGAAGAGAAGGAACCTCCCATGCCAATGGGGTTCCCATTCCAATAGACTATCAGTAAGAAATTTTCCAAGTATGAAATATCCCAATGGTGAAATTTCCAACATTTATAAGTCTAAGGAATTTTGAGGTTTACAATCCCCCCTGATGATCATTGGGAGACTAGTCTCCCCATTGATCATTTAACATAATCATTTTGTAGTTCTAAATTCACTTCTAACTAAAGATATACACAATATTCAATTTTCTAAGAGAAATTAGAATAGTGAAACAGGAAATAGAAAAGAAAAGAAAGCAAAACCAGTGTTTGCTAGGTGCATTGACAGAAAGCCAAATTAGGGGCAGTCCCTTTTGGGATAAATGTGTACAGTTACAATAAATGTTCAATCAAAAGTTCAGTCCAATCAATCACATCCAAAGTTCATTCTTGATCTTCTTGATGAAGTGTAGGTTTTCGGCATCTTTCTGCAACAGTTCATTCTCTGGATATAAAAGTTTCAAGCTTCTTTCTTGAAGATCTTTTCTCGAACAAAATCAAAATCTTTGAATTTTTTATAAAAGTAAAATCTTAAACAAAATTCTTGGATTTTTATAAAAATACAATCTCAAACAAAAAAAAAATTAAAAAATTCTTAGAAAATACAATCCCCCCTGAAGTAAGTATTTAAAAAAATATATCAAGTTTAGCTCAGAATGCAATGTTCAGTTATGGGGGTGTATGTGTCAATTATCAAAAGAATAGAAAAATAATCAAAAACATAAGAAAAATTCAAAATAGACCTTGTATAGGTCCAGTTTAAAGTAATTTCTATCCCACAAGTATGTAGGACAGAATGCAGTAATATTTCACTTAGCCATTTGTAGCCAAGACTACAGGAAGTTGCCATAATATAAGAAGAAAAGAATTAGAATTCTATTTTGATGGGGAAATGTCATTCCCTTGTCTGATTTTTTCCTTAGGGATATAGGGAGCCAGCATGATAGTCAAGCTTTGTACTTGTTTGAGTACTTCGAAAAGAGTGTAGATACAAGGAAGTCCTACGACTTAAACATAAGTTAAGTGTCGCAACCTCGAGTTTCACTTAATATTTCTTGTGTGCTCTATTGGCACTATTCAGGTTTAGTCTGTGCTCCTTGTTTTTATCCCTTTTCCTGGAATCAGACACAAACATTAATCACAGTCCTATAATATTTTATCAATAAATGGCAGGTTCCCATAGTTTAAAGCTTTTAGGCATATATTGATATTATAGCAAGAGTATATATGTTAACTTGTATTACTGCAGGGAAAAATATTAATATTAATTACGTGTACCTTCAGTACAAAAAATGAGAAAAAAATCAAATATTCTGATAAAAAAATAAAAGAAAAGAAATAAGAAAAAATAAGAAAAAATCAGTAATTCAATATATTCTTGAAAAAAAATCAGCATCCATTTGTCTATGGATTATTATCTCCAATTCTTATGATAAGATAGAGTCACAATTCATATGATAGGATAGAGTCAATCAGTCTCAGCAGAAGATGCTTTCTTCACATGTGAGCAGTGAATCCAAGAGTCTCTTTCTCCAATCTTTATAGATGTTGGAGTAGTTAATAATATTTGGAATGGTCCTTCCCATGAAGGTTGAGTTGCTCCAGTTCGCTTGAAATTCTTGATATAAACTTTATCTCCTGGGTTCAGGTCATGCAGAGAAAAGTCTAATGGTCCAGCTTGTACTGCAGCTCCGGATTCATGAAGTTCACGTAGTTTGTGCTGTAACTCCTGTATATAGGAAGCAATAGTAATATCTCCCCCTAATAGTGATGTATAAGCCGGGGAGAAAGGCTTAGCCTGTATAGGTGGATGTCCAAAAAGCATCTCAAATGGTGAAATATGTAAGTCTCCTCTAGGCCTGCTTCTAAGATAAAATAGGGCCAGAGGGAGAATTTCAGGCCATTTTAAATGGGTCTCAGTGCATAATTTGCCAATCATAGTCTTAAGTTCTTTATTCATCCTCTCCACTTGGCCTGAGCTCTGGGGGTGATATGGAACATGGAATTTTGGAGTTATCCCCAAGCAAGAATATATTTGATTTAAGACAGAATCGGTAAAATGACTCCCTCTATCGCAGTCAATACGTGCTGGTAGGCCAAAACGAGGAATAATTTCTTTTAAAAGTATCTTTGCAACAAAATCTGCTGTGGCTCGGGTCGTAGGAAATGCTTCCGGCCATCTGGTTAGTTGATCTACAATTACTAGACAAAATTTATAACGTCCAGCCTTTGGCATTGTTATGAAATCTATCTGTAGATGTTCAAAAGGTGTGTAAGCCAGAGGACGTCCCCCAAAGGCTTTTCCACGATATGCATGTTGGTTATATGCCTGGCAAATAGGGCAGGCTGAACATACTTTAGAGGCTACAGTAGTTATACCAGGGGCTATCCATACTCTCTTGACAGAGTCCACGATGCCCTGGGTGCCAAAATGACCATTTTTATGAATAGATTGGCAAATTTGGTTATAGAAACTTCTAGGGAGCAGGGGTTTTCCTTCAGATGACACCCATACTCCATTAATTTGTTTTGCTTTAAATTTTTGTTTCCATTTTTCCACTTCCTTTTCATTATAGGAGAGTGATAAATTTAAATTATCAGTGGTTGTTAATGTTAAAATTAATCCAGGTCCTTCTATGGCTGCTAGTTTTGCAGCGGCATCTGCTCGGTCATTTCCTCTAGAGACAGGGTCAGAGCCACCTGTATGGGCAGAACAATGAACTACAGCTAGGGCTTTAGGCAGTTTGAGAGCAGAAAGAACTTCATTAATAATTTCTGCATTAGCTATGGATTTTCCAGCTGAGGTTAAAAATCCTCTTTGGAGCCATAGCATCCCGACTGAGTGACAAATGCCGAAAGCATATCTAGCATCTGTATAAATTGTTGCCTTTTTATCCTTGTCAATTATACAAGCTTGTTTTAGAGCTATGAGTTCTGCTCCTTGAGCGCTAATGTTAGAAGGTAGTGAAGCTGACCATTCAGTGGCAAATTCTGAGACTACGGCAGCTCCAGTATAACGTATGCCATCCCTCATAAAAGAGGAACCATCGGTAAATAAAATCAGATCTGCATTGTCTAAGGGAGTGTCCAAGAGATTATCTCGAGGCTTTTCTGCCATGGACACTAATGTTTCACAGTTATGTAATGGTTCTCCTGAAGTGGGTAAATCTGGAAGCAAGGTGGCAGGGTTAAGAGTTGAACAGCGTTTCAAGGTAATATTTTCACTATTTAATAAGGTTATTTCATACCTTGTAATTCTCTGATCCGAGAATGCCTGTGTTCTATGTTTTACCAATAATGCTTCAATCTCATGTGGGCACATTATTGTTAATGGACATCCCAATACTAAATCAACGGTTTTTGTTACTAGTAAGGCTGTAGCAGCTACTCCTCTAAGGCATGGTGGTGCTCCTGCTGCTACTGGGTCTAGTTGGGCAGAATAATAAGCAATTGGGCGCTGAGAAGGTCCCAAAGTCTGAGTTAACACACCAGAGGCTACTCCTCTTCGCTCATGCACATATAAAGTAAATGGCTTGTTGTAATCTGGGATGCCTAGAGCAGGGGCAGACATGATAGCCTTTTTCAGATCTGATATAGCTGACAAGTGTTCAGGCTCTAATTTGAGGGGTTCAGGAACCGAATCCTTTGTTAATGCTATAAGGGTTTTAGTGATTTCCCCATAGCAAGGAATCCATTGTCTACAAAACCCTGTTGCTCCTAAAATTGCTCTCAGCTGTTTCTTAGTGGTAGGAGCACTCAATTTTTGAATGTTCTCAATTCGTTTTGTAGAAATATAACGAGCACCCGCAGTCAACATGAATCCCAAATATTCTACTTTTTGGAGACACCATTGAACTTTATCCTTAGAGATTTTATGTCCTCTTTTGTGCAATTCCAAAAGAAGGTGTTTGCTATCTTCTTGACATGTTTCTGCATCTGTTGAAGCCAAGAGTAGATCATCTACATATTTGATTAATTTGCTATTTTTAAATGTTATATTGTCTGTGTCTTGGCTCAAAATTTGCTCAAATAAGCTCGGACTTTCGACATAACCCTGTGGCAGCCGACACCAGGTATATTGTGAGCCCTTCCAGGTGAAAGCAAAAATATGCCTGGAGTTTTCATGTATTGGTATGGAAAAGAAAGCTGAACACAAGTCTACTACTGTAAAGTATGTAGCTGTGCTAGGAATAGATGAAATAATAGTATGTATGTTAGAAACTACGGAGTGTCTCTTTATAACGTGATTATTCACTGCCCTTAGATCCTGTACAAATCTATAGATGTGCTTGCCATCGGGCCCTTTTTTTGGTTTTTTAATTGGCAGGATGGGCGTGTTGTATTCAGATTTGCAAGGGATTATTATTCCCTGTTCTATTAATGAGTTAATAACTGGTGTAATACCCTCAATTGCCTCCTTTGAGAGGGGATACTGAGGGATAGAAGGAGGTGGGCTAGATTTAGTTTTTATCTGCACAGGAACAGCAGATTTAAGTAAGCCTACATCAGAAGAAGATGTGGCCCAAAGAGACTCCGGTATATCTTTAGGTATTTCAAAAATGGAAGGCTCTTTTGCTTCCTGGTTTTCCGAGAGAAGTACAGGGAGTAAATTTAAAGATTCCTCTGGTACTTCTAATGATAATGAGCCATCTGGGGAGCAGGTTATTGTGGCTCTGAGTTTGCATAGAAGGTCCCTCCCCAGCAAATTTAAAGAGGAGTCAGGCATCAAAAGGAAGGAGTGTTGTACCTCTAGGGGTCCTACAGACACCATTCTAGGAGGAAGTCTTTTAACTCTTTGGGTTATTCCTGATACTCCCATTACATTCTCTGAGCCAATAGAATAACATTGTAAATCAGGTGTTCTCTTTAATACAGACCAGGAAGCTCCTGTGTCTAATAGACAATCATAATAGGTGTTACCCACTTTTAAGGTAACATGGGGTTCATTAGTATGGGGAGGGCAGTGGATAGGGACAACGGGTAGTAGGACATCAGGGTCCGGGAAATCAAAGGTTGTATCCTCTGATTCCTGTGCCCCAGCCCCCCCTGGACACCATCATTGTGTTTGGGATATTCCTTGGGCACCCCCCTGAAGGGCACCTCTCTGAGGGTCATTAGTACCTCGAGTATTTTTTGGACGAGCTCCATTTCTCATATATTGTTGTTGTTCATTATCATTATAATTGTCTTTAATTTGAGCATTGTCATTTTCCCAATTCCTATTTCTATAATTCTGGTTTCTAAAGTTCTTATTTCTATATTCATTATAGTTATTTCCATAGTCATTATTATCATTTCTAGAATTCTGGTTTCTATAACCATTATCATCATTTCTATAGTTATTATTTTTAAAACTATTATTAAACTGTGTATTCCTTCCAAACATCTTAAGAAAGGTTCTACAATCCATTATATTGTGGCCCTTCTTCCCACAGAAGTGGCAAGTAATGGATTGATAATTGGATTTCTGGAGAGGGGCAATTGTCGTTGGTTCATTATCATGCCCACTTTCTAATTTAGTTATCCTATCTATTACACATCTCATTTTTTTCTTCATTTCCTCCATATCATCATTATTTTCTTTCTCCTTTTCTTCGTTTCCCTTTAAAACATATATAGCTGTTTTTCGCAATTCTTCAAGGTCTATATCTGACCATCTTGGGCATTGTGTTTTAAAATAATTTTTAATTGCTTTGCAAGAATTGTTTACAAAGATTCTTCTAACTTGTCTTAAACTACTCTCTTTAGTTAAGTCCCAATCTAAGTATCTGTCCCCAAACTCGATAATTCTGTCCATAAATCTGGAGGGTGTTTCGTTTTCCTTTTGCTTAATTTTTTCCAGTTCCATCCACTTATCTGTACTGTCTGCACATTCCTTCATGGCCGTGAGGATGGCCTCTCTACAACGGTATAGTTGTAGATAATACTCAGGATTGTTATAGTCCCATTCGGGATCCTGAGATGGCCAATGTGCTGCATTACGCCCCTGGGTTTTGTTATTTTATTATTTTATTTTTTTCACATTCACTTAAAAAAGCCTGGAGTAAGCTCTCAACGTCCTTGTAAGACGGATTATACTGAAAAAATATGTCTCCCATCTTTTTTGTTACTAGAAAAGGATCTTGTTCATATGTGGGGATATTTCGTATCAATTCATTTATTTCTTGGGGAGTAAACGGTATCCTATGTCTTAAAGTCACCACATCCCCATTCCGTCCTATTTCAGGTACTTCTCTTAGAGGAAACAGGCCTCTAGTTGGATTTTGCACCTGTGGGTCAGTTTGACAAGGACAGGTTTCTCTAGGAGGACAAGATCTCCCTTGCATTGGAATTTGGTTTTCTGTAGGAGAAGGAACATGAGAAGCTGGGATTGCAGGGGAAGGGTTTTGGGGATTAAAATCAGACAAGATTTGCACTACACGAGAGAAGCAGTCTGTTAACTGGGCTATAGGGAAGGTGTTTTCCATCTCTATTTCAGGGAAGGAAATTTCCTCATTCAGAGGTTCAGAAACAGGTCTGTTTCTGGTAGAGTGGTTGTTTGCCAATTGATCCTGTAAGAACCTTTTTAGATCTTCTAATTCGGCTTGCATTTTATCCTCAATTTTTCTTATTTTATCATCTCTAAATATAGTATTGAGGATTACAAAAATGACAGTACTTATTAATATAGAAATTTGGAGGTATCCTTCATTCCTCAATGCCCCTACTTCTTCAGCTGCCATATAATTGTCAAAGAATGTAGTACTCATTTTTATATGTATATTTTGTAGTTTCACAAAACACGTGGGGAGCAGGGCAAAGCAACAAACTTTCCACAGGTTTTTTTTTTAATCCAGGAAGTTGTTCCTTAAGGGAAAGGATATTTAGAAACAGCTCTTTCAGCCAGGAGTTTAGAGTCCTGTTGCTGAGATTTAAAACAGCTGTTTTCTGTCTATCAGAGTCACACAGCTGGGAAGTGTCTGAGGTCCGATTTGAACCCAGGACCTTCTGCCTCTAGGGCTGGCTCTCAATCCGCTGAGCTACCCAGCTAACCCTTAAGATTAAAGGGAAGAAAAAGAAAAAACTGCTGATTCCAATTTAACTTAACGAGAAAAGAGAAAAAGTTTTTTATACTCACGTGTTCTAGCAGCTGTGTCTTTAAGCCAAGTTTTTTGTTAAAAAAAAAAGAGGGACTAAGTGGTGAGGCGGTATAGTAAAAAGGCAAGGAATTTCAAAAGTTATTTGAGAGGATTCTTTAGACTCCCGTGTGGTCAGCCACAATGTGACAAGGGAATCACTTTAAAAGACTGATATATATTAATTTAAGGTCGCCAAGGAATTCAGCTATGTAATTCCTAAATGAAAACTCAAGTCAGCCGTCAGCCTTTTTTGGAGTTTACAATAGGAGCAAGAAAGGAATTAGAGATAGAGAGAGAGAAAAAGGGAGAGAAGGGAATAGGGCTTAAATACCCCTTCTGTTTAGGCTGGGCCAAAAGGCCCAAGCCCTTAGATAGCTGGGGCAAAGAAAAGAGATCAGTCCCTATCACTCACGTGACCAAAATGGAGAAACAGTCTCAGGGGCCCCCACCTTCAGCTTCCTTCAGAGCCAGCTTCTCCGAGTCCACCGCAATCACCCCGACCAAACTCCTCAACCCCCTCTCAAGTCTCCAGACCCTCCTATCTTTAAGGAAACCATCCAAGTCCCTCCTCTCAGTTCTCCCATCTACCAATCACTGTTCATCAATTTCCCTGTGCCAATGGAGGCTCTAGCTTAACCCAGGACCGCCCAGAGGTTTCTGGCTTTTGCACATGTCTGTTGAAGGTCATATTTTCAAATGATTAAATCTTTGATCTAGGCTGCAGCCCTTACTCAATCCTGTTAGGACTGAATAGGGTGGAGATTGATTCCAAGTATCTCCATTGTATCAATTCTAAAATCAATCATGACTCAAAGAAATTCCTGTTCTATGCTTAAGCATAGGTCAAAGTCCTTTCCATTGTTCAGCCAAAGGTTTCTGTCCTAAAGTAATCTGAAGAAGGGAAGAGAAGGAACCTCCCATGCCAATGGGGTTCCCATTCCAATAGACTATCAGTAAGAAATTTTCCAAGTATGAAATATCCCAATGGTGAAATTTCCAACATTTATAAGTCTAAGGAATTTTGAGGTTTACAGTGCAGATCCAAGAATGGGCTGCCACATAACTAACTCAGAGTGGCAGAGGAAGGACTTGACCCAACTCTTTTGACTCCCTTCAGAAACGCCCTAGGTCTGTCATTTTCTGTCCAAGCCTCCTGCTCCACTAGTCCATTCAGAGGACTTTCACAAACGCACACGTAGACACATGTATACCCACACAACCATACGAACACACAGATACCCATACACCCCCCCTTAGCTGTCATTGCTGTCCCACAGGTGATCCGGGGTTTGCAGGTGGAAAGGGGTGGCTAGAAGGGTAATTCTTGGTCAGGACCTTGGACACAATCCTAAGGTTACCCAGGGTTGGAGCCTTCAGGAAACCTTTGGAGTCCACTCAACAGTTGCCCACCTTCAGCAGGCCACTTGTCCTTCTTTGAGGAAGCCCTAGTTTATTCCCATTGCTGAAAGGCAGAAAGCACTAATGTCCACACAGCAGTGCTTGGAGGGCCTTTCTTAGATGAGTCCTTAGTTTAGGCAATTGAGAAGTGTGAGCAGGATTTGTGACACTAGAGTAAAGTGAAGGTCCTCACCACCCAGGTGTAAACCTCAAAATTCCTTAGACTTATAAATGTTGGAAATTTCACCATTGGGATATTTCATACTTGGAAAATTTCTTACTGATAGTCTATTGGAATGGGAACCCCATTGGCATGGGAGGTTCCTCCTCTTCCCTTCTTAAGATTACTTTAGGACAGAAACCCTTTGCTGAACAATGGAAAGGACTTTGACCTATGCTTAAGCATAGAACAGGAATTTCTTTGAGTCTTGATTGATTTTAGAATTGATACAATGGAGATACTTGGAATCAATCTCCACCCTATTCAGTCCTAACAGGATTGAGGAAGGGCTGCAGCCTAGATCAAAATTTAATTATTCCAATCTCTACCCTACTCAGGTTAACAGGATTTAGAAAGGGCTGTAGCAAAGGAGTAAAGATTTAATCATTTGAAAATATGACCTTCAACAGACATGTGCAAAAGCCAGAAACCTCTGGGCGGTCCTGGGTTAAGCTAGAGCCTCCATTGGCACAGGGAAATTGATGGACAGTGATTGGTAGATGGGAGAACTGGGAGGAGGAACTTGGATGGTTTCCTTAAAGATAGGAGGGTCTGGAGACTGGGGGAGGTTGAGGAGTTTTGGTCGGGGTGATTGCGGTGGACTCTGAGAAGCTTGCGCTGGAGGAAGCTGAAGGTGGGGGCCTCTGAGACTGTTTCTCCATTTTGGACACGTGAGTGATAGGGACTGATCTCTTTTCTTTGCCCCAGCTATCTAAGGGCTTGGGCCTTTTGGCCCAGCCTAAACAGAAGGGGTATTTAAGCCCTATTCCCTTCTCTCCCTTTTTCTCTCTCTCTATCTCTAATTCCTTTCTTACTCCTATTGTAATTAAACTCCAAAAAAGGCTGACGGCTGACTTGAGTTTTCATTTAGGAATTACATAGCTGAATTCCTTGGCGACCTTAAATTAATATATATCAGTCTTTTAAAGTGATTCCCTTGTAACATTGTGGCTGACCACACGGGAGTCTAAAGAATCCTCTCAAATAACTTTTGAAATTCCTTGCCTTTTTACTATACCGCCTCACCACTTAGTCCCTCTTTTTTTTTTAACAAAAAACTTGGCTTAAAGACACAGCTGCTAGAACACGTGAGTATAAAAAACTTTTTCTCTTTTCTCCTTAAGTTAAATTGGAATCAGCAGTTTTTTTCTTTTTCTTCCCTTTAATCTTAAGGGACAGCTGGGTAGCTCAGCGGATTGAGAGCCAGGCCTAGAGACAGAAGGTCCTGGGTTCAAATTGGACCTCAGATACTTCCCAGCTGTGTGACTCTGATAGGCAGAAAACAGCTGTTTTAAATCTCAGCAACAGGACTCTAAAGTCCTGGCTGGAAGAGCTGTTTCTAAATATCCTTTCCCTTAAGTAACAACTTCCTGGATTAGAAAAAACAAACCCTGTGGAAAGTTTGTTGCTTTGCCCTGCTCCCCACGTGTTTTGTGAAATTACAAAATATACATATAAAAATGAGTACTACATTCTTTGACAATTATATGGCAGCTGAAGAAGTAGGGGCATTGAGGAATGAAGGATACCTCCAAATTTTTATATTAATAGGTACTGTCATTTTTGTAATCCTCAATACTATATTTAGAGATGAAAAAATAAAAAATATTGAGGATAAAATAAAACAAAATGAGGATAAAATAAAACAAAATGAGGATAAAATAAAACAAAATGAGGATAAAATAGAAAATATTGAGGATAAAATAGAAAATATTGAGGATAAAATAGAAAAAATTGAGGATAAAATAGGAAATATTGAGAATAAAATAGAAAAACTTGAGGATAAAATAGGAAATATTGAGAATAAAATAGGAAATATTGAGGATAAAATGGGAAATATGGAAGATAAAATAGGAAAAATTGAGGATAAAATGCAAGCCCAATTAGAAGATCTAAAATGTTTCTTACAGGATCAATGGGCAAACACCCACTCTACCAGAAACAGACCTGTTTCTGAACCTTTGAATGAGGAAATTTCCTTCCCTGAAATAGAGATGGAAAACACCTTCCCTATAGCCCAGTTAACAGACTGCTTCTCTCGTGTAGTACAAATCTTGTCTGAATTTAATCCCCAAAACCCTTCCCCTGCAATCCCAGTTTCTCATGTTCCCTCTCCTACAGAAAACCAAATTCCAATGCAAGGGAGATCTTGTCCTCCTAGAAAAACCTGTCCTTGTCAAACTGACCCACAGGTGCAAAATTCAACTAGAGGCCTGTTTCCTCTAAGAGAAGTACCTGAAATAGGACGAAATGGGGATGTGGTGACTTTAAGACATAGGATACCGTTTACTCCCCAAGAAATAAATGAATTTACATGAAATATCCCCACATATGAACAAGATCCTTTTCTAGTAACAAAAAAGATGGGAGACATATTTTTTCAGTATAATCCGTCTTACAAGGACGTTGAGAGCTTACTCCAGGCTTTTTTAAGTGAATGTGAAAAAAATAAAATAATTGCTCATGTCAACAAAACCCGGGGGCGTAATGCAGCACATTGGCCATCTCAGGATCCCGAATGGGACTATAACAATCCTGAGGATTATCTACAACTATACCATTGTAGAGAGGCCATCCTCACGGCCATGAAGGAATGTGCAGACAGTACAGATAAGTGGATGGAACTGGAAAAAATTAAGCAAAAGGAAAACGAAACACCCTCCAGATTTATGGACAGAATTATCGAGTTTGGGGACAGATACTTAGATTGGGACTTAACTAAAGAGAATAGTTTAAGACAAGTTAGAAGAATCTTTGTAAACAATTCTTGCAAGGCAATTAAAAATTATTTTAGAACACAATGCCCAAGATGGTCAGATATGGACCTTGAAGAATTGCGAAAAACAGCTATATATGTTTTAAAGGGAAACGAAGAAAAGGAGAAAGAAAATAATGATGACATGGAGGAAATGAAGAAAAAATAAGATATGTAATAGATAGGATAACTAAATTAGAAAGTGGGCATGATAATGAACCAACGACAATTGCCCCTCTCCAGAAATCCAATTATCAATCCATTACTTGCCACTTCTGTGAGAAGAAGGGCCACAAAATGATGGAATGTAGAACCTTTCTTAAGATGTTTGGAAGGAATACACAGTTTAATAATAGTTTTAGAAATAATAACTATAGAAATGATGATAATGGTTATAGAAACCAGAATTCTAGAAATTATAATAATGACTATGGAAATAACTATAATGAATATAGAAATAAGAACTTTAGAAACCAGAATTATAGAAATAGGAATTGGGAAAATGACAATGCTCAAATTAAAGACAATTATAATGATAATGAACAACAACAATATATGAAAAATGGAGCTCGTCCAAAAAATACTCGAGGTACTAATGACCCTCAGAGAGGTTCCCTTCAAGAGGGTGCCCAGGGAACTTCCCAGTATAATAAAGATGATTCTTCTTAGATTGTATTGATTTTGTTGATATTAATTAACCTTTTTCAGTTTTTTTCTCCTCTCCAAATAGTAGGAAAGATGAACAAAGAACTTAAGACTATGATTGGCAAATTATGCACTGAGACCCATTTAAAATGGCCTGAAATTCTCCCTCTGGCCCTATTTTATCTTAGAAGCAGGCCTAGAGGAGACTTACATATTTCACCATTTGAGATGCTTTTTGGACATCCGCCTATACAGGCTAAGCCTTTCTCCCCGGCTTATACATCGCTATTAGGGGGAGATATTACTATTGCTTCCTATATACAGGAGTTACAGCACAAACTAGGTGAACTTCATGAATCCGGAGCTGCAGTACAAGCTGGACCATTAGACTTTTCTCTGCATGACCTGAACCCAAGAGATAAAGTTTATATCAAGAATTTCAAGCGAACTGGAGCAACTGAACCTTCATGGGAAGGACCATTCCAAATATTATTAACTACTCCAACATCTATAAAGATTGGAGAAAGAGACTCTTGGATTCAATGCTCACATGTGAAGAAAGCATCTTCTGCTGAGACTGATTGACTCTATCCTATCATATGAATTGTGACTCTTTCTTATCATAAGAATTGGAGATAATAATCCATAGACAAATGGATGCTGTTTTTTTTTCAAGAATATATTGAATTACTGATTTTTTTCTTATTTTTTCTTATTTCTTTTCTTTTATTTTTTATCAGAATATTTGATTTTTTTCTCATTTTTTGTACTGAAGGTACACATAATTAATATTAATATTTTTTCCCTGCAGTAATACAAGTTAATATATATACTCTTGCTATAATATCAATATATGCCTAAAAGCTTTAAACTATGGGAACCTACCATTTATTGATAAAATATTATAGGACTGTGATTAATGTTTGTGTCTGATTCCAGGAAAAGGGATAAAAACAAGGAGCACAGACAAAACCTGAATAGTGCCAATAGAGCACACAAGAAATATTAAAGTGAGCCTCGAGGTTGCGACACTTAACTTATGTTTAAGTCGTAGGACTTCCTTGTATCTACACTCTTTTCGAAGTACTCAAACAAGTACAAAGCTTGACTATCATGCTGGCTCCCTATATCCCTGAGGGAAAAAAAAATCAGACAAGGGAATGACATTTCCCCATCAAAATAGAATTCTAATTCTTTTCTTCTTATATTATGGCAACTTCCTGTAGTCTTGGCTACAAATGGCTAAGTGAAATATTACTGCATTCTGTCCTACATACTTGTGGGATAGAAATTACTTTAAACTGGACCTATACAAGGTCTGTTTTGAATTTTTCTTATGTTTTTGATTATTTTTCTATTCTTTTGATAATTGACACATACACCCCCATAACTGAACATTGCATTCTGAGCTAAACTTGATATATTTTTTTTAAATACTTACTTCAGGGGGGATTGTATTTTAATTTAAAATCTAAGAATTTTTGAATTTTTTTTGTTTGAGATTGTATTTTTATAAAAATCCAAGACTTTTGTTTAAGATTTTACTTTTATAAAAAATTCAAAGATTTTGATCTTGTTCGAGAAAAGATCTTCAAGAAAGAAGCTTGAAACTTTTATATCCAGAGAATGAACTGTTGCAGAAAGATGCCAAAAACCTACACTTCATCAAGAAGATCAAGAATGAACTTTGGATGTGATTGATTGGACTGAACTTTTGATTGAACATTTATTGTAACATTTATGCCAAAAGTGACTGCCCCTAATTTGGCTTTCTGTCAATGCGCCTAGCAAACATTGGTTTTGCTTTCTTTTCTTTTCTTTTCTATTTCCTCTCTCACTATTCTAATTTCTCTTAGAAATTGAATATTGTGTATATCTTTAGTTAGAAGTGAATTTAGAACTACAAAATGATTATGTTAAATGATCAATGGGGAGACTAGTCTCCCAATGATCATCAGGGGGGATTGTAAACCTCAAAATTCCTTAGACTTATAAATGTTGGAAATTTCACCATTGGGATATTTCATACTTGGAAAATTTCTTACTGATAGTCTATTGGAATGGGAACCCCATTGGCATGGGAGGTTCCTCCTCTTCCCTTCTTAAGATTACTTTAGGACAGAAACCCTTTGCTGAACAATGGAAAGGACTTTGACCTATGCTTAAGCATAGAACAGGAATTTCTTTGAGTCTTGATTGATTTTAGAATTGATACAATGGAGATACTTGGAATAAATCTCCACCCTATTCAGTCCTAACAGGATTGAGGAAGGGCTGCAGCCTAGATCAAAATTTAATTATTCCAATCTCTACCATACTCAAGTTAACAGGATTTAGAAAGGGCTGTAGCAAAGGAGTAAAGATTTAATCATTTGAAAATATGACCTTCAACAGACATGTGCAAAAGCCAGAAACCTCTGGGCGGTCCTGGGTTAAGCTAGAGCACAGGGAAATTGATGAACAGTGATTGGTAGATGGGAGAACTGGGAGGAGGAACTTGGATGGTTTCCTTAAAGATAGGAGGGTCTGGAGACTTGAGGGAGGTTGAGGAGTTTTGGTCGGGGTGATTGCGGTGGACTCTGAGAAGCTTGCGCTGGAGGAAGCTGAAGGTGGGGGCCTCTGAGACTGTTTCTCCATTTTGGACACGTGAGTGATAGGGACTGATCTCTTTTCTTTGCCCCAGCTATCTAAGGGCTTGGGCCTTTTGGCCCAGCCTAAACAGAAGGGGTATTTAAGCCCTATTCCCTTCTCTCCCTTTTTCTCTCTCTCTATCTCTAATTCCTTTCTTACTCCTATTGTAATTAAACTCCAAAAAAGGCTGACGGCTGACTTGAGTTTTTCATTAGGAATTACATAGCTGATTCCTTGGCGACCTTAAATTAATATATATCAGTCTTTTAAAGTGATTCCCTTGTAACACAGGCTCACCCCAGTGATGCTGGCTGCAAAACCTGGGGCTCTTGTTGGCTTTGCATCTTGCTGAGCCTTGATAGAACCCAAAGGCCTTCCAATCCTTGAGGAAGAAGCAATGGGTCAAAGTGCTGGTTACTGACGATGGACGGCTTCCCTGACTCTCACATTTTCTGGCTGTCTCTGGCTATATTCTTGGGCCAGACCCTACATTGTACCCTTGAGGCCCTCATGGAACTTGGGATCAGGAGCTGATTTCCTTCTTTTTCTTTTGTCAGTTGTTTCATTGTTTCTAGCTTAGCCCCAATTCTGTGTTACCCCCAATCACAACGGAGTGGTTTGAGGCACATCTGAAAAGGAAGTCCAGGGCTTTGGTCATGTCTTTTAGATTCCAGAGTTTCTCTTGATTTTTTCTTCCTAGGAATGGATTTGGCCATTTGTTTAGCACATCTATTCAAGATTACCTGGAAGGCAGCCCATTTTGACAGGGTTCCAAGCAGGAATAGGCCTTGCAAAGAATAGGGCCACTATCCAAGCTACCCTCCTTTTGGGAACCTTTGACTCTGCTGCTCCTATGGTAGACCAGGTTGCCACATGGAGTTTGTGATAGGTGCCCATGAGTCAAATACAATGGTATCTCCTTTGGGATTCTGAACTTTGAGGCACTAATTGCTTCTCCTGAAATCTCCAAATATAAAGTTAGGCAAGAAAATCAAAGTCCTGCCATCATATGGAAAGAGTACATGGAAGAAATGGTCCATGGATGTTGGGGAATGTATGATTAAAAATCTGCTAACCCTAAAAAAAGAACTACATATCCCAAGAGCCACTGACTTCCTGTCATTACATACTTCCTGTAGACAGAGGATAAAGGGTGTGGGCTTTGGAGGCTCCTTCTCTCCGATGTAGAATCAGCATTGATGGTGGTGAGTGGGGCTGACTGAAAAATGGCTAACCAGCCATGGGCACGTGGTCTTTATTTTGTATCTTCTTTATTCCTTGATTTCTAATGATCCTTAATAAATCTCTTAAAATATAATATCATTATTGAGGTTTAATTTTAACTTTTACAGGAACATATAATCAGCTAACTTTGTGAGTAAGGCACACATTAGCCCCTATACATATTGGATGCAAAGTCCCTCCCTTTCCAAGTCCTCCAATCTAATCTAGTAACTGCTTTCTTTCTGATGATCACCTAACTCCTGTAGAACAAACTAAGGCCTGGTTCATTGATAGCAAGTCATAGCATATTGGCATAAATCATTGAATTATTCCTCAAAAGTACACTCGGAAGAACTAAATGTCTGTTCCACCATATGAGAGGGCCAGTTCTTAGTAAGAGTCTATACTGACTTCTGGGCAGTAACCAATGGTCTAGCTCAGACATCAACAAACTCCAGCCCACCACCTGTTTTTCTATGGTCCCAAGCTTAGAATGGCCCTGATGACAGAACTGGTGAATCCATTTCCAGTCTTCATCTTCCCTCACCCTCCTATTCTCTCCCACAGAAGTGACTTGTCTCCTAAACCTAATTTCTTAACCATTTGCTTTGCTATCTCATGGTTTTTCTGGGATAAAGAAGTTAACCATTGAACTGCGGATCTGTTTGATCTGTGTACAGATCTTATCACTCCTTGCTGTCAGAGGGAGAGGTACTAGATGCTAAAGTAGCCTGGAGAAATACATATTTCTTGAGTTTTCCTGGCACAATGGGGGCTTAGACATGTGCAGAAGAGATTTGCTTGATTCAAACTGTAGTCACTTTCTGAAAAACAGAAAGAGTGTGGATTCAAATCAATCCTAGACAAGGACTTTAGATTTTTGTAGTGTGAACTTTAAATTACTCCACCCTACTTAGATCTCACTTTATGGTGAAGATAAAATTGTAATCTCCTGATTGAACAATGAAGGTACTTAGTTCTTACTTTATAGTGAAGCTAGAACTTTAAACTAAGTCTATTTTTTGATCTTACTACAAAAAGGTGTTAATATAAAGGGTAAATTAATCACAAAATCACTGAACCGGACAATAGTTTGTAGCCACACCAAGATGGCAAAAGGCCCAGCACGCTGCCACCAGCCAACTCTCTGCCGCCAAAAGGTACCAGAGAGAGGAAATGAGCCAAATATATAGACCTTTTACTCTTGTGTCTCCTCCTCTAAATTTTCACGTCTACCAATCACATCAGAGGCTTTCCTCCAGGACTGCCCATTCTTTAGTTCTCATCTTCTTTGATTAGATTATATCTTTTTTTAGTTACTTAACACTTCTTTGTTAAGTTCACCTGTCCGGTTCGGTGGTGAGTTTCTGGCTGAGTTTTCCCTCCTTTACTTTCCAAAGTTTATCCTCTTAGAAGCCTCTAATCTCCTTCAGAGACCCAGTGGTGGAGATCTTGAACTCCCCCTGACACAGGCTAGGAGGGAGAAATCCTATATCCTCTTCCCCTTTCTCCTTAAATCCTTCCCTCTATAGTAATTAAAATTACCATAAATTTCCAGATTGACTTGGGTATTTTATTTGGGATTTTTCTCTAGTGACCAATTAATTTAGATTTTAAGTCACAACTCTAAAATTATCTTTACAGTTGAGAGACAAAAAGGACCACAGAAAAGGCTGGTTCCCTGTCTGAGCCAGGAGTAGAGTCTGAGAATAAAGTGGCTGAAGGGGAAGCTCCATTTCCCACCTGGGCTTGGGTGCTGCCTACTTCCTTTCTAGCCTCTCCCCTTTTCCCAAAGTCACAAAGTCTGAGCCTACATAATTATAGCCATGGTCTGGGCTACCTCTTGACTGAGGTTAGGAGAAACTAAAGGTTGAGAGGAGGGGAGACAACGAAGTCTTTTCCAGGTGTCATGGAACCATCCAGTTCTTGATGTTCAATAGTCAATTGCAGAAGAATGGAGGTCAGGGGACATTTTGGGGTGGACAAGTAGAGCTAAGAGTCATCAATATAGTGATGATCATTAAAATATGGGAGCTGATTAGATCTATAAGTAAAACAGTATCGAGGAAAAGAAAAGAGTGTGCAGGATAAAGCCCAGTGCGACATCCATAGTTATCTGGTGTGAGAGGGATGAAGATGAAGCAAAAATACATGGAAGGAGTAGTCAGATAGGTAGGAGGAGGACAAGGAGAGAGTGACATCTGGAAAACTAGAGAAAAGAGAGCGTCTAGCAGAAGGTTATGAATATCAAAGACTGGAGAGAGGCAGAAGATAATGAAGATTAGTTTTTGACCACTAAAAGATGTTTAGTAATCTTATTTATAACTTTCTTAGGAAAAATGTAGAGCATTAGAAGGATTGAAAAGAATGGAAGCAGAGACAGCAACTATAGGCATCCTTCGAAAGGAGTTTGGCCCTAACAGTGAGAAGAAACCTGGCATGATCATGAGGATGGATGGATCAAGCAAGGATTTTTGAGGATGGGAAAAATATGAGCACATTTGGAGGCAGTACCAAACCCGTGAGTTGATAGGAAGTGAATGAAGATTATTTTTTAAAAAATTTATGTAATAGGATGATTTAGAATATTTTTCCATGGTTACAAGACCCACGTTCCTTCCCTCCCCCCACCCACTTTCCGTATCTGATGCACAATTCCACTGGGTTTAACATGTGCCATCAATCAAGACCCATTTCCTTATTATTAGTATTTGCACGAGGGTGATCTTTTAGTCTAATTTCCCAGTCATAGCCCCACCGACCCATGTGATCAGGTGGTTGTTTTTCTTCTGGGTTTCTGCTCCCACAGTTCTTCCTCTGGATGTGGAGGGCATCTTTCTCATCAGTCCCTCAGAATTATCTTGGATCATTGCATTGCTACTACTAGAGAAGTCCATTACATCTGATTATACCACAATGTATAAGTCTCTGTGTACAATGTGCTCCTGGTTCTGCTCCTCTCACTCTGCATCAGTTCCTGGAGATCAGTGAATGAAGATCATTGAGAGAATGGAGATAATACAGGGGGGCAGTCTGCTGGAGGAGCTAGGATGGAATAGGATCATTTGTTCAGGAAGAAGGATTTACTTTGACAAGGAAAATGGTCACTTCATTAGGTGAGGCATGGTGAAGAAGAGAATGGCAGAAGATATCTGAGTGAGACAAGATGATGGGGAAGTGTGAGGAAGGAATTGTCATTAAATGGCCTTGATTTCTTCTCAGGAACCTCCCAAGCTTCCCCAGTGGAAGAATTAAAGAAAGCACTCAATTTAGGATGCAAATTGTGTTGGTGGTGATGGGGTTCTAGACTTCCATTGTGGAGTCTCGCTTTTTCTCATGGAGTTTTCTTTACGAGCTCATACTGAAAGGAGAGCATGTTAGAATGTATAAAAGTCAATGATGATTGTGTGATTATGCCAGAAGATGGAACATTTTGCTCCTCCTTTCATCTTGTCAAGTGTTTCATGGCAGAAATGAACATTAGAGAACAGAATTCCTATATCAATATTGTCTTCTAGTAAAAGACGCTGTGCAACACTTCAAAAAACCAATGAGGAGATGGGTCCCAACTCTCCAAGTCTTGAGTTAACACGTTTTAGAATTAGCTTTAAAGACATCAAGAACTACCCGCCCTCTCGATGATGACAGTTACCGTTTGACGACTAGAAAAGATCATCTCCATGAGTCAAAAGAGGAGGGCCAAGTGTCACTGAAGTTCCAAAGGGAGACCTAAAAAGCTGTCATCTCACCCATTTGGGACGAGATCTGGCTCGTAGAAATAGCTGGCCTATTAGGACATCTTTCCTGTCTCGGGACAAAGAGAAAAGCTTGTCTCTATCAGGAAACCACTGAAGAATCCATGATCTATCGGAACGTTGTGGTCGGTAAGTGGGGAGTCGTATGAATTGAAGTACTGATCAATCTGGAAATCCCTTTTTCATTGGTGTGTCTTGAAATGAGAAATTTTGTAACTTACATGGGACGCCGCCCATTCTTGGACTAGATGACGTTCCCTTGGAATGTCAAGGGCCATTCTGCTTCCCGAGCACAAGAGAAACGTCATTAAGGGAGCCGAGAGGAGGTGAGGAGCAAACTAAGAAGTGATCTCTCGGTGTGGGAAAGACCGCCGGCCAACTTCACAACAGTACAGGACTGGTCAGTGCATTCCGCCCTCGGCTGACCAGGAAACTGGGAGCATCTCTTGGGACTCCAAGGCTATTGTTCTGAGTTTTGAATGACGTATGATTGTCTGAATGCAGTGATTTGCTATTCGAGGCAAATGCCAGAAGTGACTGACAGGAAATTGCCTTTATTTTTATATCAGAGACCATAAACCAATGGCATAAGTCTTCATGGTGGTAGCTGCAAGCATGATTTTAGAAAGTTGGGCCCAGTTAGTAAGCTGTGTAAGATTCCAATTTTAGTAAAGTATTAAGGACGATCTGGCCACACATTGCCCACGTCCTGTGCATTTGTGAAGAGAAAAGAACACACTGAGACCCCAGAAGAGACAGACACGTGTCAAAGCCAGAATTTGAATCCAGGCCTCGTGGGGAACAGAAGGGAGATACGTCCCTGGCCTTCAGGATGACCAGCACCTCCTTTCCTCTCTCAGCACAGGATATCAGAGGGGATCCTGGATCAGCTACTCCCTACGTGACTGTTTCTCAGGATCCCAACCAGGAGGCTGGGCTGTGTAAAAATGGAGATTTGAACCCCAGACTTCAATTCCCAGAAGCCCTTGGCCACTTCCCAAAATGCCTTGTAACCTCACCTGAAAAGTCTCACCTGGGCCTAAAGCAAGAAGGGGTATTTATACGGACTGTACAGCCTCTCCTGGGCTCTCTTCCTGCTTGCGCTTCCAAGCACACGCATCTCTCAAGATGTCGTGTAAGTGTAATTGAATGGGCCATTAGGCCCTCCTGGCCACGTGCTTTCTTATTTTGTATTTTTCTTTATTTCTTAATCTTTAATAAACCTCATAAAAATATAATACTTTTAGCAGAGAAATGGAATTTTAACTGCTACAGCTGGGAGGCTGAGAGGGGTGGGAAGGAGGAGGCAGATCAGAGAAGATGAGGAAGGGGGCTGGATCTTTTCTGCATGGAAATCATTGCAGAGATTCTTTCTTGTGCCCAGGACAGAGCTAAGGAGAATACAGACAGCCCAGGAACATCAACACCAAAGTAAAGACATTTCCTGCACTCAGCAGCTGAACTTCCAAAGGAGAAGAGTGGGCACTAGGGGGCACTGCAGAGTCTCAGGGAGCCAAGAGGGTGGCAGGATGGCCAGGTGGAGGCTTGTCTGCTGTGTTATGATTAATTTAAGGAAAGATGTTTTACCCTCTGGCTGAAATCCATGGGAGTGGGGGAGGTGGAGGGAGGGAAGGAGGAAGCAAGACAAAGACCAGAGCCAGAAAGCTAAATATAGGGGAGAGAGAGACACAGTCACAGAAATAGTTATTAACTAGAAATTCTGAATATAAGTTTCAGAATGAACTGAGGCAACTAGTTCCCGCTGATATTGTGTTGAAACAACTTATTAGGGAGGCAGTGAGGAGGTTCAGGGATTTGAGTCAGGCCTACAGGTGGGAGGTCCTGAGTTCAGATCTGCCCTCATACATGTCCACATGGAATCTAGGAATCCCAAACTTGTGGCCTGGTGGGATCTGGTGAACCCCAAGTTCCAGGACTAGTTTATAGGTTGGAGATCCCAAAGCTTGTCCTTGTTCCCTGTTCCCTTGGGAATCCCAGACTGGCAGTTTCAGACTGAGTGGGAGACCCTCAGGGGAATGACAGTCTTAGTTGGGTGAGACTAAGCATATGCTAAGGACCCTCTTGGTCTTAGGTCCTCTTCCCTATTGTACTGAAGTGGTACACTTCACAAATGAGTTCTAACATCTAGAATTCCAATGATTGGAACTGTAATTTATTAATAAAAGAGAGAAATAAAGAATCTACCGCTGGGACAGAATTCCCTAAGGGAAAACTGCATTGGTTTGACATTAGAGATAGTTTATATACTTTACAGGTTCTTATCTGACAATAAAACAAACCTTAATACAGGAATCTGGGGCCGAGATGAGGAGGCAACCCTTAGATTTATGAGGGGGCTCTTATCCAAGGAATGTTTATTTTCACTTAGCCAAACGTTAGTTCGCTGACCCTTTGATATTCCTGAAATTCCTCTTTGTCTCCTGCCACCCAAGCCAAGCAGAAACCAGTTTGTTATCTGCATAAACAGCTTGATCTCCTGGGGGAGGGAAGCCAGGTTTGTTCCCTAAAAATGCTGACAGGGGCCTATCTCTTTTTTAATTTTTCCATCTTTAGTCTTTTGGGGGCTACTTCAGTATCAGACCCTTTCCCAAGAAGATCCACACCAGGGTAGGAACCCTCCTTTGGTATCCATTGTAAACAGCCCCTTCCCTTAGATCCAGCCTCTAGATATGATTCCTTTCCCAAGCTGGATGTATCTTGTCAGTGTGGTTTGAACCCTCCCATTTCCTTTGTAGCTATATTGATGTCCATCCTCTTTCCCTGCCCCTGGATCTCCCCCAAATCGCATAGAGGTTCCCCACACTTTTTTATTCCCTGGAGTTATCATCTAACATGATGGCACTCCCAGGGGTCAGTGACCAGAGCGGCCAGAGTTCAGTCCTGGGACTCAACTGGCCAGGGCGCCCTTCTGATGAGGGTCAACCTGAACAGAAGTTTCATGCAGCTTTTATAGAAGTTCGGGTGGACTCAAACACTTTCCTATGTCGGCTGGAAAAAAAACACAGAACTATTAAATAGTCAAAATCACTTTTAATCAAGGGCAAAGGGGTTCAGTGCTAGGAGGCCTCAACACAGAGCTGTGCCACACACGACTGCACAGAGTCCCAGGACTGAACTCTGGCCTCTCTGGTCACTGACCCCTGGGAGTGCCACCATGTTAGATGATAACTCCAGGGAACAAAAAAGTGTGGGGAACCTCTATACCATTTGGGGAGTCCAGGGGCAGGGAAAGATGATTGAATTCCCATTGCTTCCCATTTAGCACTTCAAAGCTCTCTAAGTTCTTCCTGTATTGCATATCAACCATCCTTAACAGCAATAGGACCTCACAAGGTAGAAACTTTCACTGATGGCCCAGATCTCCCAGACTCCCAGGAACCTGGGCATGTCCCCTGGATGTGTTCTTAGTGATCTTCCCCCTCCCACTTCCCCTCAGCCCTAGTCACATAGTGTAATGATTAAAATAGTTGAGGCCATAAACTGTAATGATTAAAATATTGGAAGACTAAAATTGTGGCAGTTAAAAGAGTGGTTGGCTTAAATTGTGACTGCAAAAAATATGTTTTCACTACAGTGTCTTGTTTTAAAATCAAATATAAGGTGGTCGCCAGGGAAAAATTCCCAATTATTAAATATACCCAAGTCAGCTGGGTTTTATAGAGATTTTAATTAATACAAATGAGGAATTAAAGAAAGGGAGAGAGAGAAAAAAAAGGAAAAATAGAGAAAAAAATAGGCCGGCCCAGGCCAGCCCTGGCCAACCCAGGCCCAAGCCTTAAGAGAAAGATCAGTCAGTATTTTATCGACTCACCACAAGATTTGTCCAAGCAAAGATTCTAGTGTTCAGAGAGACCCCAGGCCAGCTCCATCTCAGCTGACTCCACCAACTGAATGAATCTTCCTCTCAACTGTTTCCTAGCTGAATGATCCCCAGCTCTATCTGAGCTCCTATTTAAAGGGAATTTTCTCCTATGTCACCTCCCCTAAGTTCTTACATCTACCAATCACAGTAGGTGTTTTCCAAAGGACAGCCTTTGGAACAGCCTTAATTCCCACCTAAGAAGGCTTGAACTTTTTGATTAAAGTCACACCTGAAAAACCTCTGAGTAAGTTCTCACCTCTTTGCTCCTTGTAAATTCGCAAGTTGCCTGACCTTTATAGGTACTTAGCACCCTTCTGTATTAGATCTAAAAATAGGCACAGCTTAAGAACTTTTTGTCTTACTATAAGTATGGGTTTAAGAATTTTTCATTGTTCAGCAAGGAGTTTACAACTTTATCTTCCCCTAGGGCATGCCCAAGTAGGGGTGGAGTAGAGTTCCCACATTCCTGGTCAAGTACCTTCACTGCCCAAATGGGGAATGGTCTTAACCCAACCTTATGAAGTAGAGTCTGAGAATTTTTAAGGTTCACAATAGCCATGACTTTATGAGCTTTGCCTGTCATGAGGATCTGGTGAACCTGTGTGGAATCTGGACTTTGTATCTTGAAACTGTTCCTTTGAAGCAGCTCTCTGTATTGGCTCCTCTTGTCTGTCAATGACCCACATCCATCATGTATCGATTTTCCTAATGAATCCCTCAAGTTGGAGCATCGGTGCAGTGCTCTGCTCAGACCCTCCATTCTTTCTGCTCCATTTCTTCATGCCAAGTTCCCCCTCTCGGTCCAGAACCCTTCCAGGGCTTGATTTCTCAGACCCTAAAAGAACGAATTCCTTAAAGTTTTCCTGCTACGGTTGTGAATGGAAACAGCCACAGGACAAGGAATTCTGAAGAGTCAGTTCAGCTGACCTAATAAAAACAGGTATAAATGCAAATTGAGTAAAGCTGTGTAGAAGTTTTCCACCAGTAGTAGTAGTAGTAGTAGTCTTAGTCGTCTCTCGGTAACCGAGGCTGCTAATACAAAATTACATACCTGTTTGTTTAAGTAGCATAAAGGCTCAGGGATTAAAAGGGCTCCCAGGAAAGCTGCTCTTTTTGATGAGCCTATTTTGTTTCACTGAGTTTATAATGGGAAAATGTGCACTAGTTTATCTGATGTCTTGAGCATTTGACAATAGGGGATAAGAAAGGCAGATACATAGCAGGTGAAAAGAACTACCTAGTAAGAATGGGAAGCTTGGAGGGGAACTTAAAAAGTTTTAAATTTAAAAGAGAGTCTCCTCTCCTTTCCCAAATGTGGGAGGGCAGGCAATAGGCAAACTTCATAGAAATGAAGAATTAGTGAAGTAGGGGCACCTAGATGTTCAATGGATACAGCACCAAGCCTAGAGATGGGAGGTCCTGGGTTCAAATATGGCCTCAGACACTTCCCAGCTGTGTGACCCTGGGAAAGTCACTTAACCCCCATTGCCCAGCTCTTACCATTCTTCTGCCTTGAAGCCAATACACAGTATTGATTCCATGATAGAATGTACGTGTGTTGTTATATCTCAAGTTACTAGTTGTTATTAATATCTCCAAAGACTTAGTACAAGCTGGTGCCCCACAACCATCCTTACAAAGACTTCAAATTCTTCAGTGACTTTGTCTGGGAATTTGCCTGGGGAAGAAGTCCCAGGCTGGACTGTTCTTAGACCCTAAAGTACCCAAGATTGAATCTGAAGGATCAGTGTTAATTACCCTTTTGTCAAAGGAATCTCTTCCACTCTATTGGAGGGCTTCTTCCAGGAAGTCAAGCCCAACAGCTTGACATCAATCCCACCCAGAGAATGCAGTCCTGACTTCCTCCTCTCAGTCTAATATTTCTGCCCCTTTAATTTCTGGATTGAAACCTTTGTCTCCAACCCTTGACTGTTTCTTTAAAATGGGAATTTGTTTGAATGTGACCACAGTAAAGCTGGAGGATGTTAATTTACTTGAAGGTGTCCATTGGAAATCATTGTGTGGCTCTTCAAAATACTGTTTCCACCTCTTGGAATGTTCATTCTATTGCATCTTCTCATGAATTGGGAGAGTCTCTGTAAAGGGGAGCGGAGCCTTTGGTATTGGGCAGACTCTCAGTGAGTCTGGCCCCTGAGCAACAGAGGCAGGCTTGGCCCTCTGAAGATCTTCGGAGGCAGCGGTCCTAGGTGGATGATGGAGGCGGCGCCCCCACCTTTCTCTCTCTCTCAATAAAGCCGTCTATTTGACGTGATGGATTTACCTGGTCATCTTGTTTAATGGTGGTTAAAGGGTGGGATTTTCAGTATAAACATAAGCATCGAAACAGAAGAAGCAGTGACACGGCAGGATGACTCCCAGAGACACACGAGGAGGTAACTTAACGGAAGCTCTGAAGGAGGACAGGTAAAATCTCCATATACCAGACTCCATGTGGTTGCTCTTTGTAAGATGGCAGCTGCTTCCCTGAAGAGCCTGTGAGATAGGTAGAGGTTTGGGAGTGAGTGTGGGGTGCTCATTGGGGGGCCTTTGGAAATGTCAGAGTTCCCCCTCCTTTTCCACTTGCTAAGAAAGAGATGACCGTGGATGTCAATCATTTCAGATATCAGGCTTCATTGAGAGTGATGGAAGTGGATGGGGCGCCGTCCCAGGACAAACACCCAAGACATTTGCCCTGAGTGAGTGCAGAGAAAATGTGGGGCATTGCCTCAAGTTGTGACCAAGATGGATGCCAGTAATTGGCAGAAAAATCCCTTACTTGGAGAGAATCCAGGCACAATCTGGGCTCCCAGAAGGGAGTGTAACATTTGACCATTGTTGGAGACACTGTTGAATAGCTTCACATTCACTTGACAATAAACACATTCAGGCTGAGTCAAGAAATTGGAGAACAGCTTCACAATGGATACCTCCAAACAATCGATAGTTCAAAGAACTGGCCAGATACAAAGAGGGGCCTGCATTATCTAGGAGGAGCAGAGGGGAGGATCCTTGAAGCCCCTGGGCTTGCCTTCCCTTAGAAGCTTCCATAATTCAGATACAAAGACACAATAGGAAAGGCCTCTTCAAACAAGAGTACTCCAGATTGGTACTTGCAACCTAGCCTTCAGGATCTCAGCGGGGCCCCTGCCTGAGGCAATTCCCACTGCAGACTCCCCCCAAACTGCCAATCTCTGATAAGAATGGGGGGAGGGGGGATACCAGCCTTTAAATATTAACAGCTTTTAATAACTTGAGACCAACACACTCATTGCTCACTCCACACAAGTGGATTAAATGAATGCAAAAGATATGATCAGGCCTTTAGACTGGGACAAAAATTGGTCCAGTTCTTTGAAAGGAAATAGGGATGAGGGGACAGTCAGCTGGGGATTTTGAAACTGAGTATTGCTAAAAATGAGACCTTTTCTTTCTTTTAAAGTGCTAAGTTTTACTATTCATAAGCAAAGGATAAACTATGGGAGTGGAAACACCTAGGAAAAGCAACTTCCTGAATACAGCGGTTGAGGGGACATGACAGAGGAGAGACTCTAAACGAACACTCTAATGCAAATATTATCAACATTGCAATGGGTTCCAATCAAGAAAACATGTGATATCCAGTGGATTTACGCGTCGGCTATGGCGGGTGGGGGGGAGGAAAAGAAAATGATCTTTGTCTTTAATGAATAATGCTTGGAAATGATCAAATAAAATATAATTAAAGTTCAAAAAAAAATAAAGTACTAAGTTTTAAAGAACGAAAATTTAGCTGGGAAATACGATGAACCCACCAGTCTGGAATGGACTAGCTATGGGAATTCACCTGTCTAAAGGGCAATATGGGAACACTAGCACACAAAAGGCTTAATAGCCTCCTTGGTTTGAGGCAAACACTATATAAATGTTGATATTTGTTACTGTGAAATCTGGCAAACTCTTGTAAAGATACCCTGGAGAAAAGCAGCGTCTCCTACAATCTGGATGTTGTGAGATTGTAAACTACATTTTTAAAAAGGTGAGAAAATACACATTTGAAAAAAAAGGATTTTTTCAGTCCTTTTGATCATGTGTTTAAATTATATCAAACATTGTTTTCATGTATTTTAATTTTAATTACAGTTTTATGAATCTAATTCTGAAGCATTATGTTTCATTCTGAAGTCATTTGACTAATCCCTTATGGAAATAATAATTAGCTTGTATTATAAAATTATAATGACATGTGATACTGACTGTAATTCATAAACTATAATATGGTATCATAGAACATAATCTATTAAGCTATGACAATATAATACATTGTGTAATATTGTATCATTTAATATTATGATATTGATATTAAAACTGTGGGGAAAATTGCACAGAAGGGATTTGGAATGTTGGAGAGAAAATTGATTGACAGGGAAGGCAGTTGGAGGGGGGAGGGGAGAGGCTTGAGAGAGTGACAGTTGCTCTCCAGAGGACTCTTTCCTGGACCTTGGGATTGGAAGGAGCTCTCTCCACCTCTCTGGATAGAAACTACCTCTATTCCTCGAATTTTTCCAACTGTTTTCTCTACCTGGATTCCTATGGATCGTGCCATCAAACAAAAGGATTTAAGGAGAACTGCCTGAACTGTAACTCCCGTCTTTAGTGCATTAGCCCAAAGAGACAGGCTAAACCAGCTCAGAAGATCAGAATCTTTTTTCCTCTTGCTGTCTACTGCTAAAGACTTTGAACTTAAGAAAGCTAGCATGGATATAGTATAGAACAGGAATAAAAGAAACCCTCCAAAAGCCTGTGAGGTCTGGGCTCAGCTCAATAGCTGAGAGAGACTTGGAAACCAATCTGTGCTAAGGTATTGGGCAATCCCTATTGCTTCTTTCCTGATACGTTCCCTTTTTGGACTTGTTATTAAATCATCTTTAGTTAAATAAATGCCGTCAGATAAGCTTTGTAAGGATGGGGGCACCTGAATGGAGAAAGGGTTTCTTAGGGGAGAAGGTTCCAGGTAACCTCAAGTTATGTGCAATCTTGAGGTGCCCTTCAGTGTCTCTCCCCGCTTTCACCCTGATTTAATACCTGTAAATAGTTTTTTCTTACAAAACACATCAAATATTAAATGGCTATATTTGAAAGGAGAAAACTGAAGAGATCTGCTTAAATCTCCGTGTTTCCTTGTGAGCTAAAAGAACACATGAAATTCTTATCCCCGTCTCCATTATAATGACTCTCTGATTAGAAGGAAAATAACCATCAGAGGGAGGAGTAATTGGAACTTTGGTCATGTTATAGAAATGTTTTATTGTATAGCACTCAGATTTTAACCAATAAAGAATATATGGCTATTTCTCCAAGAATAATGTGGTTTCTCAATAGGGGCATGAAATTCCCATAAGCAAAAAAATGTGTCTCTTTTACCATTGATCCCAGGAAAAAGGGTGCCTTGCTTCTTGCTTATGAAGGGAATTGTGTCCTGTTTCTCTTTAGTCTGATAGCTCAACCTTAGGATGTTTCCCGGGTCCCCATTAGTTGATATTTCCAGAGACAAGGTGGACTTGGACACCTCAAATCCTCCCTTATTACTTCATCAGACCCAGAAATCGGCCAACTGCATCATGAGCAGTCCTTGAATAGAATGGACTGAACAGTAAAGACCAGGTCCCAAACTCTTCCACATCATCCCCATGCAATCTTATTTTGTTTCTTTGGCAAGATCCTTATGTGCCAGCAAAAACCAGGAAACAAGCGAGTGCCAATTAATTGAGGAATGATTAAAAAAACTGTAATAGCCAACAACTACTGAGGAACAATAACAAGCATTTTTGCACAATATGAAATTTGGGGTTTAAGGAGGCTCCTCTGTGGGATAGTCTATGAAATCTGTGGTAAAGCAAAACACCTTTCCTGGGGAATTGGAGACATTGATTCTTATCTAGCATTAGGGATCCAGTATATAGTCAAGTATGAGCTCAAGGAGAAGCCTTTCTTCTAATCATTCCCTTCATACCCCTTCATTCTAGAAATATTGTTCACTACTGATCATACAATTCTTCTCCTCCATCATTTCATTTTATTTTTTGACAATTATGTGTAAAAACAGTATCCAACATCTAAAAAAACAAAATTAAGTCTTGGGTTTTCTCCCCCACGCCCAAGAGATGTTAAGCATTCTTTTTTTTTTTTTAACCCTCATCTTCCATCTTGGAATCAATACTGTGTATTGGTTCCAAGGCAGAAGAGTGGTAAGGGCTAGGCAATGGGGGTTAAGTGACTTACCCAGGGTCACACAGCTGGGATATGTTTGAAGCCAGATTTGAACCTAGGACCTCCTGTCTCTAGGCCTGGCTCTCAATCCACTGAGCTACCCAGCTACTCCTGATGTTAAGCAATCTTATATAGATTTTGCATGTGCAATCATATAAAACATTTTTCTATATTGATAATTCTAAAGAACTAAATTCAAACAAACAAAAGAAAAAATCAAAAAGTGACAATATTTATCCTTGGTTTGGATTCTGACTCCATGAGTGAAGTGGGGTACTTCATAAAGTGAGTCTGAACACCCAGAAATTAAATTATTAGAACCATTATTTATTAATAAAGAATCTTTTAAAAAAATAAAGAAAGAATCTATCAGCTGGGACAGACTTCCCTAGTGGAAGCTACCCTGAACTGAAGCTACAGTTTATATAGGTTACAAGATAAAAGGTTATTTCCTTTCACATAAGGTTTCTTATTTGTCAAAGCAAGCCTTATCATAAACCCAAGTGTGTGGGGTCAGCAAGTGGGCAACACTCAGGTCACTCAGGGGTTATTGACTTTCATATGTACCTAATCACTTATCTTTTCATTCCATCCTGACCTCTTTGTTTGTTCTGATGTTCCTTTGTTTCCTGACCTTCCTTTCTCAGCCCTAGGTTACTTGGATTCTAGCCTCCCACCTATATAAGCTGCTTGACCTCCTGGGGAAACTGGGTCAGTTTCCTAAAAAATGCAGGAATGGATGAATCTGCTTTATCTACTTCAATTCTATTTTATTCTCTAACCTATTTCACTTACTCAGACTACTTCATGAGTTCTTTGGAAAAAGATGAAATTTTTTATTATGAGGCCTTTGGGGTTATTTTGGATTATTGTATTGTTGAGAATAACTCAATTCATAATTGTTTTGCATATAATATTGCGGTCCCAATGTGCAATATTCTCCTGGTGTTGCTCTCAAAGGACTTTCCAGGTGTTTCTGAGCTCCTCCTTGTCCTCATTAGTTATAAAACAATTGTATTCCATGACAATCACGTGCCACCATTTCCTCAGCCATTTACCAATTGATGAGCTGCCTCTGTAGCATCCCAAGCATATTCACATCTATGAATCATAAATGACTGTATGGCGACTGTGTCGAAATGGCCATCTGGCCTGTTGCCTAAGGCAAACTCATTAACATGCTCGGAGTCAATTCCCTGAGAAAGCTCGGTTTGTAATCTACATGGCCAAAAAGGTGTTACTCTCACCCCACTATCTAATCCTCTTTGTCCATGCTGTGTAACGTGGTTACTACGTGCTTGAGAAGACTTCCCTAATCAGAGGAAGGCAATAAATACAGAGACCCGACCTTGAATCTCTCTTGGATCTTCAATCTTCTCTAGCAATGTCTCCGTCTCTCTCCCTCTCTAGACCTTCTCCTTCCCTGAGGCTGTAACCTATCTAGGCCTGCATTCCCTACCTTAATCTCCTCCTCCACCTAGTGTTCCTTTGTACTCATACTTTCCTATCAAGGGGAGTATCAGAGGTCTGCCTGCCTATTCAAACACTGACTTGTCCGTGTCTTTCATTCTCCACCCTGGTTCTCGGTTCCTATCTCTCCTCGGGTCCCATCACAAAGGGGAGCCCCTTCCCTTGTGGGACCCTGCTGGTCAGGGAAGTTCATTAGGAACACCCCCACAGCCTCTTACTTTCCAATTCTTTTGTTACCACAAAAAGATCAGCTGTTTCTTTAAAAAGAAAAAACCCACATATAGGGCCTCTCCCTTTTTGTTTATTAATGTCCTTTTAACATATTTCCAAACTGCTCTCCAAAAGGGTCGAATCAGTTCACTAGTCCTCCAATGGTTCACTAGTATCAGTTTTCCCACATCTCCTCCAACTTGGGTCACTTTCCTTTTCTGTCATAATAGCCAATCTAATAGATACGGGGTGGTCCCTCAGACTTCTCATAATTTACATTTCTCCAAATAATAGTCATCATTCTCCTCCTGAGGAAAACACATACAACTTGAGCACATTCATTAGGTTTTTCTGCACTATGAACCCTCTGATATCAACTAAGAAATATGATCTCTGGCTAAAGGCCTTCCTATATGGAATCCATCTGGAACTGGTCAGGTCTAAAGATACTTTCTCCTACTGAACAAGCTCTGAACTCTACATTTCAATGTCTTTCTTCATTCATGACAGTAATAAGATTTCTGTCCAAAGTGAATTCTCATTAGGAATAAGAAGAGATGATTGTTGCCTGAAGGCCTCACCATCACATTCCTAAAGTTTCTCTCTAGTAAGGATCCTATTATGTCAAAAAAGCTAAGAGTGCCAACTATAAGATCAGTCTCAGTCATGAGGTCTCTCTCCAATAAAGATTTCCTGACATGAAGCAACTGTGGAGCTTTATGTGAAAGCCTATGCAAATTAATGACATTCATAAAGTTTCTCTACAATGTGGATGTTCTGATGTGTGGCAAGAGAGACTTTTCATACAAAACCCTATCTTTTATATTCAGAATCTGTGGAGGGGATCTTGAAAATGTCAAAGTATAACCCCTTTATTATTAAAAAGAGGTTGGGGAAACCATCAATGCAATGCTTTATTGAGAGAGAAAATGTGGAACACTAACTCAAGGCATTGACCTAAGACAAATACACCCAAAATTTGCAGAAAAATCCCTTATTTATAGGAGAATGGTGATATGATAAAGCCTCTCTGAAGGGATGATAGCATTTTTACAATGGTTGAAATCCGGAAATAAAGGACAAGGATATGAAATAGCTTTACAATGGATACATTTAAGGAAATTTAACATTTTAAAGAAATAATCAGGAAGCTGGAGACAGATAAAAAGAGGGGAGCTCTGGGGAACTGGATTATCAGGGATGGACTGAGTTTTTACAATGGGTACACAGTATCATTCCAGCCTTTGGGCTTGAATACCTGGAGGAACCTTTGATTCAATGGGAAGAACTTTTAAGACAAAAGGGTATTTATGAATTGATCATGTGGTGCTTCAGGGTCTAAGAACTGCCAAAACATTTAAAGGTTGTAAGGTTTTTGTCCTACAGGAAGAAGAGTGGAGGGCGAGGTAATCTTCTCTTGAAGGAGTTTGATAGGGTAGACAGGGAAGGAAGGGAGACCAGCTTTACTAACGTAGTTATTAATAATTATTACCTTGAGAATAACACACTAACTTTTCACTCCACACGAAAAGGTTTCTCTCCAGGGTGGATCTTCTTATGTGTGTCAAGATTGCTTCTCTGTGTGAAAGCCTTTCCACAGAGTTTACATTTATAGGGTTTCTCTCCTGTGTGAATTCTCTGGTGTGCAACAAGATCACCCTTCCGCATGAAAGTCTTTCCACAGTGTTTACATTTATAGGGTTTCTCTCCAGTGTGGATTCTCTGATGTACAGTAAGATGGCCCCTCTCTGTGAAAGCCTTTCCACATTGTTTACATTCATAAGGCTTCTCTCCAGTGTGGATTCTCTGATGTGCAACAAGATTGCCCTTCCCATTTAAAGCCTTTCCACATTGTTTACATTCATAAGGTTTATCTCCAGTGTGCATTCTCTGATGTGTAGCAAGATGGTACCTATTTGTGAAAGCCTTTCCACACTGTTTACATTCATAAGGCTTCTCTCCAGTGTGGTTTCTCTGATGTACAGAAAGAGTGCTCTTCCTTGTGAAAGTCTTTCCACATTGTTTACATTCATAAGGTTTCTCTCCACTGTGGACAGTCTTGTGTCTGGCAAGACCGAGACTACGTGTGAAAGTCTTTCTACATTGTTTACATTCATAAGGTTTCTCTCCAGTGTGGATTCTCTGATGTTTAGCCAAAGCACTTCTCTCTGTGAAAGCCTTTCCACACTGTTTACATTTGTAAGGCTTCTCTCCAGTGTGGATTCTCTTATGCGCTTCAAGATTGCTCCTATCTGCGAAAGCCTTTCCACACTGTTTACATTCATATGGCTTCTCTCCAGTGTGGATTCTCTGATGTCTGGCAAGATTGCATTTCTGAGTGAAAGCCTTTCCACAGTATTTACATTCATAAGGTTTCTCTCCAGTGTGGATTCTCTGATGTCTTGCAAGATGGCCTTTCTGTATAAAAGTCTTTCCACATTGCTTACATTCATAAGGTTTCTTTCCACAGTGGTTTACTTGATGTACAACAAGTTCACAGTTATGACTGGAAGGTTTCCTACCTTTATTACTCACAGAAACCATCTTTACACGTTTACTTTTTTGATGTCTGATGAGATCTAAATGCAAGCCAAAGGGTATTCTCCCTAGGTTACCTTGATACATGGGCATTTCAGGAGGTTCCTTAGGGGACTGAATAAGTCCTATATTTTTAGGAAAGTATTTGCTGTATTTACTATCCTGACAACACTCATTTCCTGAGGTCAATTTTGTATAATGATTTAGGACTGAATATTGGCTGAATTTCTCTGCAGTCTCATTAAATTCAAAGTCATTCTTTGGATTTTTATTTACCTTCATATTAGAGCCACAGATTTCTCTCAAAGAGTAGTTACAAGGACCCTCAGTTATGAATCGTTGGGGGTCACATCCTTCCACAAAAAGGTTTAGCTGTGTAGACATCTCCTTCACTTCAAAATAAGTCTCTGCCTCTGAAGAAAACAAATAATGATATAAACACAGAAGGAAGAAGGACACACACACAATATGTATTCTTTCTTCTTGTGGCAGAAAGGCAACTGATTTTTATTCTATTTCCCAGGCAAAAAAGATTTTTGAAACTTAAATAAGCAGAACCAGTCTTGGTATACACTATTTGATCATATCTGCAAGATGGATAATTTTAGAAATACTTTCACATATAACAACAATGAAATCTCACATCTGTTATAAGGGTTTCCTAACCCTTCTTGATTATTGGTATAGTATGGTGTTACCAATAATTTTGTCCTGGGTGGACAGGCTGTTGAGAAAGATAGCTTCTCAGAGTAGTCTTAAGAATTACAGCTTAGCCAGTTATATAAAAAAATATTTATTATGGGTAAAAACAACTAAAGGAAAGGATAGTAAAAGGAAACAAATAGAAAGGAAACTCTTATAATATACAAGTCCCTAAGCTAATAATTCTTACTCTAACCACCAAACCAAAATCTGATCTGCAAGGATTTGCTTCTACTCTAAAGCTGAGGCTATTCTCTCATCCTAATTTATCCAAATCCTCCAAAACCTTAATCTATCTATTCTAATCTAAATCATTAACTTATACACAAGAGGAATGAGTTAGGTTTCTCTTTGTTGCCATATAGGTTGAAAAACATCTCAGAATCTCAACAGCCTTTCTCTACTTGCTCAGAAACCTGTTGGGGCTTGCACTGGTATTGCACCCAACAATTTTCTTCACTTGGCAGATCTGTTAGATGACATTTAGATGTGAAAAATATTGAGATTTTCCAATCTCACTGAGCAGCTCTTGGGACCTCCTTTCAGAACAGTCAGCCCAAAGAGTGAAAGTCTGTTGCACAATTGTCTCTCAAAGCACTCTAGGAAAAATCTCTCTTACCCATAAATTCACCTGAGATTCCATTCATATATTTTTTTAAACCCTTACCTTCCACCTTAGAATCAATGCTGGATATTGGTTCTAAGACAGAAAAGTGGTAAGAGCTAGGCCATGGAGGTAAAGTGACTTGCCCAGGGTAACATAGCTGGGAAGTGTCTGAGGCCAAATTTGAACCTAGAACCTCCCATCTCTAGGCCTGGCTCTCAATCCATTGAGCTACCCAGCTGCTCCCTCCATTCAGATTTTAAAGAAACCCAACTTATGAATCTCTCTCATGCATTAATCAATAAATTATGTCACTTAACTCTATTTCCTAATGAACTCTTACTTCATTGAGAAATAATTCTCTACACAAAGTGTGACCTAGGCAGGCCCAAGATCCTCATCATATTTTGCAACTCATATCATGAGTAAGGAATGGAGGAATGGCCTGACCAACTTCCTGGCAGCTAGACTACAACTCAAACTCTGTGCCTGAGCATGCTTTGTCCATAGTATTGGACAGTCTTTCTATCTTTCTTAAAATGCCATGCTTCAGGGGCAGTTCTTCTGCATTGGAGCTAATACACAATATTGACTCCAAGATGGAAAGTAAGCGTTTAAAAAAAAAAAGCCATGCTTCGATTATTCTTAACATTTTGTGAATCTCGGGTAACCTTCCAGATAGTCTGTTCTCATTGTTTTGGAAGTACTATCACATGGTCATTCTTGATCAATTTTATATGCTAAGCTGAGAAACAACTTCACTCTTTCAAATTCTTATGTGGTACTTGTCAAAGTGGAATATAAGGTTTCTTCTTTTCTCTACAGATACAAAGGTATTATGTCACTTAGGGCAGACACACCAAATATTCATCTCTATACTGAGTCTATCATCCATCTCTCAGGAAATGAACAGTATGATTTGGGATTAGTCTGTCAGCCCCAAAGTCTAGCACTCTCTTCACTACAATAAATAAAAGTCTTTTGGGATAACAGGCCTCATACAACCTGTTTTCACCTCACTCACCTGGACAGGAGCTCCTTGGGTCTTCTTGCTCTAGCAGCCAGGATGCTTCCCCTTGCTGGAAACAGGAGATAAAATTTTCTCTAGGAACTGGAAGCCCTAGGCATAAGAAAGACAAAAAGAATTAGCAGCGAAAAATAAAAAATATGGTCTTTTTAATGGCATGCAAGTAAGGCCTACAGAATGGTTTCTGTTGTAGTCACTGTAGGGACATTTGCAGGAGGGCAGAGATCATGGAACCCATTTACAATCAGAAAATTCCATCTTTATTTACCTCTTGTAATAGAAGGATAGGCACATTCCACAATTTCCACTATCTAGAAATTAAAGGTAGCTGATAGCAAAGGAAGAACTTGAGTCAGAAAAACAAATTGAATTGAGCCTCAGAGAGATGGCAAGTGGGTGCTCCTGGGCAAATTATTTAACCTGTTTGCCTCAGGTGCCTCAACAATGAATTGAAGACAATAAGAGTATGAAACTCATAGGAAGGTTGTTAAATGAATGAACTCCTTTACCCAGGAGAGGACACAGAGCAGGTATTTTGAAATGTTTATTCCCTTCCTTTCCAATTCCTATCATGTGGCTCACAATTTGAGGAAAGAATGAAGGAGGAATAAGGATAAACCGAGTACACTAAGCAGAATTAGTGGCTGTGAACTACACTTTTATACCTCTTTAAAATTTTATTTTCATATTATTTATTTTTATAAGTGAATAATCATATAAAACCACAACCTCAAAACAAAAATCCAAATAAACAACTTAATAATTATATACTTTCATTGGGATTCCAACTCCAACAATTCTTTATCTGGAGGCATTCTTTGTCATAAGTTCCTCAGAATTGTACTGCATCACTGTATTGCTAAGAAAAGCCAAGACTACCACAGTTGTTTATTCCACAATACTACTGTTATTGTGCAGAATGTTCTCCTGGTTCTGCTTATTTCACTCTGCATCAGTTCATCTTAGTCTTTCTAGCTCTTTCTGAAATCATCCCATTCATCATTTCTTATATTACAATAGTATTCCATCACCATCGTGTACCAGTTTGTTCAGTCATTTGTCAACTGGCAAACATCCCTTCAATTTCTAATTCTTTGCTACCACCAAAAGAACAGTCACAAATATTTTCCTACAAGTAGGACCTTCTCCCTTTTTCTGATCTCTTTGGGGTACAGACCTAGTAGTAGTATTACTGGATTAAAAGGGTTGCATGATGTTAACACCCTTTTGGAATAATTCCAAATCACTCTCCAGAATGGATAAATCAGTTCACAACTGTACAATCAATGCATTATGAGTCCCAATTTTGCCACATTCCAACCAACCATTCTCATTTTCCTTTACTGTTATATTGGCCAATCTAGTAGGAGTGAGGCGGAAACTCCAAGTTCTTTTTAACTTACTTCTCTAATCTAGATGGATTCAGAACATTTTTCCATATGATTAGTGTGAATCTTAAAACTGCTCAAACTCTACCTTAGAAGGTTATGGTTAATGTTATTACCCATTTAAACAATGGAGGTACTTGATCAGGAATATATTGAGAACTTTACAATTACTCCACCCATACTTAGTCATACCTTAGGGGAAGATAAAGTTGTAAAGCTCCTTACTGAACAATGAAAAAGTACTTAACTCATACTTATAGTGAGGCAAAAGCCCTTAAGATAGGTCTATTTTTAGATGTAATACAAAAGGGTGCTAAGTACCTATGAAGGTCAAATTAATCACTAAAAGGGCAAGCTTAGCAAAGAGATGTGAAATACTCAGAAGTTTTAGTCTACCCAGAGAAGGTGATAACAAGATGTGAATTAAGAATGGTCAGTCTTTTGGAAAATGTCTACTGTGATTGGTAGTGAAAACTTAGGAGAGGTGACATAGGAGAAAATTTCTCTTTAAAAGGAGCTGTCTGAACCAGTTGAAGTGAGTTCAGAATAGTTTAACTTAGGAAGCTGAATTGGAGGCTCTCTCTCGGTGGCTGAACTTAGTTGAGCTCAGGAGCTGAACTGGAGGGTCTCTCTGAACACTAGAGTTTTGCCTGGGACAAAATCTTGTGGTGAGTAATAAAAGACTGACTAGTTTCTCTTAAAGCTCTGGCCTAGGCCCTTTCCTATTATTTTCTCTTACTCTGTCTCTTTCTCTTCTCTTAATTCCTTAATTTGTATTAATTAAAATCTCCATAAAACCCAGCTGACTTGGGTATTTCATATTTGGGAATTTTCCCATGGCGACCACTTATTTTTTAATATAAAATCAAGACACTAAAAATTATCTTTACAGTTTTGGCAATTCAAAGTCTTGAACCCATATTTTTGCGGTTACATTAGTGAGAGCTTTGATTTCTTCTGGAACCTGCTGCTTATTCATAACCTTTTGCTATTTGTCGATAAGGGAATAACTTGGATTCTTATTAGAATTTTTTTTAAGCCCTTACCTTCTGCCTTGGAGCCAATACTGTGTATTGGCTCCAAGGCAGAAGAGTGGTAAAGGCTAGGCAATAGGGGTTAAGTGACTTGCCTAGGGTCACACAACTGGAAAGTGTCTGAGGCCACATTTGAAACTAGGACCTCCCATCTCTGGGGCTTGGCTCTCAATACACTGAGCCACCCAGCTGCCCCAATTTGAATTGTTTTAAACAAAAAGTAGAACCCAGGGAAAAGATCAGTACTTTTCTTTTTTAAGGCTCAAAATCCTATACATTTGGCTTGGAATGAAGACATTCTCTTAATGAAAGATTCAGGGTTAACAGAGGAAATGGTCCTTACCCACAGAGAGTAAATTCTGCATATTCTCCAGCATGACCTCCAGGTACAGCTCTTTCTGAGAATGGTCCAACAGGCTCCACTCCTCCTGGGTGAAATCTACAGTCACATCCTTGAGTGTTATTGATCCCTAAACCAGCAAAAGTCACAAGACATAGAGCTGAACCTTCAGAATTAATCTAGTACCACCCTCATTAAATGACTGCAGGACACTGAAGAACACAAAGGATTTACCCAAACTTTAACCATGAAGAGTTAGAGCTAGCACTAGAGACCAGTTATTCAGTGGGAATAGAAATCCAGAAGAAAACAAATGATTTATCACTTGTTTTTTATGGATATATGATTAAGGGTTTTGTTTTTAAAAGATTACTCTTACAAAAATGAATAATATGGAAATGGGTTTTGAGTGATAATATACATAGAACCCAGGGGAATTGCTTGTCAACTCCAGAAGGGGGAAGGGAAGATGGGAGGGGGAGAACAAAAACCATGTAACCATGGGGGGGGGGGAGATCTAAAATCTAAACAAAAGAATATCATAGCAATGAATGACAATTGAAGACTTCTGTTGGAAGGATAAAAGCTTTAGGTCTGTGAAATTATCTAGGAAAGCCCAGCAGAAAAATGATGAGTCTACAGCTGGCCTGAGGAGAACACAAGAAAACAACTTTGGTGTGTTCAGGTACTGTGTGATCCTTTGAAGATTTAGACCAACTAGAAGCTCCCCAAACCCCCAGAAAGGTACCTGTGACCTACGATGGTTCTGGAGGATTCATTAAATTCTCTTTTCTTAACCGAGAACTTGGGATCAAAGGTTCCGACCAAACACCACTGTTTCTTAACATCCCCAGTACCCTCCAGTCTGTTAATGACTACTAAGGATCTGTCAGACATCCATGAAACACTGTGGTGCACATCTCTAGGGGATTTTTGCTACAGGGGGGCTGAGTGCCATCTCCAGCTTCCATTGACCACAATTAAAGGTTGAGCTCGGAATGATGGCCCAGAGATGTCTCTGTTTCTAACACTATTTTCCATGGAGGGAACAAACATGGATGAACTGCAGGAACCCCCCATGCCAGGCACAGCTGGGGATCACTCAGGTTAGGTGGCTGCCCTATGCCTGATTGGCCTTCCAAGAACCAGAAGAGCCCTTTGATGTGGCACCTTCCTGCTAGGCCACGCCTCCCCGGCTCCCCCCCAGGCCTGTTCTCCTCTCTGGGGCAGCTCTCCTCAGCCAGCCCAGCCCCCTCCCCTGGTGCCCCTGTGCCCAGCTTGGTGCCAGCCCTTCCAGGCTCTTTCCTGCTTGAGCTGGAGAAGCCCAATGCTACTCCCATTCCCCAGCACCCACCACTGAGCCCCTTCTGTAGTCAGGGGGGGAATGGCTGTCAGAAGGGAATGTGGGAGATAACCTCAGTGACTGCCCTGGAGACTGCCTTTGCTGTGAGGGCAGAACAAGGTGCTGGATGTGCTCAGCAGTGCCCGCCCTGCCCCCGGCCCCTCCCCCACTTCTCACAGTCTAATGAGGCCCAAAGGCCTGGCTGAGGCTGAGCCACTGCCTGACCCAGGAACCAGGCCCAAGGCCTGGAGGCAGAAGCCTGGCTGAAGCCCTTCTCAGCAGCCCTTCCAGCCCTGCCCACAGTGCCCAGCCCTTTATTTAGGCTGCACTCACCTGGGAGGGGGGCCTCGGGGTCCCATGGGCCATTCCCTCTGGCTCTAGGCTCTTTGCTGGGGCCAGACTGGGGTCCTTCAGGTGGTGGGAGTCCCAAGGGGTAGGAAAACTTCCTCTTTGTGGGCCTGTGGGGAAGGAGAAAGGGGGAGGCCTCAGAGGGGCTCCCGGGCCTTCCCTGGCCTCAGGGGAGACTCTTACCACCAGGGGGTATAAAGGTTCAATTTCATGGTTGGACTTAAATGATATGAAATAATGTGGTCAATGAAATGATTATATCTCAAGTCAGAAGTTTATTTACCAAACTAGAAGGGAAACCATGAAGCAGGGAAATGTAAAAGAGGTTAGAGAAAATACCTAGAGTAGTCGTCAGCCAGGACGGCCAGTAGTGGGTAACCATGAGGCCTCCTCCAAGATGGAAGCTAGTCTCTTAGGAAGGGAGTCTGCCTTTCACTCATTCAACCTAGTAGTCCAGGAGTCAGAGTCTAAGTTGAAGCTGTAAAAAAGTGTTCTGATCCGCAGGCCTGGCGCTCAGGAGTGCCGGGCTGGGGCTCCAGAGGGCTGATGGGATCAGGGAAGCCTTTGGCAGGGGCCTTTAGGGAGGATTTTTGACCATAAAAATATGGTTTTCAAGACTGTGAATTGCCAAAACTGTAAAGATAATTTTAGTGTCTTGAATTAAATCAAAAATAAGTGGTCGCCATGGGAAAAATTCTCAAATATGAAAATACCCGTCAGCTGGGTTTTAATGGAGATTTTAATTAATACAAATGAAGGAATTAAGGGAAGGGAGAGAGACAGAGTAAGAGGAAATAGTAGGAAAGGGCCCAGGCCAAAGCTTTAAGAGAGACTAGTCAGTCTTTTATCCACTCACCACAATATTTGTCCCAAGCAAAATTCCAGTCCTTCACTGAAATCCTCAACTCCTTAACTGAATTCAGAGACCCAGCTCTGAACTCCTGACCTCCTCTAATTCAGCTTCCAAACTGAACTACAACATTCCACCTCTAGCTCCTTCCTTTTAAAGAAAATTTTCTCTTGTGTCACCTCCCTTAAATTTTCATATCTACCAATCACAGTAGACGTTTTCCCCAAGACTGATCATTCTTAGTTCACATCTTCTTTTGTTATCACCTTCTCTGGGTAGGCTAAAACTTCACACCTCTTGTGTTAAGCTTGCCTTTTGTAAGTAGCTTGACCTTTTAGTGATTAATTTAACCTTCATAGGTACCTAGCACCCTTTTATATTAGATCTAAAAATAGACCACCTAGCTTAAGGGTTTTGCTTCACTAGAAGTATGAGTTGGGGACTTTTCATTGTTCAGTAAGGAGTTTACAACTTTATCTTCCCCTAAAGTATGCCTAAGTATGGGTGGAGTAATGTAAAGTTCCCAAGACATTCCTAATCAAGTACCTCCATTTGTTACAATAAGGGAAGAGCTTAACCAAATCTTCTAAGGTACAATCTGAGCAGTTTTAAGATTCACAATTTACGCCTCTGGACAATGACCTTGTTTGGGGCTGTGTCTGACTGAATTTTCCTGGGACCACACAGGGGAGCTGGGCAGGGGCCGGAGCTGAGGCTTGCATCATGAAGCCCTCCTGCAGGGGGAAGCCAGCCGCTCTGGGCCCCGAACATAAAGAACAGGGACGCAGCGAGGTTCTTTTCTGTCATCTGTGCCTCCTGCCTCCACTGGCTAGATGTCATCTTCCCGCTGGAGAACTCAGAAATTCAGTCTCTCGGCCAGCACTTATGATGTGATTGCGGTGTGCCTGGCACCATGCCAGAGCTGGGGATACAAAGAGGCTTGAAGGTCCCGCCCTCAAGAAGCTCACCTGATAGGGAAACAGTCAAGCAAACAACTGGGCACAAACAAGATGTGGGTGGGTATGATCAGCAGAGGAGAGGTGCCAGCAGGGAAGGAGCCAGGAAGGGCCTCCTGAAGAAGAGCGGGGAGGGCCAAGGGGAGCACGAGCCAGAGCAGCGGGGGAAAGCGTGCTCAGGGCTGAGAGAGGAGGGTCTTGTTGAACAGCCCAACGCCAGTTACTGGCCTGAGAAAGGCCAGGTGGGGAGTCCCATGTGAGAAGCCCGGGTGGGTCAATCCTGATCCTGGAAGTGAAAGGGAACCAATGAGCAGGGGGTGACATGATGAGACTCCTCCTTTAGGAAAATCACTGAAGAAGGATGAATTGGAGGAGGGAGAGACTTGGGGAAGGCAGACCCCTGCAGCTACTGCAGTCCTCTGTCCAAGTGTGAGGGGAAAGGGCACTAGGATAGGGGCAGTGTCAGAGTAGAGGACTGGAGGGATGGAGAAGAGGTGAAATGGACAAAGCCCTGCAAAGGTGAAATGGACAAGGGAGAATGAAGAGGTGAAATAGGCAAGATGTGAAATAGACAAGAGAGACTATAAAAGTAAAATGGACAGAGCTCTGCAGAGGAGAAATGGACAAAAATGGCTGAGGGGTGAAATAGGCAAGAGAGGGTGCAGAGGTGAAACAGAGCCCTGCAGAAGAGAAATGTACAGAGAGAGCAAGCAGAGGTGAAATGGTGGGAAATGGACAGAGATGGTCCCTCACTAATAGACAAAGATAATATCTTGGAGATGGAATAAGGAATTCTCACATGTTGTGAAGTAAGAAAAAGAATGGATGATTTCTTTATTAATGAAGGGTTGACTGAGAAACAGAGGAGCTGTAAACAAAGATATGGATTCAGTACAAGCAGTTCCAGTTCCCAGGCTCCAGCACTATCCCTTGGATCAAATTAAGCAAACCTTGATAAAACACCAGCTATTTGCAAAACTGATGGTTGCTTAGGAATACAAAGATGAGAGCATCAAGCCCTCCCCAGGGAAAGTTTCCTTACTGGAGGAGGGTTGAAGTCAGATATACAATACATAATGTGTCAATAAACATTTAATGGCATTCCCTCAAAGGCCTGAGGAAACAGCAGCTGACTGGCCAGCAAGAAGGCACTCCAGGTAAGACACCTGGGTTACTTGAGAAGTATAACAGGAAAAATGTTCCTGCATTAATCTTCAAATCTGACTGGGCTTCTGCTTAGCATAACCCAGGTTCTTAGTTAAGCATTCAATTTGGTCTCAAAGCAATAGGTCCGTTTTCTCAGCTATACAGGTCTAGAGTCAATCAATGCAAGAAAATTTCCCACAGTGAGAAAATGGATAAAAAAACAAAATTAAACAATCTCAAACAATCTTATATATGCAGCAAACATATGTACAAAATAAAGACTTCAAAAATAAAAATGAGAAACCAAAACAAAACTTATTGTACATCCTATGAAGACTAAAAAAAGCAGGAATCATGCCATTGTTATTGTTTAGTTGTTTCAATCCTGTCTGCTCTTCATGATCCCACTTGGGGTTTTCTTGGCAAAGATATTGCAGTGGTTAGCTGTTTCCTTCTCCAGCTCATTTTACAAATGAGGAAATTGAGGCAAACAGGGTTAAGTTACTTGCCGAGGGTCACACAGCTAGTATGTGTCTGAATCCAGATTTGAACTTAGGTCTTTCTTACTCTAGGCACAGAGCTCTAGCCACTGAACCACTTCCTGTCCATGATCATGCCATTGGACAAACCAAAAATAGAAAGTTAAAATATCAAAAGGAATAAAGTAGGAAACAAATACTTAAAGGAATCATGAACAATTAGACGATGTCAATATGAAGTTATCTGCAACAAGTAGCATAGCATCTAAATTCATAAATGAAAAGTTAACTGAATTGCAAAAAGGTGAGAAAATAGCAATAATAATAGGACACTTTAATGTTCCTTTCTTAAATCTGGACAAATCAAACAAAAAGACAAGTAAAAGGGAAAATAAAGAACTAACTGTATAGTTTACAGCTCACTCATAGCTATTTAATGAGATTAGTTCCATAGTCCATAGACTTATTAGTTCCATATGATATCTTTATTTTTCTATTTATATTTCAATTCAGATATTTATTAGGTTCTTCCTAGGTGAAAAGCATTGCCCTAGGCAATGGGAAAAGACACACAATTTAAAACATACATTATCTCTGCCCTTATGGTGCTTGTATCTCATTCAGGTCTGGCAAATCAAATTACCATGTAAAATACCATAATACAAACTGACTTCCATTCTGATCTTCTCTGTTACAAGCTATCTTTTTTTTTTTAACTCTTTCCTTCTGTCTTGGAGTCAATACAGTATTGACTCCAAGATGGAGGTAAGGCAGAAGAGTGGTAAGGGTTAGGCAATGGGGGTCAAGTGACTTGCCCAGGGTCACACAGCTGGGAAGTGTCTGAGTTGTGTTTATTTTTTTAAAAACCCTCACCTTCTGTCTTGGAGTCATTGTTGTGTATTGGCTCCAAGGCAGAAGAGTGGTAAGGCTAGGCAATGGGGGTCAAGTGACTTGCCCAGGGTCACACAGCTGGGAAGTGTCTAAGGCCAAATTTGAACCCAGGACTTCCTGTCTCTAGGCCTGGCTCTCAATCCACTGAGCCACCCAGCTACCCCTTACAAGCTATCTTTTTAATAGCTATCATTCCTAACTTTCCTTATCTCATAATATCACTAGCAGTTCTTTCGGTTATCAGGCTATCCTTTTAATAATTCATTACCACACAATTTGGTCCTTAATATGTAGTTTTCTGTAGAGGATGATTGAATTGGCTAATCAGCCATGGGCATGTGGTTGTTGAAGATGCCTCCACAGACAACACGCTGTACCAGAAGATCCAGATGTGGTGATTTGAACTGTGTGGGGGTTGAATGCATTTGCTTTTTTTGTATGTATACTTTTATGCCAATTGGCTTTTTGTCAGTGTGTCTAGAAATCATTGATTTTGTTCTCTTTTCCTTTTATCCCCAAATTATTGTAATTTCATAGCTAGTATGTTTACAAGACCCATCGGAGAGACTAGTCTTCCTTGGGCCTCAGGGGGGTCAGTAAAAATGGTAAAAAAAAAAAGTAAAAAAATGTAAAAAAAATTTTTTGTGAACCCTAGACTTCAATCCCCAAAAGTTCTTGGTATTTCCCAGAATTCCCTAATCTCACCTGAGTCCCCAGGTTGGTGAGATCACAATTGGTATTTAATTGGCAGTAATGTCTACCTCTCTCTCTTCTATTCCATTGCAATGATGTAGTAAGTAAGCTAAGCGCAGGTATTCTGAATTGGCTAATCAGCCCTGGGCACGTGGTTTTTAAAATTTGTATCCTTGATTTCTAATAATCCTTAATAAACCTCATAAAATATAATATTTTTATTAGTAGAGATATAATTTAATTTTTACACCTTCTCTCTTCTCTCAATTCAGAATGCTCCAAGGGTTCAGATCCTCATGTCTGTAACCATGCGAAACAAGTTTACGCCTCAGTATAATTGTCTTTGGGGACTTGGTCTTTTTTTAGAAGCTTGGCTTTGACCACATAGCTTCTTGGCTTTTGGCCCCTTCCTTTGTCTCCTTGACTCCCCTCTACTCAGATGATGGTCCAACTCATGATGCCCCCCACATTATGCTCCATGTATTATCCTAGGATGCTCTCCTTCCCCCCATCTCTAACTTCCATCAAACTAAGCCTTCTGCAGAAGACCTTTCCTAGTGCCTTCCCTCTGGGATTATCTTCCAGTTATATTCTAGAGCTCTTGTACGAATAAAGATTGTTTCACCCATTAGAACAGGAGCTCCTTGAGGAGAGTGACTGAGTTTTTGCCTTTCTCCTATATCTGTAGTATGGATTTGTTAAACATTTAATCAATTCTTATGGGTTGACTGATACATAGTAATCAATTTATAAATGCTCACTTCCTGACCAAATGTCCAGGGAGCCGTTGTCTTTCTGGTGTGGTTTTGGGAAGTGTAGAAAGGAAAACTGAAGTAATTTTTGGACTTTCTGCCACTCAGGTGGAACCAACGGCAGTTGGAATGTTATAGAGAAGATATTGACAAGAATGACAGCTGGTGGGGGAGGGGCAACTGGGAGTGGCAGTTGGTCTCCTGAGTCTCTCTTCCTGGCCCTGGAAGGAGTCTCTCTCTCTGTATTGGGACAAGAGTCTCTATTCCTGATTTTTCCCAACTGTATGCTCTACCTGGATTCCTATGATCATGTCATCGAACAAAAGGATTTAAGAGGAGCGGTTTGAACTATAAGGCCGGTCTTTAGGGGTGTCAGCCTGACAAGACAGGCCCAACCAGCTATGAAGGTCAGAACTTTTCTTCCTCTTGCTGTCTACTGCTAAGACTGTGAATTTAAGAAAACTAGCACAGATTAGCATACACAGGAAGAAAAGAAACCCTTCACCAGCCTGTGAGGACTGGCCTCAGCTCAAAAGCTGAGAGAGACTCAAACCCAATCTAGGGAAATCCTGATTCCATCTTTCCAATCCAAACTTGTTATTAAATTCGTCTTTATTTAAATAACCGCAGTCAGATAAGAGGAGTGTCATTTCAGGGGACATAGAGGGAGCTGAACCTCAGGACAGCCATTCAACCATAAATGGTCCTTATTGGACCCCTGCTGGGTGACCTTGGTCTGGGGGAGGCTTGTCCCTCAGGAGGGTCCATGCTTACCTGCTCTGGGGTATCTTTCATATCAATCCATAGAGAAGGTGTCCCCTCAGGCTATCACAGTTGGCCCATTTCTGGGAACCCTAATTTTCAAAGACAGCCTCTTGGGCACGGGGCATCTCTCTCCTTTTACCTCACTGGCAGCCATATTCCCTCTGCCCCTGCAACCCCTCCATTCCCTGTTACAAAACCTTCAGTATCCCCTGTTCTTCAATCAACAACATTTCCCTATAATATTACAGAGGCTGTTGCATGGATTTCTTGTAGCAAGTCTTGTGAGTTTGGGGCATGTCCACCATCTTGGCTTCCACCTTTGTTGGTGCCCACATGGTTCTCTCAAAAACAGACCATGGGGGGAGGAGTCAAGATGGCTGCTTAGAAGCAGCAAAAGCTGAGTCCTCTGTCCTTCCAAACCAATCAAAAACAAAGTGCTTCAAGGGAACAGAAAACCAAATCTAACAACAGGACAGAGCCGGGGGACCCTCCTGCTCAATTCAACTTAAAAGGTATGCCAAGAAGTCTGAATTCTCAGGTTTAAGGAAAAGGAAGAAGGAAGGTCCCAGGACCCCTCCCCTACCTACTGTGCTAAGTCACTGGGGGTCACAGGAATCTCAGGGCAAGGGCTTCAGCTCAAAGGGAGTGCCATGCTGCTACAGTTGGACCAGGCTCAGGACTCTGACCTGAGCTGGCAGAGAGGCAGTTGGAGGAGAGGCTCCAAGGAAAGGGCAGTCTAGTCACAGCCACTACTCTCCATCTTGGGCCTCTACTTCTCAAGGTTTTGGCCTCAGGGTACATCAAGCTCCACAGATCATCTCTACTCCAGCTTATTCTAGTCTATCAAATGGGCAGATAAATCTTCAGAGGGCAAGGAAGCTCAATCTCCAATACCCCTTACCCACTGACTATACTGACAGCTGTGGTAAGAATCCAGCTGACTAAGATCCCAGGGCAAAGGCTGAAATGGGGACAAATACCTTGATAACAGAGCAGGAAACACAGCTCCCTTCTGCTTCACACCTTCAGCTTCTGCTGCAAGCTGGGGAAGATCTGACTTCAGGGCTCATTAATACTCCAACAGTCTAATCTAGTCAGTCAGCAGTCAGCAGAACAAAGAAGCCCCTTCAGGACAGAATGGTCCAAACCCACAGATCCAGCAAATAAACAGAGGAGCAAGATTACAGACAATGACAGGGGAAAAGATGGAAAAAATATGTAAACAACAGAAAAAGAAAAAAGAAATTACAGTCAACAGCTTCTATCCAGATAATGAACAAAGAGCAAATGGAACAGAGGGAGACCAAGGAACACCAAGCAAAAATGCAGAAACTTTAGTGAAATGGACACAGGCTTTGGAAGAACTCAAAACACAGTTCAAAAAACAATTAAGAAAGGCTCATTAATAGGTCTTGATCAGTGACACATGTTAAACCCAGTGGAATTATGCATCAGATACAGGAAGGGGGTGGGGGAGAAGGGGAGGGAAAAAACATGAGTCTTGTAACCATGGAAAAATATTCTAAATCTTCTAATTAAATAAAATTTTTCAAAAAGAGAGGCTGAAGACAATTGGGAAAAGAATTTAAAAAGCAAAATAAGTCATCTGGAAACAGAGGCACATGAACTAAAACAAGAAAATAGTGTCTTGAAAGCCAGAATTGACCAGCCTGAAAACAAGGCAAAGAAAGTGAATGATTACCGACAAAGAAAAACAGACCAGAAGGAAATGGATGACCAAAAAACCAGGGATGAAATTTAGTTTTCTAAACTTTAAAAATTAGAATCCAACAACTTCTCACCTGTGAGAAGCTTTATGTTAGGAAAATAGAAATAGGATAGAAGTTTTGGATTCCACGAAGGGCGTGAAGGAGCTAACCTTTGAGATGTTAATAATGAGTCAGTAATCAATTATTATTAATATTTTGGAGCCGCAGCCATGCTCCGATCAATGGACGTCACTGAAAGGCTGTATTCCGCCCAGAGATCCCCATTTAACACTGCACTGGTCAGAGGATGATATAGCTCAGCTGGGAGAATGAATAGAGACTGAAGGTATTAGAGAATGCTAGGTATTAGCATTGGAAAAGAGAGAGACACCTGGCCAAAGGCCAGGCCTCAGGTAAAGATAGAGAGGATAGAGAAAGGTAGAAATACAGAGCAGCAAACCTGTAAGCTCTCGTCCAAGAAGAAGGAGGAGCTGACCACGCTTCCCAATTTATTGTCTTTTTGATACGCAAATGAACTCAATACATATTGATAAGTTACATGATGCCTCAATACATATAGATGAGTTACATAGTGTATTGCCATTGGGTAATTGCAAATTACGACAAGTTGAAGGTGGAGTTTTTATCCTCAGGTGAGTGAGACAAAGGGAAGCCAGGTTTCTCGCCCTAACTTCAGCCACGAGAGTTCATTGCCATGCGCAGAATGGCCATGTGCTCATTCACAATACTTGTCTCTTCATAATACCTATGGGCTGGACTGCTACAAATTGACTTCACAAGGAAGCAAGAGTCTATTGAACAAAATCAAAAGATGAAAAAAATGCGGAAAATATGAAACACCTCACTGATAAAACTAAAGACATGGAAAATAGATTCAGAAGAGACAATTTAAGAATTATTGGACTACCAGAAAACCATGGCAAAAGAAAAATACTGGACACCATTCTACAGGAAATTACCCAAGAAAACTGCCCTGACATTCTTGAACAAGAGGGCAAAGTAGAGATTGAAAGAATCCACAGATCACCCTCTGCATTTAATCCCCAATGGACAACTGTAACTGCGAAAAATGTGGGTTTCAAGACTGTGAATTTGCCAAAACTGTAAAGATAATTTTAGTGTCTTGATTTTAATCAAAACATAAGTGGTCGCCATGGGAAAAATTCCCAAATATGAAAATACCCAAGTTAGCTGGGTTTTATGGAGATTTTAATTAATACAAATGAAAGGAAGGGAGAGAGAGAGAGTGTGTAAGAGGAAATAGTATGAAGGGCCCAGACCTGAGCCTTAAGAGAGACTAGTCAGTCTTTTATCACTTACCACAAGATTTGTCCCAAGCAAAACTCCAGTCCTTCACTGAAATCCTCAACTCCTGAACTGAGTTGAGAGACCCAGCTCCTCCAACTAACTCTAAACTCCAACTAAGTTCAGAGAGCCTCCTCTGATTCCTGACCTCCAATTCAGCCTCCAAAGCTGAACTACTCTCAATTTCAAACTCCCCTTCCTTTTAAAGTCTTGTGTCACCTCCCCTAAATTTTCACATCTACCAATCATAGTAGACGCTTTTCCCTAGGATTGCCCATTCTTAGTTCACACCATTCTTTAGTTCTCACCTTCTCTGGGTAGACTAAAACTTCACACCTCTTTTGCTAAGCTCACCTTTTGGAAGTTGCTTGACCTTTTAGTGATTAATTTAACCTTTATAGGTACTTAGCACCCTTTTGTATTAGATCTAAAAATAGACCACCTAGCTTAAGGTTCTAGCTTTACTATAAGTATGAGTTGGGGACTTTTCATTGTTCCATCAGGAGTTTACAACTTTATCTTCCCCTAAGGCACTGTCTCCCAAGACATTCCTGATCAAGTACCTTCATTTGTTACAATAAGGGAATAGCCTTAACCAAATGTTCTAAGGTAGAGTCTGAGCAGTTTTTCAGATTCACACAACCCAGGAATGTTATACCCAAATTCAAGAACTACCAGCACAAGGAAGAGATACTACAAAATGCTAAGAAGAAACCATTCAGATACCATGGAACCAGTTAGGATAACACAGGACCTGGCTGCATTCACACTGAAGGGCCGGAAGGCATGAAATAGGATATTCATGGAATAGGATATTCCAGAAAGCAAGGGAGCTGGGTCTACCACCAAGAATCGACTTCCAGCAAAACTGACTATTGGTGTAGGGAGAAGTGTGGTCATTGAACAAAAGAGAAGACTTCTAAGCACTGGTGAAGAAAAGACAGGACTTGTACAAAAGGATGCCCAGAGAACTCCCAAGGATCTTCTCTTCCCCAGGGAGTCGCAGCCCAGCCTGGGCACTGGCATCGTGGAATGGCCTTCTCTCCTCCTACCTCAGAGGCAAGGCCTAATGTGCCTGGGTGGTTCCGGGTGCTAGGGGAGAAGGGCAGGGGGCTTGGATGGGGCGGGCACAGAAGTTAGGAAGGCCCTTGAAGAGCAAACAGAGGGTCCTCTCGGGATCCTGGCTAAGAGCAGCCCGGGGAGGAGCCACTTGGATACTTGGGAGGAGGCTGGATTTGGGAAGGGAAGGATGGGTGGGGAAGGCCTGCCTATGGGGGGGTTCCACAGAGGATGCACCTGGGGGGGGGCTGTAGTGCCGCCCTGGGCAAGGGGGGTTGGGGACTCCTGTCTCTCCATCAGATGCTGGAGCACGGCCACCCCCAAAGGCTCTCCCTTCGCAGAAACTGGGAGAGAGGCTGCGGCCCACCCGGAGCCATGGCTGGGGGGTCTCTGAGGATCTCGGGCCCTTTGTTACGCCCAGGACATGGAGGCGCTGGGCCCCCGCTTTGAGCAAAGGAGGGAAAACAAGGAGCTCGAAGGCCCCTGGCACCCCTGGGAAAGCCGCACCACCCAGGACCCATCCAGGTCCCGGGCAGAGGGATGCTCTAATAGGGGAAGAGAACGCAGGAGACCGACCCTCCCCCAGGCTCCGTTATCGGTCTAAAGTACCGCCCCGCCCCCGTAGGGACGCGGCCTTCAGAGAACCGGGAGGGAGGGAGGGGGGCGCCTCGGGAGTCCAGTTGGGTTGGAGCTACCACATATGCCCCGCCCCCAGAGGCAGGAGACGGAGACTCCGGTGACCCCGAAGGTTGCACTGGGCCTCCTCGGACGGAGTGCAGGTCCGCAAAGGACCGCTCTCCTTTCTACCTGGTGGTGGTGGAAGAGGAGAAAACTGGGTTCCAGGAAAGATACCAATCATGGTTCACGAAGCGAATCCGCGCCTCACCGGGGGGCACTGCCATTCCTAAAATGAGCCGGACAGAACTAAGAACTCCATTTCCCAGGATTCCTTGCAGCGGTCACATAGACCGATGCAGCCTGGGAGTCGTAGTCCCAGGAGGAGGGCGATCCCGCCCGTTCGATCTTCCGACCTCGAGCCCGTTTCACGTAGGGAGCGGCAGGGCCAGAAGGTAAACTAGTGCACAAGCAGCGCAGAGTGGCGGCCCTGCAGTTTTCCTTGACCTCCGCCCTGGCGTCATCACCCTGAGACTAGACTGCACTTCCTATGTGGGTTCGCGTGGCCGCATGCATTCTGGGTAGGGTAGTTAGGCGCTCCCAGCGCTGCTGTCCCTTAGTGGGGGCAGGAGCCCAAAGACAGGAGAAGGAGGAATGCGCATGCGTGCTGCAGCTTGCTTGGTCTGAGCTACAGCCTTAGAGGCCGCGGGGGTCCTGGGAGCAGGAAGTGGTGAGTGCGGGTGGGGCCAGGGGTGAGCCCGGTGTTTTCTGGGAAGGGGTTTCCCGAGGGGGCGGGACTTGCCTACACGCACGTTGCGCCTCCTCTCCACCACCTCCCCTGGCTCCCTTGTTTTGGAGGGAGAGCCACAGCTCAGAGCTGGAGTTGGGAGACCTGGGTTCGAGTTGTGCCCAGATGCAGACCCCACGGTGGAATCCCGTTCCCGTCCCCGCACCCCCGCTGGCCTCCGAGTGCCCTCCCCTCTTCCCTGGGCTGTTGGCAGGATCGGAGTGGCTGATCAATATTATCTTATCAATATCCACTCAGACCCTCCCCGTTCTCTTGGTTCTCAGTTTACCCTCCTGTGAGCACCGGGACCCCCTCTCCCAGCAAGCCCGGGTGCCCCCCCCCATCTCCCACCACCCTGCCTTTGCCCGTGCCATGCCCTACATCTGGAACACCCTCCCACCTCCGTGTCCTTTGGCTAGAGGGGAAGTCAAGGGACCTCCCTGGCTTGGGAGCCCTCGAGCTGGTCAAGCACAGCTGAAGGGGGAGCACTGGAAGCTCCTCCCCTGTGAGCCCCCTAGCCTGGCCCCTGCGCCGGGGGAGGGGGAGGCACAGAGGCCTGGAGAGGGGACGTGGAGCCCGGGAGAAGGGAGGCTGGTTCAGGGCTTGGCTGCCCAGTGGTCAGCGCCTCCTCCCGCCTCTCCTCTGCTCTCTGCAGCCTTCTCTGGACTCAGACCGCAGGAGGGAGCATGGAGGAAACGAGGCCGCCCGCGCCCAGGACCGCAGGGCCCCAGGTGAGTTCAGGCTCTCCCCTCCCCCTCCTTGGGCTGCTCACCGGAGCCCCTCCCCCCGGGGACTGGAGGCTCGCGAGAGGGCGGAGCCCAGAGCCACAGCGCAGGCTCCGAATGGCTGCCCAGAGCAGCGATGTCCAGGGCAAGGCTTGAATCCAGGGCCTGGGAGCTCGGGGATATGGATGGAATGGCCGAGGCTGGAGGCTGGACGTCGGGTCGGGGAGCCTGGGATGGGCATTTGGGCTCTCCTGGGCTCAAAGCCCTTCTATTGCTGCCCCTTCCCTAGCCAAGCAAAGAGCCTGCGCTCGGCATTCGAGGCTCCCGGCTCTTCTCCTTCCTCCTGGGCAGTCACAACACTGCGGTCCGCCTCCGTTTCCTCCTCTGTAAAATGGAGCTCCCACCTGCCTCCGCCCCCAGCAGCCGCACTATAAGCGTTTCTTCCCCCAGACGGCTCCGGGTTCCTGTGACTCGGGTTGTGCCCTGGGCCGGCGCTGCCTCCATGCTGGCCTCCGGGGTGCCCCCAGCCCTCCCTTCCCGGTTCCGGTCTGGCGTCACCCCGTGCGCAGCCTGGACTGGGGCACCGGGAGGGGAGCCCCGCTCAGGACGCGTCTGGCCTTGCAGGAGTCGCTGACGTTCCGGGACGTGGCGGTGCTCTTCACGTGGGACGAGTGGCGCCGCCTGGGCCCCGCGCAGAGGAGCCTCTACCGCGAGGTGATGCTGGAGACCTTCGAGCACCTCGTGGCCCTGGGTGAGGCCGGGCTCTGCCAGGAGGGGGTGGGGGTGGGCGGAGCCCAGCAGCCGGAAGTCCCGCCCCTCCGGCCTGGGTGGGCAGGAGGAGACCCTCTCCTGGGGCAGGGACCGAGGCCTCTGGGGGCCTCTTCTCCGTGGGGAGCGGGACCCACACGGGATTCCCGGACGGCGTTCGGGCCCAGAACGGCCTCATTTCTCTCCCCACCCCCAGGGCTGCCCGTGATGAAGCCAGACGTGCTCTCCGGCCCGGAGAAGGGGGAGGCCCCCAGCGACCCCCAGCCAGGTGAGGGCCGAGAAGCCCCCGGGCCAGCCGGGGAGGGTCAGCCCAAGGACCCGCGGGAGCCGCGAGGCTTGGAGGCCGCAGAGGGCCCGTGGCGAGCCAGGTATCCGGCTCTCCGGCCTCCTGGGAAGGTTCCTCTCCTTGAAGGAGCCAGCAGCCGCCTCGACCTCGCGGGCCTGTCCCCGAAGTGGCCCGGCCGCGGCCTCCCACACAAGGAGCCCAGACGGGACCTCCCGGGAGCCTCTTTGGGAGGCAGCGGGCCAGGTGGGGCGGCTTTGGGGGCGTGGCCGGCTTCCGGTGCCCCCCTCCGTGATTTGGGGCCTTTTGCTCAGGCAGCGGAGGAGCCTTTGGGCTTCCTCCTAGGAAATGGCTCTGGAGCTCCTGCAGGCAGGCTCCACCCGAGGGCAGCTGGGAGGCTGTTCCCTCCCCTTCCCCGCCTTCCTTTAGAGCAGCAGCGGGCGGGCTGGGGCTGCCGAGCCGCTCTCCCGAGCTGACACCCGCCTCCATCCTCCCCTTCCCGGGCTGCCTCCGGAAAGGGCCCCCCCAGGGGGCGCCCTGAAATTCAGGCGCTGCGCAGCATTCCTGCCCCCTCCATAGTTCGTGCGTCTGGGGTTGGGCCCCAGGCAGAAAGGCTCCTCCGCGCCTGCGCGTGTCCCCTTAGAAGACCGGCAGGGTTCTCGGGCTGCAGCGCTCCGGCAGAGCCGAAGCAGGCGGAGCGACGCAGGTGTGACAGAAGCCACACCGGGTTGTCTCCGCGCTTGGACTGGGACACACTCTTCCTGCTCCTGCGAGCTCCGTCTGGCACCAGGAAGCCCGATGAGAGAATGGCGCCATGTGGAGTCCCTGCTCAGCTACCGGGTTTCCTGCCTCGAGAATTGATCGCTCACAGACAATACGGGGCCAGAAGTCCTGCCGTGGCGGCTCTTAGCAGAATCTGATGCTTCGTTTCCATCAGGATCAAAGCCGTCCGGAACTGACTTCGCCAAAGAAGCACGTGGCATTTACAGACCGCCTTGGGGGCCGGAAGCACTGTTGTCAAAACTTCCCTCAGAGGCGAGTGATTTCTAGAGCTCCTGAATAACAAGCGCTTAACCCACGGGATAAGGTCCAGCCGGCCTCCTACACACACTTTCTCTTCTGAGAAGGACTAGAAAAGAAAGGGAGACACAGACTCACCCCGTGGGCTCCCTAGAAATCCTATAAAAAAGGATGGTGCCAACATCACCCAAAGACAAGACTTCACACAAGGCTGCCCATGCAACCCCCCCCAAGAGACAGGGCTTCCCTCAACTCAGGAGCCCCCCAAAAGAAGAGCGCCCCGTCCCTCTGGATGCTTTTGAGGGGCCGTGAAGATCCAAACTTTACTGGAGGAGGTCCTGGGAGATGGGCTCATTAGGAGCCCGGGTCCCAGGAGTCGGGAGATGGAGGGAGGGACCAATCACCACTCCTCCAGCCGCAACTCGGGCCATTCTGCCATCGCTGACGCCATTTCTGTCTGCCCCGTTTTCTGAGTGAGGTAAACCTTCAGAGTTGTGTTTACTCAGTCATTATTAGTGATTTTGAACGCTCTTTTAGTGCAGTTGCTAATGCTCGGAGTTTTAGGCGTTCAAGGCTGTTCCAAACATCTAATTAATCGGTTTATTAATATTTGCACGTATGACGGTTCTCGGAAACCCCCCCTCCTTTAGGAAGCTTCAGAAACTTATGGCAGGGCAGAGAAGAAGCAAGATTTCAGAGTGTAGGTGACAGTCTAGTTATTGGAGAGAGCCACATCACTGGAAATTCGGGGAACATTTCCCTAGCCCTAAAAGAGCCCTGGTCAGGAGGAGGAGGGGAAGGGGCTTCAGCTCCTCCAATCACAGCCTTCACTGGGTCTTCCAGGAGACCAAAGCTCGGCTTGGACTCAACGTGGACTCGGTTTCCCTTTAGAAACTGATGAGACCTTTCAGGAAAAGCATTTCAGTTGATGTGAATTTTGGGATGGATTGATATGGACAGTCATTACTCTTAAGGTTTTCCTCGTGTTAAACCAGCTCTGCATTCTGGGTATAGTGTATATCTTCGTGATGTATTGCTGTTGTCTCTTGCTCAGATTTTCTTTAAGATGTTTGTATCGGGAGCAGCTGGGTGACTCAATGGATGGAGAACCAGGCCGAGAAATGGGAGGTCCTGGGTTCTAATTTGGCTTCAGACCCTTCCTAGCTGGGTGACCCTGGGCAAGTCACTTCACCCGCAAGGCGGAGCCCTTCCTGCTCTTCTGCCTTGGAACTGATACCAAGTATGGATCCTAAGGCAGAAGGGTTTTAAAAAAAGATGTTTGCATCAGTGTCCAGTCAGGATGTTGGTCTGTGGACTTTTCTGGTTTTGTGCTCCCCGGTTTAGGTATTAAAACCATATTTGTGTCATAGAAGGAATTTGGTTGGGATCCTTGATATATTTTTCTAAATGGGATGATAAATACAGGGTTGGGATTGAGAATTCCCTCGGGCATCCCTCTGGCCCTGGGATTTGTTCTTGGGGAGCTCGTTTATAGCTCTTTCAATTTAAGGTCGTGTTAATTATTCTATTTCCTCTTCCGCTAATCTGGGCAATCTGTATTTTTGTAAACATTCATCCAGTTCACTTGGAGTGTCCGATTTATGGGCATGTAATTGGGCCCAAGAGCTCCTGATGATTGCTCTGCCGTTCATTTCCCCCTTCACCGGAGAAGTCCTTTTTATGGCCTTCTCCTCTTCCCTCACTTGCTGTCTGTCGGTGTCAGTGCTTCTAACTGGCCCAGTGAGCCTGGAGTGCTTGGGGGGTTCGAGTCCGTTGTGGTTTCTCTACCTTCGTAGGCTTCTCTTGTCTGTTTTTGAAGACAGATTTTCTCCTCAGCTTTGCTCTTTTCGTCAGAAAGGCTTAAAAGGCGTCTATTTGGTTAAACATCCCTACAAGATTACCCTCGGTTTGGGGGCAAAAACAGACGTTTATTTTTGGTCTCAACGGTAGTAGGGAGCCACTTTGGGGGTCTGTAGAGGATGAATTAGAGCAGGGAAACCCCTCAGGAGACCGCTGTAGTAGGTGAGGCACCCAGTGCCAGGGCCAGGGAGGCAGAATTGATGGGATGTAGCCTCGGCTTGTAGGACATTTAAGCTGTGATCCTGGGGGACAGGAGGCACTGAATGACTCCACTTTTGCCTTACCTGGGTAAAGGGGGGCTGAACACACACACACACACACTGAACAGGAGTGGATTTGGGGTCAAAAATCGTCTGAATGAAGGTCTCAGCCCGTCCAAGCCTCCTCTCCAGGCGCCGTCCCCCGCCACACCAGGAAAGGGAGGGTGTCCGGTACTCCAGGGGTCATCCTGGGATGCTGAAGCCTCTAGAGTGTCCTGCGGAATCCCCAGAAGAGGGCAGTCGCTGGGATTTTCAGAAAAGCTAGAGCAGCATCTCCAGCCAGCGAGCTCCACTTTGATTCCTGGAAAAGTTCTGCAAGTAGCTGTGAAACAGAGGAAGTGGGGAAATCTCATTCATAACAATAAGCAGGAAGGTTCCCTTGGCTGACTTCCACCACAGCCCAGGAGCAAGTGGGTGCTGTTCTTAAACAGAGACCCAGTGGCCAGGAAGCCTTGGGGCTACTTTGGAACTCGGGTCTTCCTGACACGGCGGGGCTCCCCCACAGCACTGCCGGTGGGCCAGAAGTCTCCAGGACGCTGTTGGGCTCCATGGAGTACTGCGGAATTCTGGTGAAGTACCCCCTTCCCTGCTTTATTTTTTCATTCTCGTTATGAGGTGGTTGGATAGGAGAGGGGGGTTCAGTGCACAGTGTTGGGTCTGAAGTCTGGAAGCTCCAGGTTAAAATCCAGACTCCCACACTCCCAGTGTGCCCCCGGACAAGTCGCCTCACTGCTGTTTGTCTCGGTTTCCTCATTTGTCAAACACGGGTTGGAATAATAAGCTGAGATATCGATGGCAGGGTTGTAGACTTGATGTTTCACTGGTCAGTATATCACTCCAAGTCTAGGCCTTCAGACCTGTGTAGGCCTGAGAAGCAGCTTGTAAGTTCAAACTCTTTTAGGTTTATATATATTCAGGTAAATAAGAAGGAGGAGGACTAGGGAAAAGATGTTCCCAAGCTTTAAAATCTAGATTCTCCACCCAGATTCCCTCTACGGGCCCTCGTGAAACCATCTGCATAGATCTTTTGGCTACATGTTTCTACACTGTCTCCCTATACCAAACCCTTACTAACTATCTAATGTGAGCTCAACTGGTCCTCAGATTGCTGATAGACAAGTTAAACAGTTATCCAGATAAGATAGCTCAGACTTAGATAAGTTCACCCGTGTAGGCCAGAGGCCAAAGGCCAAGATGGCTGGCCTGTTCTCACTAGCAGGTTTCTCTGGGTCTTGGCAGCTGTCTCACACACACAGCCAGGGACATAAGAGTTTACAGGATCACAGGGAGATGGAAATTGGAGACAGGGATGGACAGGATCTCAGGAATCTCCAGATAGCTGGCACATAGGAACCGCCAGCTTTCAGGGAATAGGTAAGTCACCTCTTCAGGCTTAGACAGAATCAGCCAACAGGAAGTTACCTCTCTGCTTCCCAGGCAGGACAGGAACAACAGATCTCCAGCTGCCTTCGGTGTCTGGTTTGATCCCTTCCCCAGATTCTGGAACAGCTCTTTTAGTTCTGGGCATGTGACCAGACTCTTTTGCCAACCCCTTCCTTTAGCCTCTTTTGCAAAAGTCCTGCTTTCCTTCATTCTCCTTTATAGGGTAATGAATAAACTAGATGACGTTTGAAAAGCACTTGGCATGATCCTCTGCAGAATAGGTATAGTAAGAGCACCTCACAAAGCCTCCCTGAAGACCAACTCAGATAACATTCCTGAAGTCTTTTGCAAGCCTTGAAGAGCTGAATAGAAGCCAGTTACTCCTCCAAGAAATTCAGAAGTAAAGGCAACTTAAAAACCAGAGACATCAATACTTTAAGAAATAGTACTTCTGAGCCTAACTCTATTTCCTTTTTGGCAGGTTACTAACCTAGGATATCCAGGAAATGCTGGAGACAGAGTTTACCTGAATTTCCCCCAAACACTTGACAGTTCTTCCTGTTTTTCTTATGGGAGAGAAGGAGAACTGTGATCCCTGTAGTAGTACAGTTAGGTAGATATGGAGGGGATGGAACCCTGGAACCAGAGTGCTCTTGAAGGCAGCCTTGGGTTGGAATGACTGCCTCCAAAGAGATGGTTCCTCTGCCCCAGAATCTTCTCGGTGTCTCTGCTGGGCTCTCTGCTCATAGCTTGAAGACATTTCCTGGGGGGAGTCCTTGAATGAGCTGAGAACTTTCAAGGATTATCGATGCCCTTTGCTCCTGTACCAGCTTTATTTCCCAGTCTCCTGTCCTTGGGTAGAATCTTCACACTTCGAGCAAACAATTAAAAAATGGGCACGTCAGCATGTCAGCAAACTCACTAGTCTGACTATGAGTGCCTTCAGGGAATTTGAACATCATCCACTCAGTTTGGATGATTCTTTGTTCTTTGTTACTCATTCTCAAGGAACCTCACAGTGGTTTCAGTGTCCCTGTAGTGATGCTCTGTGCTCTGCAAATGATTCCTCATTCTACTTGATGGAACAGTCTTGAGCTTGAAGTGTTAAACAGTTCCCTTTTTCCTGAATCAGACAAAATTGAATTTTGACTTCTTGGTTTTCTTCAGGGTCCCTTTGCCAGGAACAGCAACATGACATCAAGGACCCAGCTGTGCATCAGGCCATTCACCTGAGATCATCCTTCCAGGAGAGACAACAGGAGGTTGGTCTTAGGGATAGCAAAATGGTCAGAGAAACTGGAAATGTAATTTAAGTTTAGGGAAGCAGCATCAGGGGAACTAGGAGATATGGGTTAGAATCTCTCCATAAAATACTTGTAAAAAGGTGAATGTGTCAAAGGCAGTACTTTTGGGAGAAGTTGCAGCCTGGGGTTAGTCATTGTAAATAGGAAATATGTGGCCACAACTACAAACAGTTTTTAGCTGTAATAGACTGTCCTTAGGAAGATATTTTGTAAGACCAACAAATATACAGAAATTCCTTCACTTAACAGCCAACCCATACTGCATTTCATAGACTTACAGATAAGAGAAAACCTTAAGTGAAAAGAGCATTCCTTTCTATTAGAGAAAACTAGAATTAGAATTAGAGAATATGTACTAGAAGAGAAACTGAGTGTAATGAATGCTAGAAAGCCTTCAGTAATAATTCCTGTTTTCTTTTACAGAAAATGATTCATACAGATGAGAAACCCTGTAAATTTAAAGAAAGTGAGAAAGCCTTTAGTCAAACATCAAGAAGCCCTAATGATTGTCAGAAAATTCATCCTCAAAAGAAACTCCATCTTCTTAATGAATCAGGGAAAACTTTTCTTCTACATGAGAAAGCACACATGGGGAAAGAATCCTTTAATTCTGATGAGAATGACAAAGCCTTTCAGTGGGACTGTAAACTGAGTTCACATCACAAAATTTATATTGAACAGAAACTCTTTGAATGTAATGAATGTGGGAAAAACTTCAGCCAAAGGTCATCCCTTATTTCACACCAGAGAATTCACACTGGCAATAAACCCTTTGAATGTAATGAATGTGGGAAAGCCTTCTACAACAAATCTCAGCTTACTGTGCACCAGAGAATTCATACAGGAGAGAAACCTTTTCAATGTAAGGAATGTGGGAAGAACTTTAGCCTGAAATCATCACTTATTTCACATCAGAGAATCCATACTGGGGAAAAGCCCTTTGAATGTAGTGAATGTGGGAAAAACTTTAGCCAGAGGTCATCTCTTATTTCCCATCAGAGAATCCACACTGGAGAAAAGCCCTTTGAGTGTAATGAATGTGGGAAAAACTTTAGCCAAAGATCATCACTTACTTCTCATCTGAGTATTCATACTGGAAAAAAAGCCTTTGCTTGTAGTGAATGTGAGAAAGCCTTCTATGACAAATCTCAACTCATTTTACACCAGAGAATTCATACTGGGGAGAAAAACTTTGTGTGTAATGAATGTAGGAAAGCCTTCTACAGAAGATCTCAACTGACTGAACATCAGAGAATTCATACTGGGGAGAAACCCTTTGAGTGTATTGAATGTGGAAAAAATTTCACTGTAAGGTCATCCCTTATCCAGCACCAGAGAATTCATACTGGAAAGAAATCCTTTGAGTGCATTGAATGCAGGAAAGCCTTCTACAACAAATCTCACTTTATTGAACATCAGAGAATTCATACTGGAGAGAAGCCTTTCGAGTGTGCAGAATGTGGGAAAAACTTCAGCTTAAGGTCATCACTTATTTCACATCAGAGAATTCATACTGGAGAGAAACCCTTTGAGTGTGCAGAATGTGGAAAAAACTTCAACCAGAGGTCATCGCTTATTAAACACCAGAGAACCCATACTGGGGAGAAACCCTTTGAATGTACTGATTGTTGGAAAAACTTTAGCTGGAAGTCATCCCTTATTTCACATCAGCGAATTCATACAGGAGAGAAACCCTTTGAGTGTAATGAATGTGGAAAAGCCTACTACAACAAATCTCAGCTTAGTGTACATCAGAGAACGCACAGTGGAAGGAAATCTTTTGAGTGTAATGAATGTAGGAAAAACTTTAGTGAAAGGTCATAATTTCTTAAGCATCAGAAAATTCATACAGGAGAGAAACATTTTGAGTACAATGAATTTGGAAACTCTGTCATTTATTGTACACCAGAGAATTCTTTCTAGGCAGGAACTCTTTAAGGGCAATTAGTGTGGGGAAATAATCCACTACAAATATCAGCTTAATGAACATCAGAGGCTACAGAGAACTATACTGGAAAGAAACCCATTAGTTGTAATTATGGAGAAAGCCTTCACTTGACAGGCCCACTTTATTGACCATCAGAATTAATATTTGAGAGAAATCTTTTGAGTGTTAGGAATGTGGAAAAACTTTTCTCAAACGTGAGAATTCACACAGGGGAGAATGCTGAGAATGCAGCTAGTGGATAAAGTGCTGCCCTTGGAGTTGGGAAGACATGATTTCAAATTCAGCCTCAGAGATTTACCATCTGTTTGACACTGGGCAAATTACTTAATCCCTTAGCCTTAGTTTCCTCATCTATAAAATGGGAGATTTCAACTCATTGGCCTCTAAGGTCCCTTCCAACTGTGAATCTCTAATCCTTTGAGAAAATCTTATTTATATAATGAAGGTAGGAAAGCTTTTCTATAATGAAGAAAACTTACAAAACAATTCATGCTGGAGAATAAGCCTTTGATCAAAATGAATATGGGAAAGCCTTCAGATATAACTGACTATATTATACATCATGCTTGACTAATAGAGAGTTCATATTTGAGGGGGAGAAATATATTAAAATAATAAATATGAAAAAATATTCAGCCAGAAAGGACACCTTGCAATTTAACATGGGAAAGGCTTTCCCACTTGCTGAACCCTTTTGAGACAGGGTCAGAGAATAAATACAGAAGAAAAAGATTCTGCAATCCGAATCCACTTTATTGTGATTCGTATCTTAGGTGCCATGGCAGTGAGAAGGATGAGTTGATCCCCAAGGAAATGTGTCTCTCCTGAGCTGATGGGTTTCTATGTAAGTGACCAAAAATGCATAAATATGCTGAGTTCGCAACTGGTCAGTCCCTGGCCTTGGTTTGCAGTTGTTATGTTTCAGAGGAGGGGATACAGAGACTTTCAAGTCTACTTCATCATCGACCCTGAGGGCCCACAGAACACTCATCTTTTGGTTGGCTTTGGAGAACTGAGACATAGGAAGGCTGCCCATAAGGGTTACTCATGCCTGCTTATGTTCACTTCTAATGGAACCACAGTCTACAGCAACACTACTCATGGCTAAAATGAACAATACAGCCCCCTTTCTCTCTGCCACTGCAATACAATAATCATGGCCGTCCGTGTGCTGGACTTGGAATCAGGAAGACTTTAGTTCAAATCCTGTCACAAACATTTCTGAATGTTTTAACTATAGGCAAGTCACTGCCTCTAAGCCCAAGCAAGTGAGAGGGCTGAACTCAGTGACTTCCCAGGTTTCTTCTGACCCCAAATCTATAATGTCTGTGGATTTGAACTATGGAGATATAATAATGATGGGAAAGGATCACAGCAACCTGCCATTTGTTCAGTGCTGGAACATCAAAGAGGCTAAGTTGTTATTAGCCATAAGATTTTGTGGTGTTTGGGGTCTTCACTACAATACACATTGACTGCCTAATTGCACAAGGTAGTAGGGCACGTGTGATCTCCACCAATCTTTAATAGCAAGTATACTACCTTTAAAAATGTCTTTGTTTTTAAAAACAAGTTGAAGAATTCAGATGTATAAACAAGTGCATTCACGTTTGACAATAGGTTTTTCTGATGCCTTCTGCTTTTGCATCACAGCCATCTCTGGACAGAGCTCTTTTCCCACCCATAGCCTTCTCACAGAAGTCTGACACGAGAGATCAATAAGGAACTGACAAGTCCATAACAGTGTGAGCCATTCTGCAATAAGCAAGTATTAATATGTGAATGGGTGGCTTTCAAAAGAAGAAACAGCAACAACGGCACATGAAAAGAAGTTCAAAATCTCTGATTCTCAAAACAGATAGAAACAGATTTCCTTAGAGTAGTGTCTGTTGACTTGAATGATCCCTGCCAGCCTGCATGTCCACTCAGAGAACCACCAATTAGCATTATCTCTATTGTATGCAATTTTTATTTATTTCCTTAGATTTCCCATTTACATTTTAATGGAGTTCTCCAAACATCTGGGCTGCTTGCTGCTTTCCCTCAGGAGGCAAATTTGATGGCTGCCCTACCACAGCCATGAAATCAGCAAAAGATACTGAAAAGTGACAAAATTAAATGCTGGCACAATTGTGGCAAAGCAGGCCTGCTATTAACACAGCTTCTAAGTTGTGAATTGTTTTAATGACAATATTACCAAAAAATCCTTTATAATAAAACCATTGGAATGTTTTATATTTACTTAGTTTAAGGGTTTTCTTTTTTTCTTCTAACATTATTTAGACATCTATTGAATTTCTATCGCCTTCATTTACAAAAGGAAAACTAAGTCCTTAATGGCTCTTTGCTCTGTTGTATGTTAAGAAGACTGGACTTTTTTGGCTTGCAGTGGCCATCCTCTTTTTTTAGTTGGAGCTCCCTATTCTCTTGCCACAGTGACTGTTTTCCTAAAGCACAGTTCTGACTGAATTACCCCTCCCCAGTGGCTCACCTCCATCATTAAATATGTTTCTTGGCACTTAATACCCCTTCATGACCTGGTCCCTTTCTCATTTTCTTAGTCTTCCTTTCTCCTTCCCCATCACATTCTCTTGGGTCCAGTTACAGTAGCCATGTTGCTGCTCCTCACACCAGCTCCATCTTTATACTGGCTCTTCACTATGCCAGGAATACTCTCACCTCCTAATCTCCTTGGCCACTACCTTTGATATACAACTCAAATCCTACCCTCCACAGGATGACTTTCCTGCTTCTAGTGCCTTCTCTCTAAGATTATCTTTTATCCACTCTTGTTTATATCTCATATGAATATAGTCATTTATATGGTGTCTACCCCATTAGAATATGAACTCCTTGAGGACAGACCTTTTTTGTTTCTTCTTTGGATCCCAAGTGCTTAGCATAGGGCCTAGCACAGAGTAAATGGGTAACAAAATGCTTGTTGGATCACTGGTTCACATGACTTGTGCTTATGCCAATTGTCTTCATTCTTTAAGTGTATAAGTTTGCTTCCCATTTTACAGTTGAGAAAGTCTTCACATCTCCAACATTATAACTTCATAGATGTGTTCACCTGGATCCAAATGGCCCTGCACACCTGTATCTCAAATAAAGCATGCATATCCCCTCATTAGAGGCAGGTGCCAGGATACCACAGGGCACAGAGCTAAAGAAGATCTGATTTCAAATTTGGCCTCAGATACTTCCTGGCTTCGTGATTCTGGGCAAGTCTCTTAACTTGCTTCAGTTTCCTCATCCATAAAAGATGGATAGTAACACCATGTACCTTCCGGAGCTGTTGTGAGGATTGAATGAGGTGATTTTTGTAAAGGGTTTGGCACAGTCCCCGGCACTAAATAAATGTTTGTATCCTTCCTCATGACGCTGCTCTGTATAGTGATAGAGGAAATGAACATTCAAATCCTATGGCCCTCCTCCCATTTAATCCTTTTCATGCTCAGAGATTCTAAGGTGTAGTTCTGGCAATGAAAGAAGCAGTCACAACCTTAGGAGCCCAAGGAATCAAAGGAAACTAGCAGACAAGATTCAGCCATCCCCCTTTTTAATCATTAAAGGCCGGCAAACAGAAACTATGTCTAGAGCTGTCACTGCCCGCATGAATTGTTCTAAGAGAGCAACCTCGGAGGTTTGTAGCTTGTTCCCACTCTCCCAAGGCCCAAGTTGGGTGGAAAGGAAATCTTTCTGAAACATGATTTTCCCATGTTCATTTTGTATACGGGCTTTCTCTTCTTCCCCTCCCTGGTCCAGATGGACCAGAGGCCCTTTTTAGAGAGATTCTTGCTTCCAAATGTAGGAATTAAGTGCAAGGGAAGAGCAGACCTATTATATTTCCACTTTGATGGGAAAATCTTATAAATCCGGAGAAGTAGTGCTACTCTGCTCAATCCAAAGAAAGTATTTAAGGAAGGGCTCCTGATTTGGCAAGAACTGCTAGGAAAAGTAGAAAGCGCTTTGGCTGACAACAGGTAGAGAACAGGATTTCCTGTTCTATGTCAGATGAAGATTTCAAATAGACACACAACCTAAAAATCAAATCTTTTTTTTTTTTTAAGAATGGCAGTGTGAATCTTAAAACAGACTCTACCTTAGAAGATTTGGTTAAGGCTATTCCCTTATTGTAACAAATGAAGGTACTTGATCAGGAATGTCTTGGGAACTTTACATTACTCCACCTAGACTTAGGCATACTTTAGGGGAAGATAAAGTTGTAAACTCCTGATTGAACAATGACGGTACTTAACTCATACTTATAGTGAAGCTAGAACCTTAAGCTAGGTCTATTTTTAGATCTAATACAAAAGGGTGCTAAGTACCTATAAAGGTTAAATTAATCACTAAAAGGTCAGGCAACTTGCAAGGGGCAAGTTTAGCAAAGAGATGTGAAATACTCAGAAGATATAATCTAATCAGAGAAGGTGAGGACTAAAGAGAGATGTGAACTAAGAATGATCAATCCTGTGGGGAAAGTCTGTGATTGGTAGATGTGAAAATTTAGGGGAGGTGACATAAGAGAAATTTATCTTTAAAAGGAGCTGTCTGAACCAGTTCAGGGAGTTTGGAGTAGTTGGAGTTTTGGAGTTAGTGTGGAGGAGCTGATTCTCTGAACTTAGTTGGAGTTTTGCTTGGGACAAATCTTGTGGTGAGTGGATAAAAGACTGACTAGTCTCTCTTAAAGCTCAGGCCTAGGCCATTTGGCCTAGGTCCTTTCCTATTATTTCCTCTTACTCTGTATCTCTCCCTTCCCTTAATTCCTTCATTTTTATTAATTAAAATCTCCATAAAAACCCAGCTGACTTGGGTATTTTCATATTTGGGAATTTTTCCCATGGCGACCACTTGTTTTTTATTTAATTCAAGACACTAAAATTATCTTTACAGTTTTGGCAATTCACAGTCTTGAAAATTCACATTTTCACGGTCACAGCAGGAACAATCTTTCACATTTATGACTGGGGAAGAATGAACCAAGTAAGAAATAAAGGACGTTGTGGAGAGAAATCAACAACCTTTGTTTCATAAATATACCTGCAAATCAGTACATTATCTCTGTCGTATTGGATGTGTATGTGGGGAATTCGCACAAATGTTGAGAAAGATTCTTAATATACAATAATGAGAGCAGATGAGCAGTTTTTACATCAAAGGTTATAAACCCTAAATTTAGGTTTAATGTGAGGACAGATTTGCTAACAATAAGAGGTAGCCAAAAGTGAAATGGGATGCTTCAGAAGTCCGTGTATTGGCCTGACCACTCTCCAACAGTCTTCACACCAAAGCTGGTTGCCCATTTTCCAGTAGGTTGTAAAGGGTTTTGTGTAATGTTAGAGAGGCATTCGATGATATCTGGTGCCCCCTCCAGGTTCAGTTACTAGAATATGGACTCCCTTCTAAGTGGACAGATGCTATGATCAACAAAGATGGGAATTTGGACTGGAGGTCTTTGAAATAGAGCACTGATTCAGTTCTGCTCTCCTAAAGCTCCATTTCTTCTTTGGGGAAATAATTTGTATATCGATGACTATATACAGAGTAATGGGGGAGGGAGGACATACTTTAGCAACAGCTGAATGATTCAGCAGAGGCCCCTTGTAGGAGACAGAACTTGGGCTGAGCTACAGGGCCCAAAAGACTGATGGGAAATTACTCAGAGCATCCTGAGGGTGTGTCGGAGCCAGTTCTAGCCCATCTGAGATAGGTGACTGTTAGATTCTCACTGTGAGTGTTTACACCTCCGAAATCAGCAATTGATACAAACCAGAACTTGATTTCTTGTTCTGTAAATTCTGTAGACTAATGTGTCAATGAGAAAGATTAACTGAAAAGTGTAAGTACATAGACTGTCTTGTCTTCTGGAGAGCCTGGTTGTTAAACGTTTACCCCCGCATCCCTCTAGCACTCTACATCAACATTGTTTGAGCTCAGTAGCAATAGAGGCAAAAGCTCAGGAAATGAAGTGACCATCAGGCTGGAGAGCTCAAGACTAGACCACGAGGAGGAGGAAGAAAACTAGCACTTCAAGGTTTGCCAAGTGCTTTTCATTCATTAATTCATTTAAGCCTCACAACAGCCCTGGGTCAGGGTTTGTAGCATGGTGGTTGCCTTTACAATGGCAGGAGGACATAGGATGGAAAGGAGGAAAACAAGCACATGGCCCACTCTTTAATCAAGGAGGCTCGGACAGGCCCAGAGTCAAACCCTGGGACTGCTGGGTGGCCCAGGGCCTCATTGAAGCTCTATGGAGCTGAGGTCCTTTGTTTAAAATGAGGCTGCTGTGAGGCATAGTCACGATTCAGCGGCTCCAGCCCAGGGCCCTTGACACTTGACAGGGCTGCTGTGGAATGGACCAGGTACCCGGGGAGTTTTTTATTCTATAGATGGGCGCATGCTGGGCAAAAGTTACCTTGCTTTTTTCCTTTGGGGCCAAACTGGAGTTCAGCTCAGCCTGACTGCCATCTCCCAACTTCTGGTTGGGAATGGTGACCCTATTAGAAGTAAGAGGGAGGACGGTGTAGTTCAGATGAGAGAGGAAATGTCTATGTGAATGGTTGGCTGCAACCTTTGAAATGGGATGCTGGGTTGGAGGTTTGGAGCCGTAAGTGCTCAAGACCAAATGGGGGTTATGGGAAGATGGCAGCCATGCTAATGACTCAGAGAAACCCAGCCACACACCCCTTCTCTGAACCCCTATATACGAAGGATAAACTGGCAAAGGAGAATCTCCTGTAACCCCATCCAGTCCAGGGACAAAGAGCCTGACTGGAAGGTCCTAAAGCAAAGCACAAAATGGCCCCGGGGAACCTGGTGGGGTGCTTCTAAGCCCACAGCCATTATGGCAGGAGGTAGCCTTGAGCCCCAAAGTGGGAGGAAGGCCCTTGGCAGAAAGGAGACCCCAAAGTGGCAGGGAGAGCCCAGCTGTTAGAGGAAGGTCTTCAGGTAAAGTCTACTGCACAACCTGAACACACACACACACACACACACACACACACACACACACACACACACACACACACCTGTAAGATCAACATTAGTTTACCATGTACCTCAATTATCCTTTAAGGTTTCTTTTGCTATTCTTTTGCATTTGTGAATTTTTTATATTACAAAAAATCTCCACTAATTCACTATCCCAAATATGTCTAAGCATTCTGGTTCAAAAACACCAAATTGCACATGCAAAAGTAAAACTTTAAGTTTTGAGTAGAAAATTGGACTAAAGTATTTTGGAAGAAATGAGAAGACTTGTGATATCTCCCCAGCCACGGGTGTGAAGATTAAATTTAACTCTCCCCTAATTGTGAAAATGAAATGAACTCCCCTGCCCATTTTAGATCTAATCACCAAAAGTGTAAACACCCGTCTTAATCATTTAGTGGTATAAAATTGAGATTTGAACTCTGGACTCCATTCCCCAGGAGTCCTTGCTAGCTCAGAATGCTCTCTAATCTCACTGAATTCTCAGGTGGGTTGAGATCGAGAAGAGATTTAACCTGATTGCAAAGGCTTTGTGGTCTCTTTTTGGACTTCCGTTTTGGAGCAGACGCGTCTCTTCCATGATGTGAGATTATCTTGTCTAGGCCTCTCTATGGCCTGGACACGTATCTCTTATCCTGTATTTTCTTTAATACTTACTCTTTAATAAACCTCATAAAAATATAATACTCCTTGCAGAGAGAAACTAATTTCTACCTGCCTCAGTCTCCCCTAAATTTTAATCTTTACAGTTGGCAACCTAATGGGAGAAAAAGACTCTCAATCTTCTGATTCTTTTCTGATCGTTAGTTCAACTTTTTTTAGGGGTACAATAGCTAGTGCCTAGAAATTTTTTTGATCCACTTTTCTCTGGCTGAGGTTTTTTTTTTTTACCCTTGTAAAGCTGCTGCTCGTTCCAGCCATTAGATAGCTCACAGGCTTGCTCCAGACCTGTTGCTTTTGCCGCTCACCCCACCCGACTCAGTCGCTTCTGCCTGTGGGCATTCAGTCCCCGATACAGACCTGTTCGCAGATTGCAGCTCACCTGCCCACCCCGGCTGCTTGCTTCAGCTCCCGGCCCTGCTTGTCTGCATTCCTGTCATTCCTGGCCTACCCTGGTGCACCCAATCCTTGTTCAACTCAGATCCTTGGAGCAGATCACTCAGGACTCATTTCTACCAGCTGGTAACAGGGGATTGGGCTCCACGTGGGCAGAGTAGATCGGAGGAGGGGAAGGGACTAGAGAGAAGAAACAGACTTTTTAAAGCAGGAACTTAAAAGCATGGCTATTTTACAAGGATATCTTTTAATTGCATTGATCCTTTTATTGACTTCACCTGAGTGTCAGGGAGAAGATTCAGCCCAAAGATTCAACTTTAACTTTGAAGTTGCAAATGGGTGGCTCAACGAACTGAGAGCCAGGCCTAAAGACATGAGGTCCTGGGTTAAAATCTTGCCTCAGATACTTCCCAGCTGTGGGGCCCTGAGCAGATACCTTAAACCCCATTGCCTAGCCCTTACTACTCTGCCTTCAGACAAAAGACATTTAAATGGATGATTAATTAAAAACAAAAACAAAAAAACCAACCCCAAAGAACTTTGAAGAGACTAGAGGTTATATTCTAAGGCATTTCAGACTCCAATGGTTGATAAAAACTCTATTTCTATTGAATTTCTTGATTGTTTTGTTTAAGATATAACTTTGTGATTTTAAATTCATATATTACTGGATTCAATATTATTCTGTTATACTGTTCATTTAATGTACTGAGTTTTAAAATTCTGTTGCTTTTCCCCTATAACCATATATTGATTGAATAAGCCCATATTTAAAAAAAAAGCTTTTTTTCTATTTTTGCCTTTGTAAATTGTCACATAGAGGATAGATGGACTTCTTCAGAACTGGTTACAATTGCTATAACAATCTTTGGAAAATTTTATGTGCTAAATATCTCAACTTATTTTAAGGGTTTTTAAAATATGATTTTTGTAATTTTTTTAACAATCTCTGGTCATTTTTGCCTGCCCCTACCACAAGGTAAGCTGAAATGAAAAACAATTATAACCCCCAACCTTCCCGCATTTCTAAATATGTGAATGGAAGTTGGGGCAGTTAATCTCAGGGCATTTGTACCCCTAAAAAACCTCCAAAAAAGGAGCACCCCTTTATTTATACTCTTCAGCTCACTATTTTACTTCCACCAGAATGATATATAGATTTCTTGATGATGTTCTTAACCCAAGATGAGTTTTACTTTGTTTAAAAATATGTTTAATTACCAAGGTTGAAAGATTTGCTATGATTGTAAAAACTTGTGACAAATATCCATCAATTCATAGGTTTAAAAAATGCCATACAACAACTTATGTAAAATATGATAGTGTTTGTTTGCTATCGTAATTAATTGGGCTATTGAGAATTTTGGGGATATTGATATCTACATATTTGTAATACTGTTCAATTCATCTGCTTGTACTCACAGTGGATCTATGAGGCCAGGTATGAAGAGGAAATGGATCTCATTTTTGGGGAGAAAGCCTTGTATGCTATATTTTCTTAGCTGACACAGTGTGTCAATCATTATAAGATACATTTTTGAATTTTTTAAAGACTTTTATTATATTTTTCTTGCATGTGAAATATACTATTTGTTTTTTCCTCTCCTTTTTTATATTTCAAGCATATGTCACCAGCATTATGATTTTCTTTAACCTTTTGATTTTGCAGTACTACAAGTTTAAGATACATTTGCTAATGCATGCCCTAAAAAGCTTGTGACTATAAAAACAATGCCACTAATTATTTAATAAATTATGGGACTTTGCTTAATGATTCTGTCTGATTGCAGGATAAGATATACACACAAGAGCCATTGCACAGGGCCAAAGAAAAGCCAATCCAGGATGGATTGATGCACTTCTAGGCCAATACAAAGGTCTTGAACCTAGTGTGAAGACTTGAGGTTACTCTGTTTAACATGTTGTTATGACATAGGCTTTCCTTGTGTCTACACTCACTCTGAAAATACTCACAGACGAGTATCCCCAAAACCTTGGCTTATATACCCTGGTCCCCTTTTCTGCCTCTCATAGTGTGGTACCTTTCTGTAGTCCTGGCTACTGACTGGGTAAATGCATCATTGCTTCGATCATTTTGATTGGGCCCTGATTCAAGGACCTGTTATAGATTTACTTTTCTTTTCACTTGGAATTTTTACACATAAGACTTTGCTAGTCTATATTTTCATCCAGTATTTTCTTTTTTCTTTTGATTTTTCTGATATCTTTTTCATATCTCTTGTCAATTGATTCATATACCTCATACCTCAGCCATGCATCCCTAAGTTATCCTGTTTTTTTTAATCACCCTCTTAACGGGGGGAATGTAAAAAATATCATTATTTAAATTGCAAAGTTTAAATTCCTTTTGAGAAGAATTTTAGGTAAAGAAGATGCTACCTCTCTGAATCCAGAACTGAACTGTTGGAGAAGCCACCATGAAGAAGCCTCCAGACCACAAGTTGCACAAAATTGAACTTTGGGTGTGGTTGATTGAACATTTATTTGTATGTATACTTTCATGCCAAAGGGGACTGCCCCCTAACGGCTTTTTGTCAATGCGTCCTGTAATTATTGGTTTTGTTCTTTGTTTTCTCTTATCCTCAAATTATTGTAATCTTTAAATTGATTATGTTTTTATGATCCTTTGGGGAAGGACTTCTTCCCTGAGGATTAAACAGGGGGGAATGTAAAATTGAGATTTGAACTCTGGACTCCATTCCCCAGGAGTCCTTGCTAAGCTCCCAGAATGCTCTCTAATCTCACTGAATTCTCAGGTGGGCCGAGATCGAGAAGGGATTTAACCTGCTTGCAAAGGCTTTGTGGTCTCTTTTTGGACTTCCATTTTGGAGGAGACTCATCTCTTCCATAATGTGAGATTATCTTGTCTAGGCCTCTCTGGCCTAGGCACGTGTTTCTTATCCTGTATTTTCTTTAATCCTTAATCTTTAATAAACCTCATAAAAAATATAATACTCCTTGCAGAGAGAAACTAACTTCTACCTGCCTCAGTCTCCCCTAAATTTTAATCTTTACAGTGGGAAGGTCTGTGACCCATGTGTGCAATAGTGGGTGATGAATCAGAATTAAACTGACTGCCCCTGAGCAGTCCTAAAGCAGGGCTTCAACTGTGATTGGTAGACATAAAATTAGGGGAAGGCACAGGAAGTGACGCAAAAGAAAGTGTCTTTAAAAGGGAGTTACAACTTCCTGAGTGCAATTCTATTTGGAGTTGAACTTCCTGTGAAAGGGAGTTCTTCATTCTTTGGAGTTGAGACTGGAGAAGAATCTGCTGACTGGACCTGAGACCCTGTTCCTAACGAGACTTTTCTTAAATTTCGTCCTTTTGGACTGACACATGGTGAGGGTAAAAAGCCAACTCATTACCTGGATTCTCTGAAGAAACTATACTCAGGAGAGACCTACCTCTTGGGAGAAACTTCCCCAGGTCTTTGGGGTTACAAGAGCTGAGGCCTTTGGTTAAGGACTAAACTCCCCTGCATGGGTTGAGCCAGGAGTTGGCGTAAATTACTTAGTGCTTAGGCTAGATATCTTATCCTAACCTCTCTCTGATTTTTCTTCCTTCACTCTTTCTATATTTTGTAAATAAATTGTAAATAAATCTCTTTGGAATAAATTAAATTCTTGGTGACCCTATTTTAAATAGAATCCAGTCCAACCTTTTTTAATAAATAACCCCCTTTTCCCCTTACACAGGCATAAAGGAATCCACATTGTGGTCCATCAGAAACAATGCCACCAACATCAAAGAAATGTCTGTGGCTAAACTTCACTTCCTCCACCAACCCTGTGCCTTTTACTATGCTATTTTACATGGTATAGCAGTTTTTAGGAAAGCAGATGTCACATAATGGCAGAACTGGCAGAGAGATGGCCAAGGAGTAAACCCTAAAGAAGAGAGGAATCTCACAAGTTTCATTATATTCTCGGGGGAAAAAAATAGCTGAGCCCTAAGGATTACAAAAATACCTAGAAGAAATGAAATGAAATACAAAATAGAATGGTAAAGGAATTAGAAAAAATATTGACAGTTGAGAATCTATAGTGGAAATCCTAACATAAGAACTCAATTACCTGGAAATTAGAATGAATCAAAATAAAATAATAACTCAGTGAGACAATAAGAAACATTAAAATAAAATGAAAACATTAAAAATGCAAGAAATACAAATTTTAAGTTAATTTTAAAATAGATTAAAGAGAGATAAACTAACAATTATCATACTATTTGAAAATCATAGTCCCTTTCCACCCAAATCCTGGCTACTATCTTTCAAGAAATTATAAGTGAAAACTTCTCAAAACTTTTAGAACCAGATGAAAAATGTGAAAAAAAAGAATCCACTGGTCATCTCCTGAAAGAAATCTCAAAATGAAAACCCCCAGGAATGTCATAGAGAAAAATTAGTTTTTTCAGGTCAAAGAAAAAAAGTTATAGCCTAGAAGAAAGTTCTAATACCAAGGAGCCAGATTAAGATTTGGCTGCTGCCACCATAGAAACAAGGAAAGCTTGGAACCTGATATTCTGGAAAAACTATTAAAAAAGTATAATCCTATTGGCAGATGTGAGATTTAAAATAGTGAAGCCCATAAACTGTTGTGAGTTAAAATGGTGGAAGATATAAATTGTGATAGATATAAGAGAGGGTGAGTAAATTTTGACCGCAGAAATATGTTTCACTACAGTATCTTGGGTTTTAAATCAAATATAAGGTGGTCACCAGGGAAATATTCCCAATTATTCAAATACCTAAGTCAATTGGGTTTTATAGAGATTTTAATTAACAATACAATGAGTAATCAAAGAAAGAGAGAGAGGGTAAGAAAGGAATAAGTATGAAGGGCCTCAAGCCAATATGGCCTAGACCTGAGTCTTAAGAGAGAAATCAGTCAGTTTTTTTAACACTCACCACAAGGTCTGACTACACAAGGATTCTAGTAACACCAGGCCAGCTCCATCTCAGCTGACTTCACCAGAGAGCCTTCCAGCCAGAGACTTCCTTAGAGATTGTCCTCCAAGAGCTTCCCTTCTCCAGAGCCTCTCTCAAGAGATTCTTCCCAAGCAATCCTCATCAGAGATCCTCCAAAAGGATTTTTCCAAAAGGATATCTCCTCAAGAGATTCTGCTTTTTCTTATATCGGGGTTTTTCTCCCATGTCACCTCCCCTAAGGCCTACATCTACCAATCACTGTAGACGCTTTCCAAAGGACTGCCCATCTGAATTCCTGCTAAGTCGACAAATCTCCTCAGTAAGTCTGAACCAATGAAAACACAGCTGAGTCAACTAATCTCATTAAGACAAAACTTGCCCGACCCTTTTAGGTACCTAGCATCTCATTGTATCAATTCTAAAAACATGCCTGGCTCAAAGAACTCCTTGCCCCACCTAAGCATGGATCCAAGTACTTTCTTTGTTTAGCAAGGAGTTTTTTTTTTCCCCTAAAGCAGTCTTAAGTACAGTTGGAGTAGAGGTCCTCCCATTTCTGATCCTGGCGAGTTCTCACATCAAAATGGGGAATGTTTCTCAGTAGGGAATGTGTTCCAATTAAGAATTCCCTGATGGGGGAATTTTTAACATTCACAAGTCTGAGAGATTTCAAGATTTACACAGAGGGAAAATAGACCTTTAATCAAATAGAAGATTACCAAGCATTCCTGATGAAAAACCCAGGACTGAATAAATATTTTGAAATGGAAAAGTGGGAGCCAAGAGAAACCTGGAAAATTGCAGACATCTATTATATATCCTGTGGGGATGTATAGTTTATATGCTAAAAGAAGGATTAAAAAACACATATCTTCTCATAAGCCTAATATCCTTAAAGATAATATTGACAGAAATGGTGCCTTGGGAATCGTGACTGATCATAACCCTGCTCACAGGTCTTCTTTTTCTCTTTGTACTATTTTGATTATTATAGAATTTGTTTTCCTACTTTGGCTTACTTCAGTCTTCATTAGTCATTACAAATCTTCCCACATTTCTTTGAAATCATCTTTTGACATTTCCTACAAGTATTCCATTCTTTCATGTACCACCATCATTTAAACCATTTCCCAATTTATTATTTTCGTCTTAATTTGCCTCTTTTAAATGGATTTAGAAACATTTTTGCACATCCCAATATAATTTTTAAAAAAACCTTTTTTTGATCCGAATTCTGAATTTTCACTTATACAATGTTATTTTTATAGGTCCCTACAGTTCTCGCTTTCACCCTCTGTCCCCTAGCTGGCCTGGCCTACAGCTGTAAGCCGTAAGCATTCTTTCACAGGCTGACTTGGCAGGTGAATTTCCTTTCTACCCACATAGCTATCTTAAGAAAAACAATTTTTTACCAAATTTCCATAGGAATTCTTTCCCTGCATGCATTCAAAATTTCATTCCTGAGTACCTTCTATTCCTCCTAGGCTGATTTTCCTTGTTATTTTAAAAACAAAAACAAAAAAAAAGTCCTCTTCAAATACTTTTTCTTTTCTTTTTTAACCTTTTTCCAATTGGAGAATGGCTTTTATTTTTATAAATTGTTATTTATTTATTTTTTAAATTTTATTCAGTCAATTTAGAACTTTATTCCTTAGTTACAAGAATCATATTCTTTCCCTCCCCTCCCCGAACCCCTCCCATAGCTGATGCGCAATTCCACTGGGTTTTACATGTGTCCTTGATCAGAACCTATTTCCATGCTGTTGTTGTTGCACTAGGATGTTCCTTTAGAGTTTCCATCCCCAGCCATATCCCCTCGATCCATGTAATCAAGCAGTTGTTTTTCTTGTGTGTTTCTACTCCCACGGTTCTTCCTCTGGATGTGGATCATGTTCTTTCTCATTCTTCTGAGCTGTTCAGGATCACTGCATTCTCCAAATATTTTCTAATGAATAACTATGCTGCTCTTTTCACAAGTAATACAATATAATAATGTAGATGTAGTGATTGATGCTTCTCAATCAAATCCCACTGCATATAAATAATTCTGAATCACCAGGAGTCAGAGATTTAGTCATCTTCCACAAATAGTCCTCTCAACTGGTCTATTACAGCTGTCTAGGTCCAATCATTATCTGCAAAAGGAAGCAAGAAGACTAGGGATATGAACCCCTGCCTTGCATAAGACGCACCAGCCTAAACTGAGCCCAAACCCTCTAAGCCTGACCAGGCTACCAAGGTCATCCAGGTGGGAAGCGATGAGTCTCTACCAAGGCTGTGAGTGTCAAAAGAGAGAAAAGGGAGAGGGGAAATGGAAAGAGAGAAAGAACCGAATGTGCCACCAAATTGGATATGTGGCATGAGTGAGAGACGCTAAAAATGACACCTCGTTTTCCAGCGTGGGTGAGTGATAGGACAATGGAAGATCACCAAATCTGATGTAGAGAGAGAAGATAAAAGGACTCAGGAAAGAACAATCTTATGGGACACTTATGGTTCATGCTCTTGACCTGGATGAGGATCTGGTGGTGGAGTCAAGATGGAAAAGTGAGATTAGGCACGCAATCTGACACAGACAGTACAAATGCAATCATGAAAAATAGTTTTCCATATTGGTAATTTTGGGGAAGAGATCTCAAGGGAATGCCAAAAAAAGAGAAAGAGAAAGAAAATGAAATATTGACTGTTTCTGTGTGTATTCAGACTCCACCAGTTCTTTCTTGGAGGACAGATGGCATTTTTCATCATGAGTCTCTGACATTGCCTTGGATGGCTTCCATGCTGAGATGAGCCAGGTCATTCACAGTTGCTCATCAAGAAATATTGCTGTCCCTGTGTGCAATGCTATTCTGCTTCTGCTCATTTCATTTTGCATCAGTTTCATGCAAATCTTTCCAGATTTTCCCCAAATCATCCTGCTTGTCATTTCTTATACCACAATAATATTTTATAACTACCATGTGACACAATTTGTTCAGCCCTTCCCCGATTGAAGAACGACCCTCCATTCTGCTACTACAAGAAGAGGCACAACGAATATTTTTGGACAAATAAGTCCTTTTCCTTTTTTAAAAAATCTCTTTGGGATCTCATAATGGTATTGATGGATCAAAGGAAAATGGAGAATGCCTTTTATTTGTAAAGTTTGACTTCACTCTCGACATAGCTGAGGAATTGGACCCGTGCCAGTTTTGCCCAGCTTTCTGCTCTTCCTCTCATCTGGGCTGCATTTCCGTTGGTTCCTCCAAACCCTTCTTAATTTCATATAACCGAAATGATGCCCTTTGCGTGTTCCAGCGAGCGTTCTCTCACAATAATCAATGTGGCTGATCCCTGGAAAGGGCAGCGCAGCGCCCAGTGACAGCGGGCACAAGTCAAACGTTCACTGCCACAACTACTGCTAATACGACGGCTCTGCTCTTCGGGGCTTACCTCGACCTGCTTTCTGCTCTCTGGGTGTCAGGCACAAACGGACGTAGCCAATGGACGTGGAGAGCTGTGGGACCTGAGGATGCCCTACTGATGGGGGGCTCACCTGGGGGGCCTGTCCAAGGCCCCAAGAGTTTTGGCAGCAGGACCAAAGGAGGCACCACTGAGAAGGCACAGGGCAGACGCCAACCCCAGGCCAGCGCTCTTCCACTGCCCTCCCCTCTGTGTCCTCTCGGACCTGACCAGGACCCTCTGCCCCCTGACTCTGGGCCTTTGCCATGATCGTCTCTGAGGCCGGAGTGTCTCCTGCTTTCCTCCCAGTCTCGGCTCCTGAAAACAAGCTTTCCGGGCCTCCCAAACGGCAGGGCCCTTCCCTACCTGTGGCCCCCATCTTTGCTGTAGAGCGCTCGTGGGGCACACAGGCTCACGAGGTTTCCCCCCGCGAGGCTCTGAGCTCCCTGGCGCAGGGCCTGGCTTTATTTTCTTCCTTTGCACCCCAGGCGGTGGGCACGGCGCTTGGCACAGAGGAGACCCTTGTAAGTGCTTGTTGACTGCCTGAGAAACGGTAACGGGAAGGATTCAGAGGGCATCAGCAGAACCAGTGATGGGGGCTGCAGCGGGCAGGGGGGCCTCTGACTCTGCAGCTGGCACTGCTCGCAGGTTAGCCCCAACACCCGCCGTGTCAGCCCGAGTCAGCCATGACGGCTCCACGACCTGCCCCATGTGCTAGATGGGTCACATTCCACACTAGGCGTCAGCCGTGTGTTCTTAGAGATGAAGAAGGGCCGATTGTCGTCCTCCAGTGAGTCGGGCCCCGCCACGTGCCTGATCTACAAGGGCGGCAAGGCGTCTCCCCAGGGACAAGGGACGCCCGGGGCCAGTGGGGGAACGAGACGTCTGTGCCAGGGCCTCTGGCTCTGCGGAAGAGTCTCTGAGCCCAGCACGCCCCTTATGCCCTGGGCGACAGAGCCCCAACACCCCAACGCCCACCACAAGGCCCCAGTGGATGTGCCAGCCCCGACCACCCAGAGGAAGCCGCCCTCTCTTCCCCGGCTTGTCCAGCAGCCTCAGGCCGCCTGATGAGCCCTCAGACGATTCCGCCTGCTGTCAGCCTGTTACACCGCCAAAGCCACTCTACGTCCAGTACAGTATTTTCTTCTTTCTGGATCGAGCCTCCCATTCTTGGGCCGAGACTCTGCCACAGTAAACATGGCGGGTTTCTCCCACAACACCAGGACGGTTTCTGCTCTGATGGCAACACTGGCAAGGACAAGAGCCAGGGCAGCCTTCAGGCCTCTGTTCTAGGCAGTAGGAAGGGGGAGAGTTTGGCCAAAAGAAAGGAGGGGGAGGGGGGAGAAGTTGAGGGGGTGCCATGTAGGAATGCATAAAGAGAACAAAGACAGGATCCATACAGAATAGAGGCCAATGAACAGAGAGGTTGTTCTAGCCAGTCAGCCTTAAGGAGGAGAATGTAAACACAGAGGGCAGCCATGGGGGGGGGTTGAGGGGGCCCAGGAAGGGCCAGAGTGCCAGGAGTGACCCTAAAAAGCAGCAGCAGAGAGCAGGGCACTGGTGCTCCCACCCCATCCCACTGCCTGCCTATTTGTGGGCAGAAACCATCCCGGGCACCACACACTGGCAGCTGCCTACCCAGGCCTCTGGGGCTCTGCCAATGGCCCCAGGGCTGCTGGGGCTCAGCCCTGGGCACACCACACTCACCTGGGCCGGGGGGCCGGGGCTCCCAGGGGCCACCCCTCTGGCTCTAGTCCTGGGTCCTCTGCAAGCTCTTTGTCTCCTCTTCCTGGGCAGGAGGCTGGCTGCAGGGATGGATGCAGGCTGAGGTCCCCCTGGCCCAGCCTTCAGGGCAGAGCCTATAACCCCTTGAGGAAGGAAGATGGTCTGGACAGGAAGGCTACTTCCCAGCTCGCCTATATCTTTTCTTCTGCCCTATCCCAGGGAAGTCGAAGGAAGAGGCTGTGAGGCAGGACCCTGTAACAAAGCTAGGAGAAGGGAGAGGGGACATCTGAGTACCAGAAGGGTTCCAGAGGCAGCTGAGCCTGGGAAAGCAGGATGACGTTCCTAGGCTCTAACTAGGAGCTGGGGAGGATTCCTGGAATCTTCTTTAGAAACTTAGGCTTAAAGGTTGGTCATCTGGGTCCCTGGAGAGACCCTGGAGACCAGAAGCAAAAGGCCTGGGATCTGTTATGGAGACTGTTGGAGGGCCACAGCTCCAGTGAAGGGAGAAGCTTTGGTGCCCGAGTCCTAGGTAAATGTTGGGGAGCAAGGAAGCAAGGGCTATTGGCAAGATAACTGAATCTCTGAACAGGAACTGCAGTGAGACGGGACATCTGGGTTCTGATGGGCTAAAGGTGGTACTACTGGGTCCTTATGAGGAAATCTGAAGGCTGGGCAAATATGACCCAAGCTTGGGTTGCCACCCCAGGACATTTGGGGTGTGATAAGCCTGGACAAGCACCCAATTGGGGAGCCAGTCTTGGAATAGAAGGAGGATTCCAGCAGCCCTGAAGGACATGGCATGAGATCAGACAAGGAGGATGAGATCCAAAGGAAAAGGGGCCAAAGACCTCAAGGCTTCCTGCCTCAGAAAGTCTACCTGAGACCTGCATGCACAGGGCTGGCTTCCAGAAGGCAGAGGAATCACAGCTCCAAAGAAAGAAGGCAGCTTGATCTCAGCCCTAAGGGCTGCCTCCAGCCCCAAAAGCCCTCTTCTGTTTGGTCCAGCTGAAAGACCCCAAGACCTTCCCTTTTCTCCAATATGGCCTGGAACTAGGACCTCAGACGCTGGCTATCTCTCCTCCCCAAGCCCTGACCTCCATCATCAGGAATGCCTGGACCACTGGAATAATCCACTTCAAAGGTAACTTTGCATCTCTCTAGCTAACCTCTTTGAAGAGAGGAAGGCTGAAGAAAATCCTGGCTGTCACCTTTCTCCACCTAACTTGAGCTGAAGAAAAGAGCGTCTTGGCCATTTCTCTCAATCACAACGCTCCAACAGAGAAAAACTCTTACTCACACTCTGGTTGTGCATTATTTATTGTCACTCACAGTTAGTCAGTCAATCCCTGGGATTATGACTTCTACCTTATCACTAAAATGCCAACCATCAAATGGGGCGACATTTAGGGAACAGAAAGAGGCATGAAGCAACGAATACCAGCTGACTGAAGCTGCTTCCTTACAGCCTGCTGCTTTGTTAACGTTGTCTTTGGAGCTGGTGTCTTAGTTGTGTCTACAGAGTTCCACAAGTTCGCCATCCTGGCACCTGCCCAAAGCCCTCCTTTGCTGTCCTCATTGCCCAGGCCTGCGCCTTCCATTTCTTTTGTTTCATTGGCACATCTAGCGTTTCCAGTATGAGATTCCAGGCTAATGGCGATGCTGGCCTTCCTTGTGTCACCCTTAGTGTTACAGGGAAGCTTCTAGCTTATGGCTGTTACAGGTAATACTTCATGTTGGTGGGAGACATATTCTACTTCTCACTTTAAGAAAATCTTCAGCTATTCTCTTTTACATGATTTTTAATAGGAATAAGTGCTATTTGCTCAAAACCTTTTTCTGCATTTATTAGTGTAATCATGATTTCACTGGGTTGCTGGGAAGTTTTTCTGCATCATTGATTTTTGTTGTTTTATTATTGATAGGACCAGTGATCGTTTTCCTAATATTGAATGAGCCTGGCATTCCTGAGAAAAATCCAGTCTGGTCACACTGCATGATCTTTTCCATTTATGGTTGGAATCTCTTTGCTAGTGTTTTATTTAAAAGTTTTTGCATTAATATTAACTAGGAAAGTTGGTCTATAGTTTTCTTGAATTTATCAAAACCATAATCGTGGCATAGAAGGAATTTGATGGGGCTCCTTCTTTACTGATTTCTTCAAATAGATGGATTTGTTTTTTAAATAGTTGATAGCCATTGCTTATAAATCCATCTGGCACTAGGAGTTTTCTTTTAGACTTCTTACCTATGTCTTAATTAGAATTATCTTCCCTAAGGTAGAATTACTTAAATACTTTATTTCCTTTTCTATTACTCTGGGCAAAGGATTTTTTTTACAAATATTCATCAAATTTAGACTGTGAGGTAAACTGGCAGATAGTTTAGCAAGACAGGTTCTTATTAATGCTTTAATTTCATCTTCACTGCTGGCACCTATACCTTGTTCATTTTGGATGTGAGTAATTTGGTTTTCCTTTTAAAGTCAAATTTGTCAATAATATGCACTTTGTTTTATTTATTAGCACAATGCCTTTTTACTTTCAAATTTGTTGATCTCTCCTTTGATGTTAAGGATTTTTAATTTGGTGTTTAATTGGAGATTTGAAATTTGTTGTTTTTATAGGGTTTTCTGTAGTTGTATGCACACTCAATTCACTGATCAGTTTCTCTCTTTTTTATTGATGTAAGCATGCTGAGATAAACAATTTCACCCAAGTACTGCTTTGACCATATCCGACAAATTTTGATGTTTTCTTCTTGTTGTCATCTTTCACTATTGTTTCTATGATTTATTCCTTGATCAACACGTTTTTAGGATAATTTAGTTTCCAGTTAATTTTTTAAACCCTTATCTTCTGTCTTAGTAGCAGTTTTAAGTCAGAAGAGTGAGTGTACAATTGGGGATAAGTGACTTGCCCAGTGTTACACACTCAGAAAGTATCTGAGGTCAGATTTGAACCCAGGTCCTCCCAACTCCACACCGAGTGTCTATCTACTGTGCTACCTAGCTTCCCTCCAATTAATTTTTAATTCATGCTTCCAAAGCCCTTTAGTAAATGGAATTTTTTATTGCATTGTGATAAAAATAAAAGGTGCCTTTTCTAGTTTTACTTGTTTTCATTTGTCATGAGATTTTTAAGCCCTAATACCTGGTCAGTTGATGTGAAGGTTTCATGTACAACTGAGAAATAGGAATACTCCACTCTATTCCCATTCAAACTTCTTCAGCAGTCTATCATATCTAACTTCTCTAAAACTCTATTCATTTCCTGAATTGTTTCTCATTTGTTTTAGACCAGGTTTCTCCGGGTTAGAGAGGACTAAAAGGAGGACCTCACTAGTATGGTCTTCCTGCCTCTTTCCTCCTGTAACTCATTTAACTTTTCTTTTAGGAATCTGGACACTCTGCTCTTTGGTGCATCTGTGTTTGGTACAGATATTATTAATTCATTGTCAATGGTAGCCGTTAGCAAAATGTACTTTCTCTGATTATCTCCCTCTTGGGGCTATATCTGATGTTGCTTTGTCTGAGATCACTTGATGATGATCGTCATTTTAACTGTAACTGGTGCGAATTAGATCCTGCTCCGGCCCCCTGCTTTAACTTGATGAGCGTCTTCATGCTTGAACAGCAAACTGCTGGATTTTGTTCTCTAATCTGTCCTGCTATTCTCTTACATTTTCTAGGTGATTTCATTACATTCACAATTATAACTGCTAACAGGGCATTTCCTCTCTGCTTATTCTCTTCTATTCTTCCTCCACAGAAATCTATTTTGCTTCTGATTATTAACATTAACCTCCCTGGATCTACACTCTTAATGCCACCCCTTTTTAAGGCCCCTCCTCTCCTTCTTCTCTCATTTCTGTACATACTCATATGCACACACTCCCCTCCATATACACATAAAGTATACACTTCTTACCAAAATATTCCCTCCATTGGAAAACCATTTCCTTGCACACCTCTTTAAAATGAGGTAATTTCCCCCATTTTCCTTTCCTGTCTCCCCTTTCCTAGCACATCCATCTTTCCCACTATTCCAGTCTTCTTTTGGGATCATCTCAACACAATACACATAGCCATGCCCTCCAAGTAGACGCCTCACTAACCTAAAGATCACAAAGGTCTTAGCAGATACCTGTACCGTCTTCCCACAGAAGATTCTAAAGCATTTAACATGTTCTGATTCCTTAAGATTTCAGCTATCGTGCCTATAAGAAGGTTCCTATTTTTTTTCCTTTTTGACTTTGTCTTATTGTTTCTTGATGCTTTACAAATTTATTAGCTTCCACTTGATCAATTCTAATTTTGAAGGAGTTATTTTTTAATGAAGTTTTGTGCCAATTTTACCATCTAGTCAATTATGATTTTTAAGGAATTTTTTCATCTTTTGCATGCCTTCTACTAAGCTTTTTATTCTCCTGCCATAATTCTCTTGAATTGCTTTTCCCAACTTTTCCTCTGCCATTCTTATTTGATTTTTAAAATCTCTTTCTAGAGCTCTTCCAAGAAGCTTTGCTGATCGTGTGTCCATTTTGCATTTCTTTTTGAGGCTGTTTGTACTCAAGGAGAGCAAACCATCTCAATTTGAAGAGGAATACCGAGGCACAGAAAAGCTATTCTTTATCCAGTTACATAAGCAGAGAGCATTTGAGGCAGGATTTGAATGAACCCAACTCTTCCTGACTCTAAAATCAGTGACCTAATACATGCTGCCTGCCTCAACACTGTTTTGAATATCCATTTCAATGATAAGAAATGACTAAATTGTCCAAAACTTTAAACTCCTGCCTCTGCTATGAGACCGATGACCAAGTAATAATAGTGAGCATTTACCTCAAGTGATTTAATGTTTGTGAAGCACTTTACAGAGAATATCTCATTTGATCCTTACATTAACCCTAATAGGTAGGTGTTCTTAGTATACACATTCTACAGATAGGGAAAAGAGAAGCAGTAATATATGAAATGTCTTGCCCAGGTTCACACAGCTAGTGTCAGAGCTTAAATGTGAATTCAAGTCTTCTGACTCTAGTAGCAACACTATCCACTGTGATACCTACTAGCCTAAAGAAATAATGCCTAACATTAACCAAAATATTTATATTAGAATTTTTTTGCTTCATCAAACAATAAGAAACAAGGAAGTATATTAATCAATTGTGGAATGACTGCTGAAGTTATAGTATAAGAATGCTATGGAATGTTACTGAGGAGTAGTGAGAAACAATAGCATTTCAGAAGAAAATTCATTATTTTTATAGGACTTTGTGCAAGATATGAAATTTAGGTTTTATAATTAAGTCTGTACTGATGGAAGAAGACTTTACTTGGTAATTAGATCCCTAACTTCTCCAATTTACAGTCAAGAATAAATCTATGTCAAGGCTTTCCTACAATCATGGTTTTATTAAGCCTTCTGTACAGTGTAACTGTTGTAAACCTTAAAATTTCTTAGACTTATAAATGTTGGAAATTTCACCATTGGGAAATTTCATACTTGGAAAATTTCTTACTAATAGTCTATTGGAATGTGAACCCCATTGACAAGAGAGGTTCCTCCCCCTCCCTTCTTAAGATTACTTTAGGACAGAAACCTTTTGCTGAACAATGGAAAGGGCTTTGACCTATGCTTAAGCATAGAACAGGAATTTCTTTGAGTCATGATTGATTTTAGAATTGATACAATGGAGATACTTGGAATGACAGAACCAGGTCTTGGAAATTGCAATCTCCACCCTACTCAGTCCTAACAGGATTTAGGAAGGGCTGCAGCATAGATCAAAATTTAATTATTCCAATCTCTACCCTACTCAGGGTAACAGGATTTAGGAAGGGCTGTAGCAAAAGATCAAGATTTAATTATTTGAGAATATGACCTTCAACATACATGTGCAAAGCCACAGACCTCTGGGCAGTCCTGGGTTAAGCTAGAGCCACCACTGGCACAGGGAAAATGATGGACAGTGATTGGTAGATGTGAGAACTGAGGGGAGGGAACTTGGATGGTTTCCTTAAAGATAGAGGGGTCTGAGGACTGGGGTGGTTGGTTGGAGAGTTTTGGCTCTGAGTGGTTGGAGAGGTGCTCCGAGAAGCTTGCTCTGAAGGAAGCTGGAGGTGGAGGCCCCGGAGACTGTTTCTCCATTTTGGTCACGTGAGTAATAGGGACTGATCTCCTTTCTTTGCCCCAGCTATCTAAGGGCTTGGGCCTTTTGGCCCAGCCTAAACAGAGGGGGTATTTAAGCCCTATTCCCTTCTCTCCCCTTCTCTCTCTCTCTCTCTCTCTCTCTCTCTCTCTCTCTCTCTCTCTCTCTCTCTCTCTCTAATTCCTTTCTTCCTCCTGTTTGTAATTAAACTCTATAAAAGGCTGATGGCTGACTTGAGTTTTCATTTAGGAATTACATAGCTGAATTCCTTGGCGACCTTAAATTAATATATATCAGTCTTTTAAAGTGATTTCCTTGTCACACTGTTCTGATGTCTAGGTACCTCTCACTTCAAACAAAAGGCATGTTCCCAAGGAGCACATTTCTAAGCTCTCTCTCCACTATGGATCCTCTGATGTCATGTAAGAGATGATCTCTGATGGAAGGACTTCCCACATTGAGTCCATATTCATCTTGTCCTCATAATGACTAATAAGCTCTAAATTAGATTTGAATGCTTTCCCTCACACTTTACTGTGATAAGATTTCTACCTGGTATTAATTCCCTAAAGGAAAATAAAGTGATGACTGCTTCCTCAAGATTTTACAACACTGATTACATTCATAAGGTTTCTCTCTGGTGTGTATTGTCTGATATACAAAAGATGAGCAGTCCCTAAGTTTTTTAACAGTTATCACATTCATAGGATCTCTCTCCAGTGTGGATTCTCTGATGTGGAACAAGACTGGATCTGCATCTGAAAGTCTTTTCACATTGATTACATTTATAAGTTTGTTTTTTCCCTCCAGTGTATGTTCTCTGATATTCAGAAAGACTGGAGCGCTGTCTGAAAGCTTTTCCACACTGATTACATTTTAAGATTTCTCTCCAGTGTGGATTCTTTGATGTTTATGAAGATTGGATGTATTTGTGAAAGCCTTTCCACAGTGAATACATTCATAAGGTTTCTCTCCAGTGTGGATTCTCTGATGTTGAGCAAGACTTGATCTGCATCTGAAAGTCTTTCCACACTGTTTACAGTCATAAGGTTTCTCTCCAGTGTGGATTCTCTGATGTTTATGAAGATTGGATGTATTTGTGAAAGCCTTTCCACATTGATTACATTCATAAGGTTTCTCTCCAGTGTGGACTCTTTGATGTGAAGCAAGATGGAAATTATGTGTGAAACTCTTTCCACATTGATTACATTCATAAGGTTTCGCTCCAGTGTGGATTCTCTGATGGTTAGCAAGACCAGAATTGCATCTGAAAGTCTTTCCACACTGATTACATTCATAAGGTTTTTCTCCAGTGTGGATTCTCTGATGTTCAGTAAGATAGCCACCCTGAGTGAAAGCCTTTCCACACTGATTACATTTATAAGGTTTTTCTCCAGTGTGGATTCGCTGATGTACAGCAAGATTGGATGTGTTGGTGAAAGTCTTTCCACATTGATTACATTCATAAGGTTTCCCTCCAGAGTGGATTCTTGTATGAATATCAAGGTGGGAGCTCTGTGTGAAAGTCTTCCCACATTGTTTACATTTATAAGGTTTCTCTCCAGTGTGGATTCTCTGATGTACAGCAAGATGGGATGTGTTTGTGAAAGCCTTTCCACACTGATTACATTCATGAGGTTTTTCTCCACTGTGGATTCTTTGATGTTGAGCAAGACTAGAACTGCATCTGAAAGTTTTTCCACATTGGTGACATTGATAGGGTTTTTCTCCAGTGTGGATTCCTTGATGTGCAGTAAGACTGTACTTTTGTTTGAAACTCTTTCCACATTGATTACACTCATAAGGTTTCTCTCCAGTGTGCATTCTCTGATGTTGAGTGAGTTTGGAGTTGAATCTGAAAGTCTTTCCACATTGATTACATTCATAAGGTTTCTCTCCAGTGTGGATTCTCTTATGAATATCAAGGTGGGAGCCCTGTGTGAAAGTCTTTCCACATTGTTCACATTCATAAGGTTTCTCTCCAGTAAGGCTTCTTTCACATACAATAAGGGATGACTTTTCACTGAAAGTGTTAATGCATTTATGATAATCATAAGATGTCTCTCTAGTATGAATTTTCTGATGGGAAATAAGGGATGACTGTCTCCTGAAGGCTTGCCCACATTGCATACATTTATGCAGCTTTGTGCTAGTATGAAATTTTTGATGGTGTATAAGTGATAATTGTTTCTTAAAGGCTTTACCATAGTTATTATATTCATAATGTTTCTTTCCATTTTGAATTTTATGGTGGTCAGTGAGCTCTGAATTATGACTGAAGGCCTCCTCAACTGCATTATGTGTATAAAGCATTTCTCCAGCATGACTTTTCTGATGTGTAATTAGTTCTGATTTTAAATTGAAAGTCATTTCACAGTTATTACATTGATAGGTTTGTAATACAGGAGGCTTCTCATGAGACTCAACAAATTCCACTTGTTCAGTAAAGCATTCCCTATACTTACTATCCTGAGACGTGTCATTGCTGGAGATCATTTTCTTACGCTGAATTAAGATGGAATATCGCCTGATATTCTTTCCATTATCAAATTCACTGTGAACCTTTTGTGTTTTCTCAATCTTGAAATTAGACACACAGATTTCTCTCAGATTGAAATCACAGTGATAATCGTTCATGAATCTTGGCTGTTGTGACTCTTCCCTGAGCTTTGCATTAGTCTCTCTCATTCCAAGCCTCCTCTCTCCATCTGTAGGAAACAAAGAAAGGCATACATGAGGACAGATACACATATACCCAAAGAGATAAGCTTCCCTCCACTGACAGAAAATAAACTTGTTCATCATTTAGTTCCCTGACAAAAAGAAGAGACTTCAAATCCCCAGCCTGGCTTAATTTATAGAAAGCTCCAGGTATAGCAACACTGGAGCTTCATACAAACCTGCAACACCAAGCAAGACCAGCATTCTCATCACATTCCCACTTTGGGCCATGAGCTCAGAACGTCTGAATAAGATGACTAACATCCCTACAGCTGACACTAAAACTCAAATCCTTTAAATGGGCATGCTCTCTTCATGATTTAGATGCTTTTTCTACACTGAACTTTTTTCTTTTTAAAAGAAAGTGATTTTATTATTGCATGTGCACTTGTTTATATTTCTTTTTCACCCCAAGTTTTACCTTCTGTCTTAATAGCAATTTGAAGGCAGAATAATAGCAAGGAAAGGAAAAAAAGAACAATAGCAAGGGCTGGCAAATAGGGTCAAGTGACTCATCCAGGGTCACCCAGGTAGGAACTGTCTGAGGTCAGATTTGAACCCAGGGCCTCTGGATTCCAGGCGTGGCATTCTATCTACTCTGTCACCGAGTTTTCCTTCATATGTTCATAAGTGTGTGTAAAGACCATTATGTAAGTAGTTATTTAAAAATCAAAAGGCATGTGTGCAGTATCATTATAGAGGTATTGTACAAGTCTGAGTTAATTCCAGATGAATAGAGAAATATACTCTAAGTAAGTGTGGAAGGGAATTCTTTATTCCTTTTGTCTATTCTGAGTTCATCAATCAGGAACTTAAAGTGCCCCTAGTTAACACTGGTAGGTCACTAGGTAGTTCACAAATCGCTTACTAGCTCGCGCCTCCAAAGGTCACAACCACTGCCCTCCCCTGGCCAGTGCTAAGCAAATTGGAAGGCTGTGATTGGTTCATGTGAAGAGAGGGGAAATACACGAAGTGATGTTGAGAAAACTGCTTTAAAAAGGCCATTCCGAGCATTTGTTCATGCTCTCTGCTTTGGTGAGCCTGGCTGGAGGAGGGGACTCTTAGTTTCCCTGGTTCTTTAGTGAGGAGGCTCAACTGGCGCTTTCCACGCTGGAGAGGCTTGCTGGGTGAGTGACTGGCTGAAGATCGGTCTTGAGGAAGCCCCTGCCGTGGGCTGAGCTGGATTTCACTGGAGCAGCACTTAGGGCAGTAGGCTAGACAAGGCTCTTTCTCCTTCCTACATTTCCCACTTTTAATATCGCTACCTTATTGTAAATAAAAGCTGCTCAAGAGTCATTTTTGGCTCAAGGGCTCATATTTTATAAACGGTGACCACAATCTCACTTTCATAACGCTCGTATTTAGTCAAATCTCACTTTAACTCTTACAAAAGTAAGGGAGATCCAGGGCAGTTTCTACTTCTGCTTCACTGACTACACCAAAGCCTTTGACGTCCTCAGAGAGAGGGGAGTACTGAATCATCTTGTCTCCTGAGGAACCTGAAGGTGCATTAAGAAGATAGAATTGAATGGATTGGCTTAAGACTGGGAAAAGAGGATGGAGAAGCCGTATGTTTCCAGCTTATTTATCTTCTGTGCAGAGGACACTGTGTTAGATTCCAGGCTGGATGAATCCCAGCCAGATTAAGGGCATCAGGAGAAAGAGCAACCATGTCACCTATGCAGATAATCCCACTGGGGGGGGGGGGCAGAAAGGGAAGAATAAGAAGCCTCTTGATGAGGGTGAAAGAGAAGAGTTGCTTGAAGATTAACATAAAAAAACTAAGAACTTGGCAACTGGTCCCATCAATTCCTGGCAAATCAATGGAAGAAGGGTTTGATTTTATCCTCTTGCGCCAAAGATCACTGCAGATGGTGAGTATTATAAAGATTAAAATTTAGGAATATGGGGAGACTGAGGCAGGTAGAAATTAGTTTCTCTCTGCAAGGAGTATTATATTTTTTAGAGGTTTATTGAAGATTAAGGATTAAAGAAAAGACAGGATAAGAACAGGTGGTGCCTAGGCCACAGAGGCCTAGACAAGACCTCACCTACATTATGAAAAAAAGCCAGGCCTGCCCCAAAACGGAAGTCCAAGAGTCCCAAGAGAGCCCTCAAAAGCCTTTGAATCAGCTTAAATACCTTCTCAATCTCGGCCCAGGTGAGATTACAAGGCATTCTGGGGAAGTGGAGCAAAGGCTTGTGGGGATTGTAGTCCTGTATTCGAGTCTATTTTTTACAGTATGGCGATTAAAGTTCCTCCTCATTGAAGGAGAAGCTATGGCAAACCTGCATGGCCTACTAAAAAGCAAAGACATCCCTTTGCTGACAAAGATCTAGATAGCCAAAGCTAGGGTTCTTCCAGTAGCAATGTATGGCTTGGAGAAATGAACTGTAAGGAACGCTGAGCATCAAAGAATTGACATTTTCAAATTGTGATGCTAGAAAAGATTTCTGAGAGTCACTTGGACAGCAAGGAAATCAAAGTAGTCCATACTTGAATAAATTAATTCAAACAATACCTGGAAGGTCAAATACTAAATGGAAGCTTAGGTATTTTGGCCATTTAATGAAAAAGGAAGACTCAGTGGAAAGGAGCCTGATGTTGGGAAAGACTAAAGGAAAAAGGGGATGAGATGGAGAGTGTCATAGAAATGATGAACAAGAACTTGGACAGGCTTCAAGAGAGTGGGGAATAGAAGGGACTGGCATTGTCCATGGGATCAAGAAGTGGACACATTGAACAATTAAATTGACACAAATTAATCTATTTGAGTTCAAACACTTTTGAGATACAAATTTGGTTGGATTTTTTAAAGCTACAATTCTTGTCACATACTGTCGTTAAATTCAATTTTGCACAAAAGATGGTGATTACCATTTTGTACTCAGCTATTTGAAAAAGTTTCTTTGGGAGGGCATCGCTCAAGATTTCCTGACTTTAGGGAGTGGACTATCATCCTGCAATGAAAGAATCAGTTCCAAGCCAGTCCCCTGGACGTTACTTTCTTTCATAATGACTGCATTGTCTTCCAGGGTATGTGCAGCATATTTGGGGGGATTTCCCAAAGTAAACATTATGGTTGTCCGCCATGTTTGGTGTAAGGATGGCTTTAAACAGAGAAGTCTTGGAACTTTACTTGATAAGCTACACACCTGTCAAGTGCCTGCAGCAGGATTGGAATGCCCCCTTCTTCTAATCATGTCTAATATTCTCCACATGGAGACAAAAAGCCTAAGGTTGGGGTGTGCTGCTCGGCCATGGCCCACGTGGGGGTGCCTCCTGCCCTGCAGGACTCTGGTGGAGGGGGCAGGAGAGGTTGGCAGAGTGAGGTCTCTCCTAGAGGTGTCCTCTTAGATGCTGGTGACCCCCCAGTCACCAAGGATCCTGGACCTCTGGAGACCTCTCAGGGGTAAGAACTACGTAGTCTTCTGGGGAGGCGTGCAAGCCCCCAGCCCAGCCCAGCCCAGCCTTCTCTCTCTTTTCTCGAGCTTCATTGATGGTCAAGTGACTCACGATGAATCCCACTGTATTCCTGGCATCGCTACGGTAGCTCTAGGTCATATTCTAAGTGGAATTCGGCTTTATTGTGAGACTGGCCCTCTCTCAATAAACCTATTTCCTTTTGGCTTGGAGAATTGGCTTTTGCTTTTTGGGTCTCCGGTAACAAATTTTTGCAAGAGCAGAGCCTTCCAAGCTTTTGTTGGCTGGATCATCACAGCTGGACTCGCTGTGCTTGGACCCTGACACAGGGATGACATGATGGTCCTCTTCCATGAGGATCCTGCTGTACTTAAAAAAACAACAACAAAAAGCCTTTCCCTTTCCTGTTAGAATCAATACTACATATTAGTTCTAAGGCAGAAGGGTAGAAAAGGCTGGGTGATGAGGTTCCAGTGACTTGCCCAGGAACATGCAGCTAGGAAGTGTTTGAGGCCAGATAGGAACCCAGAACCTCCCATCTCCCAGTCTGGCTCTATCCACGGAGCCATCCGGCTGCCCCTCCACCTAACTTTCAATCCTCTCTTCCCCTGCTCGTGTTGTCTACACTTTTTATTAGCTTGTGGTCCTTCCTGTTTCTCTTTATTGCTCTGCTGGATGCATCATTGGTCATTCTTTGTCAGTGCCGTATCTTTAGCTCAGAAACACTTCTGGCCTTGGCTAGCAATTTTCAAGGTTATACCAAACTTTTCTTCTATTGGATTCAGATCCAAACACGGGTATTTGTGGCCCTCTGCCAGGGAGTGACATCATTTCATGGCCCCTCGTGAGGACTGAGTTTCGTTCCCTGCGAATCCTTCTTATCTTATTATTTATTTCCTTGTGTCTAAGACCACACCATGACTGCCGGCTTGTGCTTGGTATTCGGCTGAGCCCTTCCAGATTCTCTCCTGGCAGGTCCCCTTTTTAGAATAGTCATTACCTTAAAAAAATTATCCTTGAGTGCTTCTGCTCTTGCAAAAAAAAGGAAATCCTTTTATGATAATATATATATAATATATAATATATATATAATATAACAAATAAATAAAATAATAAATAAATATAATAAAAAATAAAATAAATAAAGAATAATAAAGAATAAAAGAATAAATGCATTTTAGAAAATCCACCTATTTCCTGTGTCTAAAACGATTGGCTTCAGGAAGCAGACAGCAGGCCTGACGTGTGACGTCCATGAACCCCTTGGAGGTGCCCAATCCGGGCCCAAGAGGCTCCAATGGCATAAAATCACTGGGGCTTTCTCGTAAGAAGCGTTTCAAGGCTCGTCTTCTGTTTCCCCTTTAAATCTGACCTCTAAGGATGCTGGGAATTAGCGGCCAGAAGTCGGGACAGCCCTGGAGCTAGCCTTCCCCTCCGCACTTCTGCCTCTAAAGGCCTCGCCCAAAGGCTGGTCCCCACAACGTGCAGCAAAGGGACTTGGCACTTCTCCGGCTACCAAGAGCTTTGACAGCCCGCGGCGTCGGAGGCCAGGAGGGGGGCCACGAGGAACAACACGGGCGGAGGGCCTCTTCTGCAGACGGATTTGGGGACTGTGGCTGCTGCGCAGGCATTTTCTGGGTTGGCCGGAGCCACTTCGCACCTTCTCGCTGGTTCCCAGGTTTGGGGAGTCCGCCGGTAGGGAACCCCCAGTGCGCACAGGCGGGAGCTGGGCGGAAGAGAACAGCCCAACTTTGGGACGGACATCCTCAGATTCGGATAAAAACGTGAGGAGTTTCCCGAGCACGCGGCGCCGCCTGGTTCAAGCCCGCCAGCATCCTTTCTGCGGCTATCCCGGCTGGCCTGCGGTGCTGCCCCGGCGGCGCACGGCTTCTGACTCGGGACGAGCCGGCCCGCAGTGTCGGAGCCCAACATCACGGGCTCCCAAGAGCCGGGCAGCTCAGGAGACAGTGTCTCACCGGAGCCCCAAGCGGGGCGGGCCCATCAAGGCCCCTCTGCTCTGGGTCCCTGCGTTGGGGAGCCGGTGGGCCCTGGGATGGCCGTCTCCTCCGGCTCCGCCCCCCTCCTCAACTTGTGCACCCTCCCTGCTGCACTTCCTGGACTTCCGTCCCCACATTTCCGCTTCCTGGTCTGCGGCTCCTTCTTGACCCACCCGCTGGTGGACAGCAGCGCCCGGCCTTCCCCTCCCTGGTGTCCCCAGAGCTTGCCCAGGGCCGGGGATGCAGCAGGCACTGACAGACCGACTAACTGGCTGGGCCGGGGCGACCCAGGCCTAACTTCCGCCTCAGGCCAGGATCTAGTCACGTCCTGGCCTCGGCCGGCCGGTTCCTGTGCCTGTCAAGGACTGACCTTTGCCCGGCTCTGCTGGGACGGGAAGGGACCGGAGCGGGTCCGGAACCCACACAGGGACCTCTGGAGGCTCCCTAAGGGGAGGGGCAGCCCCGGGGAAGGAGACAAAGGGTGGACCATAAAGATCAGGAAAGACACTCAGAGGACGTCCAGGGAAGGCTCTGCCCTCCCTTCCGCTCCTACGGGGCTGAACCGAGACCGAGAAGCATGACCGGCCCCCTGGTGCCTGCCAATCCAGGGAAGCTCCGCCCAGAAGCCCTCGAGGAGGCAGGAAGATCCCTTCCGGTCTCCCTGCCAGAAGCCCATCCTCCTCCAGGCAGAACTCCAGGCAGTTTCCCAGAACTCTTTGCTCCTCCCCAGCCCTCCCACACGGCCGGCCTCCGTAACCCTCGATTCCAGTCATCGGGCCTCCTTTTCCTGCCTTCCCCAGGACAAACCACCTCCGTCTCCAGGCCCTAGACCGCTCTGGAGCCCAGCTAAGGGCCACCCCCACAAGACGCCTCCTGCCGCCTTCCTTGACCCAACTGCCTTCCCTCCCTGGATGAGCTCCAGGCCATCTCCGTGGAGCGCGCTTGACATCCTTGTGTCCCGCTTGTTTTCCCAGCAGTCTAGGAGCTCCCCAGAGGCAGGAAGATGCCGCCTGCCGCACTTCCCACGAGGCGACGCACAGCAGGCACTTAATCAGCGCTCTTTGGCTTGAAATTGGTCCAGGAAGGGCCTGCATTAGAGGGCCGGAGCCCTTCAGCACAGTTCCATGACTCAAGGCTCCAAACAATAGATCCAAAAAAGGCCCCTCGTTTCAGGAGACCCCACTGTTAAAAAATGTCCGAAAACAAACTGCAAATGGGGTCTTCCCACCCCTAAATCTAGTATTCCCTTCATAGTGCTGGTCCTCACGGCCTGTGATAACAGACTTCATGAACCTGATTTCACACGAAGCTACATACCCACACAGGAGCTGCTGGGGCCTTCTCCCTCCAGCATCCATGGAGCTTCCCCCCAGTCCGAATGGGAGATCCAATCTTCTCTGGGAACGGGAAGACCTGCGCATTTGGAATAAGGATGAGAATAGAGAGATACTTGTCGGTTCTTCTCTTTGGGGAAGGGGGGCAGCAGACTCCTCAAGGATTGTTTCTGTGGTGTTGATCATTGGAAGCTTTGGGGGAGGATGGGAAGGAGATACCTGGGAAGCCAATTTGGGATCATAAAATTCTCTTTTCTCCACTGCCTTCACACAAGGATGGTTTGATCCCACAGATTCTATTATCTAGAAATTAAGGAGGCAACTCATAGGCTTGGACATGGATTCAGAAAGCCCTGAGCCCAAATCCATTCTCAAATACCCACTGGCTAAGGGTCTCAGGCAACTCATTGACCCTCTGTTTGCCTCTGTTTCTTTAAGTGTAAAATAAGGATGAATCTCATCTAACTCACAGGGTTGTTGTGAGAATTAAATAAGATAGTACTTTAAAAGGAAGTTTTTAGCATGATGTCTGACATAGAGTCGGCATATAGAAATGTTTATTCCCTTCCCTTCCTTTCCCACCATTTGCACTGGAATTTTGGGGAGACATAAAGGAAGAACAGACATCTTTGTTATACTCAGCTTCTGAGAATAAGGCTAGGAGGAGTGAGCTACCATTTAATGCGAATTATCAAAAAAGAACCCTCCAAAGACTAAGAGAACCCAAAGAGGAAGGAGCTCTTTGGGGAGGTAGGGGGTTCCCTTCAGGGTCCATCTTCAAAGAAAAACCGCATGAGCAGGGTTCAGAAATTTGGCAGACAAAATTCATGCTCAAGTAAAAGTTAGACTAGCTCGAACCCCTGAGATTACTTCTTCAGTCTGAGATTCTTAAAGCTGGTTTGCTTTTTTTGACCTGAAGATCCCCAGAACCAGTAAGAGACAGCTTCAGGAAGAGTAAAGGAAACCCCAACACTGCAAAAACCTTTTACGAGAAACCAGAAAACAGGATTATCTGTTCTAGGAGACAAGACATCAGCATTTTGGCCTTACAAACAATTGATAAGTGCTAGAAGCCTCGTACACCTGGAAGGGAATGAAGCCAGTGCCTTGATGGTACATTCAGAATTACCAGGGAACATCGTCCTTACCCAGGGAGAGCAGGTTCTGGGCATTCTCCAGCATCACCTCCTTGTACAGCTCCTTCTGACCAGGGTCCAAGAGGCGCCACTCCTCCTGGGTGAAGTCCACAGCCACATCCTGGAACGTCACCAAGACCTAAACCACCAAAAGGCAAAGGCACAGATCTGAAGGAGACCCCAGAAATCATCTTATCTAGCGATCATTAATTTTTATTAGGAATCTGAGGCACAAAAAAGATTCCCTCAAAGGCCATCCCCCTTATGAGAGTCCAAGCCACCCCTTTGACTCTTAGCCATGAGAAGTCTACTGGAACACTGAGAGGTTTTATTTTGTTTACTTTTCAAATTATTTTAAACCCTTACCTTCTGTCTTAGAACCAATACTGTATATTGGTTCCAAGGCAGAAGACTGGTAAGGGCTAGGCAATGGATGTGAAGTGACTTGTCCAGGGTCACACAGCTAGGAAGTGTCTGAAGTCACATTTGAACCCAGCACCTCCCATCTCTGGGCCTGGCTCTAAATCCACTGAGCCATCCAGCTGCCCCTGTAAGATTTTTATATAGACAGTTATAAGAGAGTCAAGAAATGTGTTTCTATGAATGGTTTCTACCTATAGGATCTGAAACATGATGTATCCTATCAGTGACATAGGAGGATCTCTAGAGGAGAAAAAAGATGATGTGAAATTTCTTCCTCATAAGCCAGCCTTGGTGCATGCTAGCAGCAGCTCTATCCCTGCAAGCCAGCGCAAGCCTTGGAGGCAACTGAATCAGCAGCGACTTCCAGTCCCATCCCACAGGCTAGAAGGGGCCAGGCAACTGCTCAGAAGGAGATTACTGAGGCCCTTTTGCTAGTACTGGGTATAGGACTCTGTTGTATGACCCCCCTGGGGATCTGGGTCCCTGGGCTCATTCACAGTCCCAGGATGAGCAGGAGCACCAGCACACCGGAGCCGGTGACTGCAGTGGAACAGGAATCCTGGTCATAGTTCCAGGGTAGAAAATAGTTCTTGTGGTTGCTTACAGACCAAGACAGCAGTGACTCTGGCTCTTATTATGTCATATCATCTTGGAAGGACTGAAAACTTACAGGATCCCAGAATTAGCTCTGATATGAAAAACATGAAACTTGAGACAGTGTCCCCACCCCAAAAACATAAAGTTAAAAGTCATGAAATAATCTGTGGAAATGAGAAGAAAAAAAGAACCTGACTACAGAAGGTTCCTATGCTGACAAGTAAAAGCAAAACAAAAACTGGGGGTGGGGGTGGACAATTATGTTAAAACAGCTACAGGGAAGGCCTTAAAGAAAGTCAGTTGGTTTCAGTTGCAAAAAGAATTGCTTAAAAAAGTCAAATGGGATTTTTCAAATCAAACAAGTAGGGGAAAAAATTGGGCAAAGAAATGAGAGTGATGCAAGAAAATTATGAAGCTTCAAAAAAGAACCACACAAAATGGAAAAAAAATGTACAAAAATCCACTGAGGAAAAAAAATTTACAAAGTAGAATTAGCCGCATGGCAGAGTACTCTTCTCTGGTACTTGGGCAGGCCTGGCTGCCCTTGTTCCTCCCAGTCTATCTGATGAGAAGGTGGCCCTGCTGGATTCCTCCGAGGTTTGGTGCCATTTTGTCCAGCTATATCCAGCACCCCATGCTATCAGTTCTCCTGTTCTTTCATGGCCCACTCTGCTGCTTCCTTGCCCCTGTCACATGGCCTGGGCTAGGTACTCTGTTGCCAGGGGGGACTGAGTAGAGTCCTGCAGTTTAGCCACCCCCCCATTTGTAGCTTCTGTCTTCTGTTGCCACATGGGGGTGAGTAGATTGCTGAGGTCCCAGGCCCCCAGCCCTGCCCACTGTAGCCTCGGGGCTCTGCTGCCAAGTGGGAGTTTGTAGGTTTTTTGCCTTCTATGATCTGAGCAGAGTGGCTTGGGTTGGTCTCATTTCTGTGCTGCAGCTTCATTGCCTCTGGTAGCATCGCAGAGTTTTGGGTTGTTCCAAGTTCTTCTGGCTCTTGCAGAGGCTGTGCTGCTGGGACAGTCTCCTCACACCAGTGAGACATATTCCTCCTGCTTTCCTTTGCCTTGGGACTCATTTTCTTTTCATGTGTTTATGGAGAGATCAGGGGAGTGGAGCATCCTTTACTCCACCACCTCAGCTGCCATCATACAACTCCACCTTCTCTCATTGTCGAAGATAACTCTGTGCTCCCAGCAGCCTATAAAATTCTCAACTCCCATCTCTCAGCTCTCTTATCCAATGTGTTGCAAAGGCCTATGACTGTTACCTCGACACATCTCTCTATACACTCTTTCTCTGCTCTGAAACAACAACTAGCTCAGTGCAGGCTCTCATCACCTCTCCTTTGGACCACTGCAATGGCCTGCTGCTGGGTCAGTCGGCCTTAGGACTCTCCCTATACCAGTGAATCCCCTCTTTGGTCCACAAAGTCACTTTCCTAGATTGCAGCTCTGATCCTGGGGCTTTTCTACTCAATAAAACTCCAGGGACTCCCTCCCACCTCCAGGAGCAAACACCAATTCTCTGGCATCCAAAGCCCACCACGCCCTAGACGTCCCCCGAGCCATCTTCTACCTTATTTCCTGCCGTCTACTCCCTGGCCCTCTCGTTACTCAGCATTTCCTCTGGCTGTTCTCCATTATTAGAATCTCGTCTCTCCCTCTCTGTCATGTAAAATCCCGCCTTCTACAGGAAGCCTTCTGCAGCTCCTCCTAAGTCAGAACTTTCTCCCTTTTAATTATAGCGACTTTATCTCCTGAAAGATTAAAGAGGAAGCTGGTAACTGCTTCAGATCAATTGGGCTCCCTCATATCAGCCAAATGTCTGAGCATATGGGGAGCTCTTTGTGGCGTTGGTGCTGCAGAGTCCAGGAAGGAAAGTGAGCACACTCAGCCTTTAGGCCTTTGAGAAGACCAGGACTGGAAGATGATCTTAATCCGTTCATCTAACTTCTGGTGTCAGACGTTAAGGTAGGTACGCCGACATGGCAAAGTCGATAGAGCCAGTCTGGGTCAGGAGTCAGGAAAACCTGAGTTCAAATCCAGCCTCCGACATCGACCCTCATTATATCACTTCATCTTTCTTGGCCTCAATCTCCTTGATTGGAAAATGGGGATACTAAAAGCAGCGACCTCCCTGGGCTGACACAATGTTTGTAAAGCGTCAGAAATGCCTTCTAAAGGCTTGTTCCCAGCTCTTCCCTTACTTGCACACTTCCTCTTCACTTGCCCTGACTCCCGTCTCTCACCAGTCCAGTCCATCTCCCCCCTCGTGCCAAGACCATTTCCCTTGTGCACAGACGTAACCCTGTGACCAGCCTACCCAACCGACGCCAGTGGACTTCTCTTGCCTCTAGGCTCCCAAGGTTTGAAAGCTCGGCCCTAGCTGGCGCCAGCGTCTCTTTCGAGCCTCATCAGATACTCTTCAGCCCCCTCTCTGTACGGCTCCTGAGAATGTAAAGAACCTCGACTAATGTGAACCGCCAGAGAAACTCCAACTCTGCCACAGACCCGGGTGCATCCCTGGCACTGCGCCTTCACGACCTGGCCTGGAGCTGAGGTGGGATCCACCGTGCGGCTCTGTCCTCCTGGCCCTGAGGACCGGCATCTTGTCAGCAAGTGCTCGCTACTGAACTCAACCCCAATAAAGCCAGACCAACCAAGAACCCAGCTAGCAGGGGCCCCTTTCTCCGCGGGGTCTCAGTATTCCCTCCGTCTCCCGCCTCACAAAGAGCAGCGACAGGGAAGGCGAGATCTACGGCCCCGTACGCTGTCCTTTGGGATCCTGCCACGTGGACCTTCTCTTGGTTTTCACATCAAGCTTTCCACTTCCACTTCTCCTCTATCTCAAATTCTCTCCCCCATGAAATCCCCCTTCAGGAACCCTTAAGCCTCCTCTGTATAAAGCCTGCGGCCTCCTAGACCCTGATCCACGGAGCCCCTTTGCCCGGTTTATTCACTCCTCTTTGGCTGCATCTATTCTGATGCGGACTTGTCGTCTCCGCGTTGTCCTTCACGCCTAGTACAACGCCTGGCACGGAGAAGGGGCTTGTTGGCTGGCTGGGCCTTCTTCTAGATCTTTTCTTCCTTTTTCAGTTTTATTATTCCGACAGTCGCGTTCCTTGGGCTCTGGCTGGAGATCTCTATCCAGTCGACGTCTCCCGAGCTTCAATGCCGTTTCCTCTCCCCCCTTAGTTAGTCGGGTGCCAGCAGCCTCCCCACTTCCTCCCGCTTTATCTCATCCAGGCTGCAGCAGCCGTCCGAGCGTCGTCCCAGCACGCGGGCAGTCATCTAGCTCAGGCAGGACGGCGCCGCTTTAAGACCGTTTAACGGCCGAGCTTGCGGAAGCAGCTACATGGCTTTCTGACGTCGGGCGAGTCAGCGGCTGTCCCACCCTCCGATTTCCTAGGCCTGCACGCTCTCATGAAGCATTTAACGATCGGCTCTGCCCGCCAGTTCGGAGTGTCTCCAACTCGACTGACGCCATTTTGAGGCGAATTTGCCATTCTGCGGTAGGTGGCCCTCACACGAGCCACAGGACCAGCTGCAAAGGCTGCTTCCCTCCGGGGTCTTCTTTCCTCTTCTCATGGGTATAAAAAGACCTGTTTGCACCAAAGGGCTCGCCCTTACCTAGCCTGACCAGGCTTGGGCAGAGGTGGCGGAGCCGCTGTCCTCGCCCCGTCTAGGGCACAAGGACTACTGGCTGCCTTCCGAGCGGCACCCCCGGCCTCCAAGGCTGGCGCTGGGGGCCGCCGTTCTCCCCTCCCCCTCGCTCTGACTGCAATGACTTGACTGATCCTCCAAGAAAACGTCGTCCTTCAAAACAAATGAGAAAACTCCATGATGAATACCAAGAAGGAGCTGACTCGGCATAGAAACGGGGCCCATAAGCAGCCCCTCCTAGAAGGAAGGTGGAGGATCCGGGGACCGGCCGGTGGGAGCTGGAGGCCCGTTTCAAAGGGCTCCCTCAGAGGAAGGGCAGGTTTGGTCCAGGGAGCTGAGATCCTAGAGGGAACGTTGACTCAAGAGCAGTGACTGATGGGGGAAGCTGGTTAGCTCAGTGGATTGAGAGTCAGGGCCAAAGATGGGAGGTCCTGGGTTCAAGTCTGACCTCACACACGTCCTAGCTAAGTGACCCCCATGGCCTAGCCCTTACCACTCTTCTGCCTTGGAACCAATGAATAGTATTGACTCCAAGGAGGAAGGAGGGCTTAAAAAAAGCAACGAATGAGATTCACTTGAGTTAATTTTGAAAACAAGAGAAAATAAACTCAATAGGAAGAACACTCTGTGATCCCAAGAAGCCAATATCAATCGAAAGAGAATCCACTAACCAAATGAAGTCCTGAGAAGAAAATGTATAGGGGCAGCTAGGTGGCTCAGTGGATTGAGAGCCAGGAGGTCTTGAGTTCAAATCTAACCCAGGTACTTCCTAGCCATGTGACCCTGGGTAAGTCATTTGACTCCCATGGCCTAGCCCTTACCAGTCTTCTACTTTGGAACCAATGCACAGTATTGATTCTAAGATGGAAGGTGAGGGTTTAAAAACCAAACAAAATGTATGGAAAAGGTATAAGAAGGAATGTAATGAAGTAGGTTTTAATCAATTATAAAGATTTGTCTACAATACTTCAATTAGCTGCAAATGCGTGGTTTAAATAAGATCATTAAAAGTCTCTGCAATGATACAAGTGCCCGGACTTGGCACACACCCTGGAGGTGGAGGCCGGGGAAGGCTGGCCCCTGGGTTTCATACAGTCACTGGAGAAAGGGGAGGGGAAAAGAGGGGTGCCTGTTGGTTGCCCTGTTCAGACCCTGAACACCTCGCCCCATCCAGAGCCGCCTTCTTGTGTGGGAACAGTGTTGAATCGCTGCTAACGTTCATAACATCGACATGAACTGAGACTCGGGGCCTCAGACCCTACTGGGAGGCTCTGGGTACCTGCAGCTCTTATACTGAAGCCAGTTTTGCTCTGATCTTGGCCAAAGGCTCTTCTTTTTTACATTTGGCACCAGGAGATGGGCCTGAAGACTGCACTTCGGACTCCAGTGGCCAGCAGAAGGCCAGCAGCTCCAGGGTGGGACCGTAAGCCTGGCCTCCCCCCTCAGCCAAGCACGCCCCCCCCCCCCCAGCTGGGTAAAACTAGGCTTTTAGGAGATTTTTTTCCTTTTTGGGTCCTTTCTGTTTTATGTTCCAGGTGTTTTCAGTTGGTTTAAGCCTTTATTTCCTTTGACTTCAGATTTTGTTTCTTATGATTTTAATATAGTTTGCCGCGTGCATTCATTTTTTTCTGTGCTCTTAAAACTATATTTTCCCCTTGTGATGGCTATGGGTAGAAAAGCTTTGATCCAGGCTCTCTTTGCTTATCTCAAAAAAAAGGGCACTTAGCAGATATGAGCTATTTGAGCCCAAAATGACTTTCTCCTTTTCAGAGTTGTTCAATTTTTCTCTTCAGTGGAGGGTTTAGAGTTTATTGCTACAATTGCTCCAACAGGAGCTTGTTTTCCAACTCTGAGGTACCACCTCACACCCAGAAGATTGGCTAACACGACAGCAAAGGAAAGTAATGAATGCTGGAGGGGGTGGGGCATAATTGGGCCTTTGCTGGTGGAGTTGTGAATTGATCCAACTATCTAGATGGCAATTTGGAACTCTGCCCAAAGGGCGCTAAAAGACTGTCTGCCCTTTGATCCACCCATAGCACTGCTGGGTTTATACCCCAAAGAGATAACAGGTAAAAACACATGGCCAAAACTATTTATAGCTGCGCTCTTCATGGTGGCAAAAAAAACTGCAAAATGGGGGGGGGCAGTATCCCTCAATTGGGGAATGGCTGAACAAATTGTGGTGTTTGTTGGTGATGGAATACTATTGTGCTCAAAGGAATAATAAACTGGAGGGATTCCATGTGAACTGGGACGACCTCCAGGAACTGATGCAGAGTGGAAGGAGGAGAACCAGGAGAACCACAGAGGCTGATACATTGTAGCACAATCGAATGTAACTGACTTCTCTACTAGCAGCAATACAATGACCCAGGACAATCCTGAGGGATTTATGAGAAAGAAAGTATCCACATTCAGAGGAAGAACTGTGGGAGTAGAAACACGGAAGAAAAACAACTGCCTGATCACATGATCACATGGTTCGATGGGGATATGATTGGAGATATATGATCATCCTAGTGCAAATATTAATAATATGGAAATGGGTCTTGATCAATGACACATGAAAAACCCAGTGGAATTGTGCTTCAGCTATGGGGGAGGGGAGGGAAAGAATATGAATCTTGTAACCAGGGAAAAGTATTCTAAATCAATTAATTAAATAAACAATTTTAAAAAATAAGTGTCTCCTAAAGTAGGAGGGAAGCATTAAAGAAACCGAGGCTACTGTGCTGAGAGGCTTGAAATAACATGGGGGAAGGAAACAGTTGTCTCAGCCAAGATTTTACTATGGCAACCATGGCAGAAAAGAGAGAAGAAAAGACCCTCTTGGGCAGAACTATCTAAATCATTTTGCCACACTCAGGCTTTGGGCATCCCAGCTCCACTCTTATTTATCCTCTCCTGTCCAAATGACAAAACCCATATTGACAGAAGGGCTAGTTCATAAGTCTGAGGCAGAGAAGCATAAGCCTCTAAGGCCCCTGCTGCAGAAAGGGAAGAAAGGATGTCTAGCAGGAAAGTGCCGTCATTGCAGAAGAGATCAGGGCACAGCAAGGTGGCTGAGTGGAGGGAGAGTCAGGCCTAGAGACAGGAGGTATTTGGTAAAGGAAAGGTAGAGACTGTATTTTGGAAGATATAAGAATGGTTCACTGAAAGGCCGCGTCTACACCAACGGGGCATAGGCTACGACAGCTGAAAGGGATATGCCGATTGTTATCATAAATCACTTTCATCCTGATATAAAATGAGACTTGGTCTGTGTTTTCTCACTTGGTAAAGGGATCTCTGATGTGACTCTTGCTCAGTAAGTCACCAGGCTGCCAACCAGAGACTGGGCTGACACCAGAAGTCTATAAGATGACAGCCATGACAGTAAGAACCTGCCAGGGTCACCTGATTTCTTCAATGAGACAACAATTCTTTACTTACTTTTCTCTCTGTGGGGCTCTTTGGAACTTTCTCAAAAGTCTGGTCCGACTTCTGACAGCCTGAAATGCTGAAGTGACTCATGTGGAGGCGACGTTAGTGACTTCCAGTCTCTGTAGAATCATTCTCTGCTTAAATCTTAGATTTCTCCTGAGAATATTGTGGATCCCTGCGTAGTAAACTCTTTTATTTCACTTTTGTCCTATCCACTGGCTACTACTGTGTCTCAAGTGCCCCCTTCTTGTACTTCCTGGCTCTGAGTTCAATCATTTCACTTATACTAGTCTGGCTGGACTTGAGGGCTCTTATTATGATTTCTAGCCCTCACACAAATCTGTGCGGTTGGAACGCAGTTTCCTCCCTACGTTATTGTCGATGCTCAGAGAGTCAACATTTACAACAGGACTTGACTTTTCAAGACTGAATACTCAGGATTTATTTTTATTTATTTATTTTTTAAACCCTCACCTTCCACCTTAGCATCAGTATTATGCATTGGTTCTGCGGCAGAAGAGTGGTAAGGGCTAGGTAATGGGGTGAATTGACTTGCCCAGGATCACACAGCTGGAAAATGTCTGAAGCCAGATTTATACCCAGGACCTCCCTTCTCTAGGCCTGGCTCTCCATTGACTGAGCCACCCCACTTCCCTGCCTGAGGATTTATTGTAAAATACTTCTTAGAGCTCCTTCTCAGGGATTAATGACAAATCCCTTCTAAAGAGTCAAATCACCCATCAGAATGGCATCAGAATGCCGGCTCCCGGCACTACTTGCTGTCCCTGGGTAGCAGGTGCATGCCAAGGAAGGCCCTCTTGACTCAGTTTCTCATGCAGGGCCATCTAAGGCAAATCTGAAGGAGACCGCCTCTCCCTACCTCCATCTTTGCCTGAGATTAAACAAGAGCCTTCCATAGAGCAAACTCAGTTTCTTTGGTTAGTCCCCATTCATGCTCCTCTATGTGACCTTTAGGGGCACACTCCACATTTTTTAATTGCTCTTTCCCAAAAGGACTTCTTTCTCTCATCAAGACACCTCCTGGTTTTTACCCTGTCCCTTCCCTTACTTCTACCTTTTTCACTGTCTCCCATCTCTTCTCCTGCCACGGGGGAATCTGCTTTCTGAGATGACCTGAAAGTTGCTTCTGCTTTTGTCCTGCTCACATCTCTCCCTTCAGTCTGGTCTTTCTTGTATCTTCTCCTTCTGCCTCTTGTGATTCCTCACCAAAAGGGCCATCCCCGAGCAGCTGCACCCATTTCCCTCGTTCAAGTTTTCTGTCTCTCAAGACAAAGGATGTTCCTGCCTCTGGGTCTATCATGGCCTGGGAGACTTGTCAGTGGGAGACTCTGGAAATTTTCAAATTCTGAATTGAGTTCTTTTTTTTTTTTAAACCCTCACCTTCTGTCTTGGAGTCAATACTGTGTATTGGTTCCAAGGCAGAAGAGTGGTCCGGGCTAGGCAATGGGGGTCAAGGGAGTTGCCCAGAGTCATACAGCTGAGAAGTGTCTGAGGCCAGATTTGAACCCAGGACCTCCCGTCTCTAGGCCTGACTCTCAATCCACTGAGCTACCCAGCTGCCCCCTGAATTGAGTTATGAGGTCTGCTGATGCCCTTCTTGCTGGCCTCAGCTATGACTTCCCTCAGAACTGGAACCCCCTTCCCTGAACCCACAGGCTGCTGTTAAAGAAACCCTCTTTGTTCAAGTCCTCGGTTCATCTGTTCTTATTTACACCTGATGTCTCTCTACCTTGCTGATTTTAAAATGGAAAACGGAAACTTTTCTTGAATTTGAAATTTTCCTGGAAGTTCTTCCCCAGCAAGGTGAGTGGGAATTGGCCCATGTCTTCCCCTTTTACTACATTTGCAGAAGAAACCTTGTTCCCTCCACTTGGCCTCCCAGATAGCTACGAGCCACCCCATCTAAGGATGGGCAGAAGGGCAGTACAGCCCTGCAAGCATACTTCCCAACAGAGAAGTGAGAGATCTGGTTCTGTAAAGGTAACCCCAAGAGATGAGACTGTTGAGGGCCCTCGATGTTGGACATCTCCTGACTCCAAGGTATTCAATGAACCACCGCCATGTTTTATCAAGAGCCACACACTGAGGCCCAGACACTGTGCTTAGAGAACACTAGAGATGTATTTCCTCTCCTGGCCATCCCTGCTGCTCCAGACCACTAAGAACAACAGCCCCTGCTTCCTCCAACCCAGTTCCAGCTGCCACTGGCATCTCACAGCAACTGCTGCCTATTCCCAGGAAACCCAATGATATACCCATTGCCTATGCCCTAGATGGGAGCCTACCAGTGTCCCATGAGCATATGTGTGCATCCATCCTGCAATGTAAACAGAGATCTTCCCAGAATTCTAACCACGGGAGGGAACTCATTCTCCAGGTCTAGCAGTCTTTGGGGCTGTGCTTTTCTGAGGCCCCTGGGCTTTTTAAAGCTCTCCCACTTCCTGCCCCTTTTTGCATTGACGTTCAGTCTTTGCCTGATCTCTCTGGTTTCTGCATTTGACTTTTAAGTTTGCTTTTTCCCTCTTCCTTCCCTTCAACTGTCATCTGGGTCTCCACTGGAATGTGCGTTCCCGAGAGGAATGCGCTCTCTGCTGTTGGTATCGGTCCATGGAGGAACAGGTCCACCTTTGGGCCACAGAGGATTAGAAGAAGAAATTTAGTAAGTAGCATTTAATGAGTTAGGAGGATTCCTCCATTATCTTCCATCTCTGTTACATTCAGCTTCATTTGAAATGGGGATGATACCACGGAAAAGACCTGGAAATGGAGGGGCTGCACATCCATCAGCGAATGGCTGGACACACTGGCCCAAAGGTGGGAAGGTGGCGTTCAAACGAGAGCACTAACTGTGCTGCGCCTGTGTGGCTGTGTCTTGGGCTGCTCTATTTAGTCTAGTGCCACCAAAGAGCCTCATCACTCTAGGATAGGATGAAATGAGACAATATTGAGAAACTGGGGCCGGGAAGCTTTCAGGGCTCTGCTCCAGGCCTGCCCACACAGGACCCAGGTGGGAAGGGTTTTCCCTGAGGTCCAGTTGCCAGAAGGCTGAGCCTGGCCCAAAGAACCAGGTGGGTGAGAAGTGTGTGTGTGTGTGTGTGTGTGTGTGTGTGTGTGTGTGCTAGGCATGCCCAGAGCACACATGGAGTCCAAGGAACAGACTAAAGAGGGAAGAGGCTGTCCTTGTCGGTGAGCCTTAAGGAGGGAGAACTGAGGAGGCAAAGAGGGGAGGGCAGCCATGGGGGCCCTGAGGGGGCCCAGGAAGGGCCAGAGTGCCAGGAGTGACCCTGAAAAGCAGCAGCACAGAGCAGGGCACTGGTGCCCCCACCCCATCCCACTGCCTGCCTATTTGTGGGCAGAAACCATCCCGGGCACCACACACTGGCAGCTGCCTACCCAGGCCTCTGGGGCTCAGCCCTGGGCACACTGCACTCACCTGGGCTGGGGGGCCGGGGCTCCCAGGGGCCACCCCTCTGCCTCTAGTCCTGGGTCCTCTGCAAGCTCTTTGTCTCCTCTTCCTGGGCAGGAGGCTGGCTGCAGGCATTGAGGCAGGCTGAGGTCCAGCAGGGAGAGCCTTCAGGGTCCAGGGGGAGGGCAAGAAAGGAGGTGAGGCAGGCACAGGAAGGTGCTCTGAGCAGGAAGACTCCCCCCTCCCTCTTACTCCTCTTCTGCCCATCCTCCTGCAGAGACCAGGAGGCAGAAGGGGCTTTGGGATCCCAGATGGGAGGGGGGCAGTGAGAGCCTCCAGGACCCCCAGTCAGAGCTCCCCCTCGGCCCTCCCTGAGGCCCCCTGCCCAACCCTCACCCTCCTGCCTGGTCTAGGAGGGAGGGAGCTGGGGAAGGCTGAGAACCAGGAGGGCTCTGGGATGGGGCTGCCAGGAATGACCAGGGAAGCCCGAGGCTGGGAGACACAAGCCTGGCTGGGCCGGAAGGCGGGAGACTACATTTCCCAGAAGGCTCCGCTCCATGTAACATTTCCGCTTCCTCCACGCACCAGTGACTTCTAGCTCCTCCGGGCCTGCGGGGGGCGGGGCTGGATGTAAACTGGGAGGGGAATCCCACAATTGACCTTCCCCTCCTGGGGCTGTCCCGCGGACCCCGGAAGCCCCGAGTTCCCTAACCGAGACATTCCCCCCCACCCTGCATTAGCCCCCAACCCAAGAACCCTGTGGCCCACCCCGCCCTACCCGCCCTTGGATCGAGGACCCCTGCCCGAGCTCTCGGTCCCCGGGAAATGTCCAGCTACTTCCCCTCCCCCACCCCCTTCTGGGCTCGGCACTCTCCCACCCCACCTGGGCTCTAAGCCTCCATATTTCCGCCCTCTTCCTTCCAAAGCCTGGAGTTTCTCCTGCCCTCCTCCCTCGGGGGTCCGCCCCGCCCCGGGCTCTGTCCCCAGGACTTGGAGTGGGCACGGAAGCCAACAGGAAGTTTCCTCACAGAGAGCCCCTCCTCCCCTCCGTCCCGCTCCCAGGGGGCGGGCCTTACAGACTAGGCCCGAAGTCTGTCCCAATCAGAAAACTAGAGCAACAGCCTGAGCGCCGGGCCCCCACCTGGCAGGGTTGGGGAGAGGAGCCTGCCTAGTCCGGGGAAGGAAGCCGCCTTCCTGTTTCTGGTGAGGACTTCCCACGCTGACCCAGGCGTCCTGGAGGTCTCATTCTGGCAGGCTAGGCAGCCTCCATTCCCGGGGGGGGGGGGCCTGAGACGGATGTCCCCGCTGAGGAGAACGCGAGAGTTCTCCCTCAGTCGCTGGAGATGCTGTCCTTGAGGACCCGGGATCGTCTTCTGTAGAAAAGGGCTCCAGTGGGGCAGATTTCTAGGAGTCCCAGCCAGGGCGCCCCGTTTCCTTGCTTGGAGCCTATAGGCAAATGTGCCCCCACAAGGGGTCTGGGGAGCAGATTGCTGACCGTCCCCAGCGGGCCTGCAGAAAGGAGGTGCTCTGCAATGAAGAATGACGGCTTCCTCCCTATAGCGGCTCTCAGGGTTCAGCTTTGCTCACATGGCTTATGTGTGGGCTTCCCCAGGAACCGGAATTATTCACCTCGGCAACATCCGTCCAGACCTCATCGGGAACGGAGAATAAGTGGGCCGGAGCTCTCCTTTACACGGAAGTCTCTCCCCGTGCCATGGCATGTTGGTCTATCAGAGTTGCTATTTGGCATGAAGAGGGGAGGAAATGAGAGCATGTGAGACAATGGATGGATTAGCAAAGCCTGAATTAAACTCCAGTCTGAAAACTAGGAGCAAACATGGGACTCCTGCACATAGCTCCCAAGGGTGTGATGGTTCACGCCATGTCGGATGATGGAGGCTAGTCTGTAAATGTTGCCCCCCAACACTGAGGAGTGACAAGGCGCCCCAAGAAGTGTAATGGGATTCATTAGTGAGATGGATGGCCCAGAGTTGGTTCCCTGTGGAAGTCGGCCTCGGTGAAGTAGAAGAGGATGGAGCTTAGAAGGGTCATCCAGGAGAGCTGGCGAGCAGACAGAAAAGTGGGGGGAAGAGGGCCCCAGACCTCAAGGACCGGGGACTGAGGTGGAGGCCTGAGGTGGACATTTTGAACATCAGGGAGATGAGCAGCTCTCAGAAGTAGGAAGCCTGAATGCGGGACTGCCCATCATGGGGCTCCATTGGCTCAGACCTCCATTGGCCCATGTGTTCCTAACACCTAACAGTCATCCTTTGGGACTAAGCTAAGCTTGATGGGCACCTACCCATGGCGCCTGCCCTCAGTGCTCCAACAGGACTCGGACACTCCGGGAACCTTTGCTGACAGAAGGTTATCCTCTGCCAAGAGGGCTCCACATGTCCAGGTGAGAGCCCTGAGAGCTGCCCCTTCCCTGGGGAACCCAAAGGTCCCTCCATGGAGTGACTGTCAAGAACCTGCTGCTCCGCCTGTGCCCCAAGCCATGAGCTTGTTTTTCCTTTGCCTTTTCCTCCTCTTTCAGACTCCGAGCTGGCTCCTGTCTGCATCTGCTGGGCTCCTCTCCTTGGGGGGATTCCCACCTGCCTGCTCTTTGTGCTGAGAAGACACGCAAGCCCCCTGCTTCCTCCTCACTTACAGGGCCTTCCAGTCACTTGGCTCTGCTGCGGGCTCCAACCCTGGCAAGGAGGCGGTTGGCCCCTGGTTATGGCTTTAGCGGAGTGTAATGGGGGCCCTTTTCGACTCCCTTCTTGGCCACAAGCAGTGAGAATCAAAGGGATCCTGTGTCGGTCATTGGAAAAGGATTCCAGGGATGCCACATTATGAGATCGGTCAGAGGTTTGGCTTCCTGTTCTAAATCCAGAATATGGTTTACAAAACCCTTTTAAATTTAATCTAAATTATTCCCAATGAGCTAATTGTCACAAAATGATTAGCACAGGCCCCCTGGAGGCATAGAATGAATGGTTACTCTTACCCTCCCCTGCCCCTCTGCACATTATTCCAGAGTACTGTGATGCCCTTTCTGCTTCCATCTCTGCCTTGTCCCTTAATTCCTTCCTTTAAGCTCAGCACAGACAGCACCTGGACCAGGGCCCATCTCTGTCCCTCTAGGACAAACACCCAGGAAGCCGCAGTGGGGGCTACATACATGTCGGCATCCCCCAGACCTGTATGGACCCTAAGATCACTGACTTCTTTCCTTTCATCACCTTCATCTCTGCCTGTTTCTGACAGTGTCTGTGTTCTCCAGCCCTAGAGTCCCCCAGCCCAGGAGGGAGGCAGGATCTTCTTTGACCTCCACTCCCTTCCAAGAACAGGGGAACAGCCTCGGTTTCCCTTTGTGCAATGGCCTCCATTCATATTGTTGTTGTCCTCTGGGTGCTTTTCCTCATTCCTGAGTTGACCTTCTGTTAGACCCCTCAATGGGTCTGACCACCAGAGTCCCCTCCTTCTCCTACTCCCTCCTGCAGAGCCATCACAAAGAACACAGGATTACTTAAGGAAAGAAAGGAAGAAAAGAGGAAAAGCCCAGCAATATAGATTGATCTGGACATCGGCATGCATGTGCAGGTTCTGCACCCATGCCCCCTTCCTCTTATGCCAAGGTGTTGGGGAGGCGTCTTGTCTCTTCTTGGGGCCACGTTTATTTTCTGAAATCTCTCGACATGGATTTCAGAGTATCCGGTGCTGCTCCTCCTGCTGTTGTCACTGTCACCATCATGGCTCTGCCTTCTGGGCTCTGCTGACCTCACTCTGACTGGGCCCTTCTGGACTACCCTGGAGGTGTCACCTGCATCCCTTTCCACACTGCAGCTATGGAGGGGGGCTGTTTGAGAGGAATTCAGTCAAGGAAGTGGGAGAGGAGTTATTCCAGTCCAGGAAGTGCTTTGAGAGCAGTGAGGATGTGTGTGAGTGTGAGTGTGTGTGTGAGTGTGTGAGACAGAGAGACATAGACAGACAGACAGGTAGGGAGGTGCCCTATTGTGGCTGGAAACAAGGAGAGCTGCATGTACTTGGGGTCGTTACTGCCTTTTCTTCCCAGGATGAGGTAACCAGTGATGGAGGCTGGTTGCTTGCTAGGCTACAATCACTCAGAAATGTCTTCTAATGAACATGAGCATCAGTAATCACACCTGAACTCCGAGCTCCTGTTGGGTTCCCAAGCAGAAGATGGCGGCCAATGGTGTCAGCTGTGTTGTTGGGCAGGGACCTGGAATAGAGGAGGGTTTTTCTGGGCTCGGGGACATGAGAAGTAAAGGACAAGCCTCTCCATGCCTGGGAGTGGAGTCCTACATGAGGTTTGGACTCTATTGGTAGGACTCCCTGCATAGGATGGGTTTCATCACTATGAATGCTTGTCAAGGAGACCTTGAAAGTCTTGCTCCTGGGGAGAAACTCTTCCCTGCCTTCCTCTTCTCAGGGCCCTGGGTGCCATAGGAGTCCTGAGAGGAGGGTCTCTGGGGAAGGACAGATGGGTTGGGCCTTTCAAACTCTGTGACACGGCCAGATATGGCTGTAAGCATCACATGGGAGGAGAGGAGCCACGTGGTCCCTGCCAGAAAGTCCTCTAAAGGTTGGTGAGGCAACAGAACTTTGAGAGCTTCCTCTTCCCAGTCAGAAAGGAGGCTACAAATCTATGTATGCTGACCAGTGATGGGATTAGGATTCTCTGAAGACTCTATATTAATTCATGATTCTTCATTAGAGAGAGAAGGTGGACCCAAAAAAGAAGGACCCATAATCTCGTGGCCAGGTGCAGTTCACTCCTACTGCTTCCTCTCAAGGACACCACAGCCTTCCTTGATCCATAACGTGTGGATCCATAACCTCGGTGGCATCACTTTTTCTGCTTGGACAGCCTTGACCTCAGGCCAGACTTCTGAGCACCAAGAGTCAAGGCCTCTGGCATCCTCCCCAGGATGAATGCTCACCCAATGAAAGAGTAGAGCCAAGATCAAAATGGATTCTCAACACATTCCTTAAAAGGAAAGAGGGGTGCAAATTCATCTCTAATTCACAGAACCGATAGCCCTGAAAGGACACAAAAGAAAGAATAAGTTTGAGAACTATTGTTTCAAGGGACAGGAAATGAAATGACTCTGCTCTCCTGGGATGGTCACCGAGTGTGATTATTTCCAAATCCCCTCATAATTCCTCAGACCCACAGAACAGTAAATGAATGGTGATGGAATAAATCCTTGAGCCCACCAAAGTCCTGGCAATAACACATCCCTAACAGTGTCCTCTCCGTCACTCAAGCAAAGAAAGGACGTGTAATGAAGCTTCCTTACCTTTGAACCTGACTCAGTGTATCAGTCATAGGAAATAAAAGTCTACAGTCAAGGGAAATAAAGTCTCAAATCAACAGAAAACACAGAAGGAAAAAAAATAAAGAAACAGGAAAAGGACCCAAAAGGGAGAAATAATGCTTAGAAGAGGAGGGTCCTTGGATGAGGTGGGATCCAGGCTTCAGGAATCCTTCAAGGGAAAAGTCCCACAGTGGAGGTCCAGAAAGGTCTGCTGAAAAGACCAATGGATCCTGGAGTTCAAATCCTGTCTCTTGGGGAGCCAAAGTGTGAAAGCAAATACTGGGGATGGATGTTAGCAAATCTTACTTTGTTGTGAATGTGCCCATCAGAGTGACTAGATTGTAATAGTGGGTACCCTGAGGTGTGTGGATGATGCCTCAGTCCCCGTTTAGTGCAGCAAAGCAGTCTGGGGCATACTACACTAGGCCAGTCACAACTAAGTGTAAAAATTAATATTAGATCTCAATAATGAAAATCTTAGAAGGGATCTATTACTGATCATTAGAAATCAAGGAATAAAGAGGATACAAAATCAAGACTACGTGCCCATGACTGACCCACCAGTTCAAACACCCGCCTTACCGCCACCAACCTCACTGTCATCATGCCAAAGAGGGAGAGCAGGACTGCCCACTGAATACTTATTCCCTGTCTACAGGAAGTACATTATGACAGGAAGTCAGTGGGTTCCTGGGAAATATAGTTCTTTTTTAGGGTCACAGATTTTCAATTATACATAAGACTCCCAAGCAGTTGTAGTAAAAACTAACAGATTTATTGATAAACAAACACTTTCCCCTCTAGTTATCAGATTTTGTTATACAGGACGTCTAGGCTCTTCTTTTACCATGGCTTCTGGTTACTTCATAACTCTCAGAATTGATTCTACAATAGAAGAGCAATAAGGCTTAGGCAACTGAGTTTCAGTGAGTTGTTCAGGGTTACACAGCTAAGAAGTGTCTGAGGACAGATTTGAACCCAAGTCTTCTGAACTTCACACTGGTGCTCTATCCCCTGGACTATCTAGCTGCCCCTACTTCAATCATTTTTAAAGTGACTTTATCCCCTTTCCAAATCAGCTATTTTGCTTGTGAGAAATTTTCTACTTTTTCCTTTTTGACTGTCTTATTATCTCTTAATGATTCACACATTTCTTAGCTTCTACTTGATCTATTCTAATTTTGAAGGAGTTATTAAAATATAGTGAAGTTTTGTGCCTATTTTACCATTTAGCCAATTACGATTTTAAAGAAATTTGTTTATCTTTTAAATGCCTCTTACTAACCTTTGTATTTGCCTGCCATAATTTTCTTGAATCTCTTTTTATTTCTCTTCCAAGCTTTTCCTCTACCATTCTTATTTGGTTTTTAAATCTCTTTCTAGAGATCTTCCAAGCTTTGCAGACCTCATGTCCATTCTGCATTTCTTTGAGACTGTTTGTACTCAAGGAGAGCAACCATCTCAATTTGAAGAGGAATACTGAGGCACAGAAAAGGTATTGCTCGCCCAGTTACATAGGTAGAGAGCATCTGAGGCAGGACTTGAACCCAAGACTTCCTAACTCTAAACTCAGTGTCCTATCATTATACATGCTGCCTACCTCAACACTGTTTTGAGTATCCATTTCAATAAGAAATGTGACTAAATTCTCCAAAACTTTAAACTCCTGACTCTGCTATGAGACTGATGACCCAAGGAATAGTAATAATAGTGAGCATTTACCTCAAGTGATTTAATGTTTGCAAAGGACTTTACAGTGAGTATCTCATTTGATCCTCACATCAACCGTAAAAGGTGGGTGTTCACAGTATACACATTCTACAGGTAGGGAAAATAGAGGCAGTATTGCCCAGGCTCACACAGTGAGTGTCAGGGACTGGATGTGAATTCAGGTCTTCTGACTTGAGTAGGAACAGTCTACTGTGTCACCTATTAGTCTAAAGAAATTAAGGCCAACATTAACCAAAATATTCATACTAGATCTTTTATTGTGTCATGGAAGAACAGGAGATAAGAGAATATTTTAATGAATTGGGAGACGACAGATGAAGCTCTGGTATAGGAATGCTGTGGAATGTTACTGAGGAGGAATGAGAACAACAGCATTTCAGAAGACAATGTATTACCTTTATGGGACTTTTTGCACAAGGTGAAATTTAGATGCTCTAATTCAATCTAAAGCAAGAAGGATTTGTTTCCTAACTTGATCCCCAAGTTTTATTCTCCAACGTACAGTCAAGAATAAATCCTTCCCCGCCTCTCCCTGGTGCTTCTATGAACACACCAGAACATTGTCATGGAGGGGGAGGAGACCGTGGCGGCAGAGGGGGCCTCTTGGAGCACTCCTGGGATTCTCGGGCTCTTTTCTGGCACCCTCTTCCCTAGTTCCTCGAGATCCAGGTGGGGTGGAGACTAGACTAGACCTGAAAATCCCTGTTGTTTATGGGGGTGCCAACATGCTTACCTGCGGGCATGGATGACAGTAAGGTAGTTGGAGGCAAAGTAAAGAAAGCAGGTAAGCATGTTGGAAAGGCAGCCAGAATTCACTTGAAGGCAAAGCTTGAGAGATGCCAGCAGAGCGCAAGAGAACGGAGGGCCAAAAAGAAGCCGAGATATCGGTATTTGGAAGAATTGGTGTCTAGAGAAGAGCTGGAAATGTCCAAGCACTGGTGCATGGCAATGGACCAAGGAAAGATCCCCTCTGAAATAAAAGCCCCCCTAAGTGGAGAGGAGCAAAGCAAGTCCCAGCAGAACTCCAGCAGACAGAGCAAGGCTGTGAAGACAGGTGAATAATGACTCCTGGTGAAGGTCGTCTCCATTGAAGCTCAACAAGTAGATGCTGAATTGAACATTCAGGATCACATGGAAGAACGGCCAAGATTGGACTCTGGAATTTAACTTGCTCCGTCCAGTTCAGTAGTCACTTATGTTAACCTGCAGTGGTTCAACGAAATCTGATTGTTCGCTTTGAAGGATCTCGTTTTACCCTTCAACAACAGGAAATTCAGACTATTCAGTTGTCCTTCCCTTGAGGTCGATCTTCGATTGCTGCAAGAGAGCACAGGATGGGGTGCTTGGAAAAATCCCTCTGGCATGGAGGGCAGTAAGTGAAAAGAAAGCACGTTTGCACCTCAATTGATTACTTATGTTCTCTTCATTTCATTGTGGATGTTGGTGTCACTCCATTTGCTTAGTTTTTTTTGTATAGTCTTATTCAGAGAAACCAAATAGACAGTCTACTAAAGTATATAAGTTTTTAGCCTTTAAAATGGACCTACAGGGGCAGCTGGGTTGCTCAATGGATTGAGAGCCAGGCCTAGAGACGGGAGGTCCTAGGTTCAAATCTGGCCTCAGGTACTTCCCAGCTGTGTGACCTTGGGCAAGTCACTTGACCCCCCTGCCTAGCCCTTACCACTCTTCGGCCTTGGAGCCAATACACAGTATTGACTCCAAGACGAAAGGTAAGGGTTTAAAAAATAAAATAAAATGGATTTAAACTTCTTTTTATCCAATTTACTTGAGAGATCTGTAACATGTATTTTTTTGCAGGAAGCACAGACGTATTCTGTGCATTGTTCCAGCATAAATTGTGCATATGCACTAACAATTACGAGCGTTTCTCTTTCGGTAATCCATGATGATCGTTCTGTTACATTGGACCTAGAGGGACAATCCATAGGAAAAGCTATTTGGGAAAGCTTCCCTTGGAAACTCTTGTAGCTGTCCTCCCCAACTGTATTTCTCAACACTTTTTTGTACACTTAACGACCTTGGAAGACTGTTCTAGAGAAACGATGTCTAAATTAGCTGCTGCTGCTTTAGGATCTCGTTTCTGCCTCAAGATCTGTACTAGAATGATATACAAATTGCTTCTAGCTCCAATGGCTGCTGCAGTAACCAAAACACCAAGCTTCTTTCCTGCCGTGAGAGTAGAGATTGGGCCTCCTTTGTGCTTCATTGGGAGAAAAAGGCACCATAGAAGGCTTATGTTTCTGTTTTTACTAGTTCAAGCCACAAAATACTTACTAGAGAGGAAATCTCAGAGCCAGTGAGGTCTTTGGTCCTGTCCAAGCCACAACTTCCCTTTCCTGAGCCTCACAATGGATTCAAACGTTGGTATTATGGCTGTCCACATCACTGCCATAAATGTGAGGCCAGGGGGAGCAGAGGTCAATTCTTCCACTGGCCTCTGCCATTCATACCCAAGCCTACATTTATGTGAAGCATTCTTTTCCCCCAAAGTGGGTTTGGTACAGTGTGAAGAATCAGGCTCATGACAAAGTATACAAAGCTTTGAAAAATATACTTATTTCAACAAGATACTAGTACTGAATACAATTGAATTTTTCTCCTCCCATTTGTGTTGAGGTCCCTTATCATTGTGTCTTTCTTAGATCCTTAAGAAGTTGTGATCTCTTAAATCACAGCTCTATGTAGGTAAATTGGGCCACTATTCCCTATTAATTGGCCTTTTCACCAAATGTCTGTTATCAAGGGTTATTTTAGGGAAGATGATATGGACCATGACAAGGACCACATAAGTGACTATTTCTTTCTGGGATGATAAGGGATGCCCTCATCTGGCCTGAGATTGAAACAACCTGCGGTTCTTTGGAGTGCAAACTTAGCATTGCCCCTTTGCTGCCATGATGTGTAAAATTGAGATTTGAACTCTGGACTTCAATCCCCACAAGTCCTTGCTCCACTTCCCCAAAATGCTTTGTAATCTCACAGAATTCTGAGGTGGGCTAGATCGAGAAGGTATTTAAGCTGATTACAAAGGCTTTTGAGGTCTTTTTTTGGACTTCTGTTTTGGAGCAGACGTGGCTCTTTCCATAATGTAGGTGAGGTCTTGTCTAGGCCTCTGGCCTAGTCACGTTTTCCTTATCCTGTATTTTCTTTAATCCTTAATAAACCTCTAAAAAAATATAATACTCCTTGCAGAGAGAAACTAATTTCTACCTGCCTCAGTCTCCCCTAAATTTTAATCTTTACAGTTGTGACCACCATTAAGAGACTATTGGCTTAGCCTTTCTCTCCCCCCAAGTCTTTCTGTTTTGGAGCAATAAAGGGATGAAGAATATTGAATGTCTTAGAAACTGCATATGTTTTTGTTGTTTCTGGTTATTGGATGATATATGTTTTCCAAAATATCCCAAGACATGGTTTACATTGTTTCTGGACCATTTCAATACCAGCCAGGCAGTTACTATAAATGGAAACATTCCAAAGTAGAAGTGGTTGTTCCATGGGATACACCTGTAATATTGAAATATTTCCTCCCTGGTAGCAATTATGTACCATGTGGGGTCATTTGGGATTTTCTTTATAATATTTTTATAAGAGTTAATAACTTTGCCCTCACATAGAAGACACAGAATTAATTCATGAAAGAGTAAATTCCAAGTTGTTGAACTTATTTTATTCATTCTGGTCTTTGGGGACAAACAGATGAAGCCCAAGACATGGTGCCTTGGATTTAAAAAGGAATGCTTTGAGTGCTTCAGGGGTTGTGCTGTCAGTTTATTTTTGTTCCTTTTAAAGCATGGTAATAAATGTCATTGATAAAAAAAGAACTGGAGCACTTCCTGTTCCAATTCAGTGAAAGAGCATAGCATTTATGAAAGCTCTCACATTTCTTGTATGACTAGACAACAGAAAGCAGAGGGAGAGCATGAGAAGAGGAGAGAATGATTTCAGTTCTGAAATACTGCATGCTACACACTATAAACAACTATATTGGCACTTTGATTATTTAAAAAAGATCAGTATTTACCAGTGTCATCTTTTAGCAACTGATCATCTTTCAATTATGAGAGATCTGATTGGCATATTATAAGGGAAAATGTCTAGAATTTTCATGGAAATAAAGGCAAAATGTTATATTGACATAATTGATAAATTTCACAAGAAATCGGTTGGACACACAATATTGCTTAAAAAGAAATATGACTTAAACCACATGGTATTTCTGGGACATTGAAGGAATTTTTATTTCTCTAAAGAGCATTGTACATTTATATTATTTCATTAAAAATAAACAAGAGGTAAAAAAAGAAGAAATACATGTTAAAGTTTCCTACAATCATGGTTTGTCTAAGCCTTCCTTCCAATGTGAAGATTCTGATGTTGAGGAACTTCTCACTCACAGCAAAAGGCATGTCCCTGGAAGCACATTCCTAAGGTTTCTCTCCACTATGAATCTTCTGATGATGTCTGTAAGTAACATGATCTGTGACTGAAGGATGGAATTCCCACGCTGAATCCATATTCAGCTTGTCCTCAGAATGACTAATAAAGCTTTGTACCCAATTTCAAAGCTGATTTCTATCTAGTATGAATTCTCTCATGGGAAATAAGGGATGACTGTTTTCAGAAGGTTTTACATTGCTTACATTCATAAAGTTTTTCTCCAGTGTGGATTCTCTGATGAACAACAAGAGATGAGCAATCCTTAAAAGGGTTACCACAGTCATGTCATTCATAGGGTTTCTTTCCAGTGTGGATTCTCTGATATAGAACAAGATTGGAGCTGTGTGAAAGTCTTGTCACATTATTTATATTCATCAGATTTCTCACCAGTGTGCATGCTCTGATGCCTAGCAAGATTATTCTTCCGTGTGAACATTTTACCACACTGTTTACATTCATAAGGTTTCTCTCCAGTGTGGATTCTCTGATGAACAACAAGATGAGAATGGTTGTTAAATGGTTTCCCACAGTTATCACATTCATAGGGTTTCTCTCCAGTGTGGATTCTCTGATGTATAACAAGTTGGCCACTCCGTAAGAAAGCCTTTCCACATTCTTTACATTCATAAGGTTTTTCTCCAGTGTGGATTCTCTGATGAACAGCAAGAGAAGAATGGTTGCTAAATGGTTTGCCACAGTCATCACATTCATAGGGTTTCTCTCCAGTGTGGATTCTCTGATGTATAACAAGTTGGCCCCTCCATGTGAAAGCCTTTCCACAATGTTTACATTCATAGGGTTTCTCTCCAGTGTGGATTCTCTGGTGTATAACAAGTTGGCCCCTCCGTAAGAAAGCCTTTCCACATTCTTTACATTCATAAGGTTTTTCTCCAGTGTGGATTCTCTGATGAACAACAAGAGAAGAATGGTGGCTAAATGGTTTGCCACAGTCATCACATTCATAGGGTTTCTCTCCAGTGTGGATTCTCTGATGAACAACAAGTTGGCCCCTCCATGTGAAAGCCTTTCCACATTGTTTACATTCATAAGGTTTCTCTCCAGTGTGGATTAGCTGATGTCTAGCAAGATGGGAGGTTCTTCTGAAAGTCTTTCCACATTGATTACATTCATATGGTTTTTCTCCAGTGTGGATTAGCTGATGTCTAGCAAGATGGGAGCTTCTTCTGAAAGTCTTTCCACATTGATTACATTCATAGGGTTTCTCTCCAGAGTGCATTCTCTTATGAATATCAAGATCGTTCCTATGTGACAAAGTCTTTCCACATTGATTACATGCATAAGGTTTCTCTCCAGTGTGGATTCTCTGATGTTGAGCAAGTCTGTCTGGTCTTGGGAAAGTCTTTCCACATTGATTACATTCATAAGGTTTCTCTCCAGTGTGGGTTCTTTGATGAACAACGAGGTCAGACTTGCGTTTGAAATTCTTTCCACATTGATTACATGCAAAAGGTTTTTCACCAGTGTGGATTCTCTGATGTACAGTAAGACTGGAGTTCAACCTAAAACTCCTTCCACATTGTTGGCATTTATAAGGCTTCTCTCCAGTGTGGATTCTCTGATGTGAATTAAGATTGCTGCTCTGTCTGAAAGTCTTTCCACATTGTTTACATTCATAAGGTTTTTCTCCAGAGTGGATTCTCTGATGTCCAACAAGATGAGATTTCCGTTTAAAAATCTTTCCACATTGTTTACATTCATGAGGTTTCTCTACAGTATGACTTCTTTCACATACAATAAGGGATGACTCTTCACTGAAAGTTTTACTACATTCAGGATACTCATTAGATGTCTCTCTAGCATGAATATTCTGAAGGGAAAGAAGGGATAACTGTCGCCTGAAGGCTTGCCCACATTGCATACATTTATGCAGCTTTGTGCTAGTATGAAATTTCTGTTTCTTAAAGGCTTTACCACAGTCATTACATTCATAATGTTCCTTTCCATTTTGAATTTTCTGGTTGTCAGTGAGCTCTGAGCTATGACTGAAGGCCTTCTCAACTACATTATGGGTATAAAGCATTTCTCCAGCATGACTTTTCTGATGTGTAATTAGTTCTGATTTTAAATTGAAAGTCATTTCACAGTTATTACATTGATAGGTTTGTAGCACTGGAGACTTCTCATGAGACTCAACAAACTCCACTTGATCAGTAAAGCATTCCCTATATTTACCATCCTGAGAAGAGTCATTGCCTGAGATAATTTTCTTATGCTGAATTAAAATGGAATATTGCCTGATACTCTTTCCATTTTTATCAAATTCATGGTGAACCTTTTGTGTTTTTTGTATCTTGAAATCAGAGACACAGATTTGTTTCAGACTCAAATCACACTGACCATCATTCATGAATCTTGGCTGTTGTGACTCTTCTCTGAATTTTGCAGTAGTCTTTCTCACTTCAAGGTGCCTCTCTTCATCTGAAGGAAACAAAGAAAGGCATCCATGAGGACAGATACACATATAACCAAAGAGATAAGCTTCTGTCCACTGACAGAAAGTAAACTTATTGATCATTGATTTCCCTGACAAAGAGAAGAGACTGTAAAATCCCCGGGTTGGATTAATCTACAGAACGTTCCATATACAACAATGCTGGAGCTCCATACAAAACTGCAACACCAAGCGGTACTACTTTCTCATTACATTCCCACTTTGGGCCATGAGCTCACAATGTCTGAATAAAATGACCTGCAGCTGAGACTAAAACTCAATCCCTTAGAATAGGCACGCTTTCTTCATAATACTAGATGCTCCTTCTACACTAAACTTTCTTTTTCATAGGAAAATGAATTTATTATAACATTTGAGCTTGCTTATATTTTGTTTTCTCCCCAAACTTTCCTTTCTATCTTAACATCAAGGGGTGGCAATGAGGGTTAAGTGACTTGTCCAAGGTCACACAACTAGGGATTTTCTGAGGGCAGATTTTAACTCAGGTCATCTTGAATCCAGACTTATCACTCTATTCACTCTGCTACCTAGTTTTTCGTCACATGTTCATATGTCAGCACCCATCTCAGCTATACAGACAATCCAATTCCGGGGGAATAAAGTGAGGAAGAGGAAGCCTCTTGTTGAGGGTGAAGGAGAGTGCAAAATCTGGCTTGAAGATTGACATGAAAAAAACAACCTAAGACCGTGGCAACTGGTCGCATCAATTCCTGGGAAATGGAAAGAAAAGAATGGAAGAAGGGTTTGATTTTATCCTCTTGTGCCAAAGATTACTGCAGGTGGTGAGTGCAGTCATTAAAACACATCTTCAATAGGTGAAAAGCTCTGGTACATCTGCATGGCCTATTAAAAAGCAGAGACATCACTTTGCTGACAAAGATCCAGGTAGCCAAAGCTAGAATTTTTCCAGCAGTCGTGTATGGCCTGGAGAGTTGGACTGTAACATGAACGTTGAGCATCACAGAATCATCACTTTCAAACTGTCATGCTAGGGAAGATTTCTGAGAGTCCCTTGGACAGCAAGAAGATCCAATCAGTCAATACATAGATAAATGAATTCAAAGGATTCACTTGAAGAAAAAATACTAAAGTGGTATCTTAAGTATTTTGGCCATTTAATGAGAAAGGAAGACTCACTGTAAAAGACCCTGATATTGGAAAAGATTAAAGGAAAAGGGGATGAAGCGGGCTGGAGGGGATGGCATGGATAGTGTCATGGAAACAATGAACAGGAACTTGGACAGGCCTCAAGAGAGAATGGAGAATAGAAGAAACTGGCATGGTCCATGGGGTCGTGAAGAATTGGACAAGACCGAACAAGTGAGGCTGACAATAATCATTTTGAGTTCCAACATTTTTGAAATTCAAATGTACCCAGGATCTTCAGTCTCCCAGTCTGGCTCTATCCACTGAGCAACCTGGCTGCCCCTCCACTTCACTTTCAATCCTCTCTTCCCCTACTAATGTAGCTTATGGTTCTTCCTGTTTCTCTTTATTGATCAATTCCATGTATCATTACAGTCATTCTTTGTCAGTGCCGTATCTTTAGCTCAGAAACACTTCTGGTCTGGGGTAGCAATTTTCAAGGTTATACCAAACTTTTCTTCTATTGGATTCAAATCCAAACATGTGGTATTTGTGGCCCCTCTGCCACATATTGATACTCATTTCATTGTTTACCATGACTATAAGCAGAGTTTAGTTTTCCTGGGGATACTTTTTATGTTATTTTTTCTTTTCTTGTCACTACGACAACAGATTGAGAGCCAGGCTTGGAGATGGGAGGTCCTGGGTTCAAATATGACCTCAGACACTTCCTAGCTGGGTGACCCTGGGTAAGTGACCGACTTAACCCCCATTTCCTAGGATGAATTTTAAATTTCCTCCATCTTGCTTGGTTTGGCACTGAGGAATGGACACACCGACACTAAACGGGCATGTGCTAGGTAATGACAAATCAGAAGCAACTAACTCTCCTACTTGGCTGTCCTAAGCCAACCTTGAGCCACCATTGGCACATGTGAGATGCTGGAAATGAGGTAGAGAACAGCCTCTGGCATTCTCATGACTTCCTGTGGAGAGGGTAGAGCCAGTTCTATCCTGGAACCCCAGCTTGGAGGAGCCCCAAAGAGAGTTTCTCTTCAGATGGGTCACATGAGTGATAAGGACTAATTCCCTTCTCTGTCTTGGCTCTCCAAAGCCTTAGACACCTGCCCTGGCTCAGCCTGAGCCAGAGCGGTTTTGGGGTTAACCTCCCTTTCCTTCTTTCCCTCTCTCTACCTCTAATAATTACTTCCTCCTGTTGTAATTAAATCACCTTTAACTCCATTCTGACTTGAGTGTTTCATTTTAGGATTTTATAAGTAAAATCCTTGGTGACCTATAATTATTATACTCAGTTTCAACCCCTAAATTTAACCATACACTAGTTTTTACCACTCTTCTGCCTTGAAACCAATACACAGTATTCATTCTAAGAAGGAAGGTGAGGGTTTAAAATAAAGATTCAAAATAATAATAAGAATGACAGCTCATAATTACACAATGTCACATACATGCCCCAAACTTGACCAATGTTATCTCCCTTGCTCCACCTGGGAATCCTAGGAAGTAAAGGCCAATTGATTCCCAATTGTTTGTAGTCACTTCCTCTGATAACACAATTCATAAATCTGATTCCATGTCACTCACCCAGACGGGAGATGCTTGGGCCCTTTCCCTCCAGCATCCATGGATCTCCCCCTTCGTGAAAATGGAAGAACCAATCTTCTCTGGGAACGGGAAGACCTGGAAAGGATGAGGACAGAAAGTCACTTGTTGTTTTGTTGTCTTTAGGGAAAGGGGGCCATACAAGATCAGGACACCTCATGGATCATTTCCATGGTATTGATCATTGGGAACTTTGGTGGACGATGGGAAGGAGGTAATCAGGGAGCCAATTTGGGATCATAAAATTCCCTTTTCTCCTCTGCTTTCACAGGATAGGTTGACTGCATGAATTCTATTATCTAGAAATTAATAATCAATACATAGTTTCATGGTGTGTGGCTTGAACATGGATTCTAAAAGTCCCGAGTCCAAATCCATTCTCAAATACCTACTGGCTAAGGGTCTCAGGCAACTCATTGATGCTCTCTTTGCCTCTATTTCCCCAATTGCAAAATGAGGATGTATCTTATCTAACTCACAGGGTTGCTTTGAAAATTAGATAATATTTAAAAAGAAGTTTTTAGCATCATATCTCACATATAGAAATGTTTATTTCCTTCTCTTCCCACCATGTATAATGGAATTTTGGGTAGCTATGAAGGAAGAACAGACATCCTGGCTATGCTCAGCTTTTGAGAGTAAGACTAGGAGCAGGGAGGTATAATTTAATGTGAATTATCAAAAAAGAACCCTCCAAAGACTAAGAGAACCCAAAGAGGAAGGGGCTTTTTGGGGAGGTAGGAGGTTCCCTTCAGGGTCCATCTTCAAAGAAAAGCTGCATGAGCAGGGTTCAGATACTCGGCAGACAACATTCGTGCTCAGGCAATAGTCAGACTAAATGGAACCCCTGAGATCACTTCTTCAGTCTGAGATTTTCCAACTGTTGTTTGGTTTTTGGACATGAAGATCCCACAGTTGATACTTTGTAGGATCAACACTGCAAAGACCTTTTACAGGAAAACCAGAAAACAGGATTATCTGTCCTAGGAGACAAGAGATCAGCATTTTGGCCTTACTAATAATTGATAAATGCTAAAAACCTTGTACACCGGGGAGGGAATGAAGACAGTGCCTTGAGGGTAGATTCAGAATTACCAGGGAACATCATCCTTACCCAGGAAGAGCATGTTCTCAGCATTCTCCAGCATCACCTCCTTGTACAGCTCCTTCTGACCAGGGTCCAAGAGGCGCCACTCCTCCTGGGTGAAGTCCACAGCCACATCCTGGAACGTCACCAAGACCTAAACCACCAAAAGGCAGAGGCACAGAGCTGAAGGAGACCTCAGAAGTCATCTCATAATGAGGTCATTTACTTTTATTAGGAAACTGAGGCACAAAAAAGATTCCCTCCAAGCTCACCCCCTCATGAGTGTCCAAGCCAGCCCTTCAACCCCAAGTCATGAGAAGCCCAAGAGAATACAGAGAAATTTTTCATATGGTCAGGTGAAAGGACGTTGAGAAATGTGTTTCTACCTGTGGGGGCTGACGAGTGATGTGTCCCATCAGGGATGTAGGAGGGTCCAAGCCCAGAAAAGATGATGTCAAATCTCTTTCCCACAAGCCAGCCAGGAGTGATCAGCCTGGGTGTGGGCCAGCAGCAGCCCCATCCCTGGCAGCCAGCACAAGCCTTGGAGGCAGCTGAATCAACAGTGACTTCCAGTCCCACCCACAGGCTAGAAGGGGCCAGGCAGTGGGTCAGAAGCCCATCACTGAGGCCCCTTTGCTGGCACTGGGTGCAGGACTCTGCTGGGTGGCCCCTCTGGGGACCTGGGCCCCAGGCCTCAATTACAGTCCAGGATGAGCAGGATGTGGAAGCAAGAAATTGAGAATGATTTTGTAGCAGGAGTTTGGAGCAGCTGAGTGATGACCTGTCAGTCAAAGGAGGGTTCTATATGGAATGTGACTGGGAAAGGCAGTTGGAAGCCAGACCAGCTGTTGGTTGTTCCTTTTGGCTTGAGAGAAGGAAGAAGGCTGTTTTTCTCTTGGTTTTGAAGACAGAAGAAAGGACAAATTCAAGATCTCGCTCTATCTGATTTGCTCTGTTGTGATAGTGACTGAACTTCCAGACCTGTCAGCCATTTCTCCCAATTGAACCATATTCCACCATCTTCCAATCTGACTCATCCTAGTGATAGGAACCCCCAAAATCCTCTTTCCTTCCATTTCCTTATCCTGCCATGACTTCCCCAATAAACCCTTTATTTACGATAGAGAAGAGAAAAAGTATTTCATTTGAAACATCATAAACTCACCCCTGAGTTGATTTAGAGAAACCAGAAGGAGAATCACCAGGAAGGGGGGAGGCAAGAGGGAGGAGGGAAACGTAGAAGACAGAAGAGAACAGCCTGACCTCTAGTTATCAATTACCAATCAAAATAGTCCCTCATTACAATTTATTCCAATTTGGCCCCCAGACTGACTGACCTCCCAATCCCTAACAGCAAAGATGTCCAAGCAAGTGATCGTGGGGTTGTTGTGCTGAAAGCTATCACAGGCTACTGGATTTATAATATCTTATACAGGCAAATGACAAATCTGGTTGTAGATTCTGTGGAATGTATAAGCAATGCCACTATGTTCATAGTCCAGATGCCGTTTCAAGAAGAAACCTTCTCTGGCAAGTTCTGACACAGATCTCCATCATTTCCATGGCTGCAATACAGACTCTGACCTACCTTAAGAACATTTACCTATGTGTGATCCCTAAAACTACAGCACAGATCATGGTAGTAGATACAAATGTGGAGACATTGGTTAACAACATGTTTGAAGAAGTTCTGAAGGCAAAAAGGCTAGATCACACAAACGATAAGGAAAGTGGTCAGGCAGACAATGCACCTAAGGAGAAAGACAATAAGGCCAAGAAAGCAAAATCCAGTGCACAGGGCAATGACAGTGACAAGGACAGTAAGACAAACAGTGAAGCTGAGAAAATCTTTCCACTCAAAAACATTTCCAAGATTTCTAACACAGCTGGTGTGTTGCACTTAAAGGTTCAGAGGCAATTTACTACCCAGGAATTAGATTCCCTGAAGAAAAGGTTTCCAAAGTTTATTGACGAGCCCTATAAAACTCATAAGGAGCTGAAAGGTGCTTTCCGAATATTTGAACCCAGTTTTCAGGATGTGGATTTTCTTTTGGTAGAACTTTTTAGCCCCCATGAGCATTGTCAGTTCATCCATAGACTAGGTCAGAAACTGCATTGACAAGTTGGCCTACAGAGGGGCAAAGGGAAGACTTTGATTTCCCTAATGCCATCAGCATGATCTATCTAAGGAAATGCAGGGAGGACTGCTCCAAGCCATAAAAATGTATGGCTCAAAACCAAATTCATGGGAAAAATTTGACATACTGATGCAAAATAAAGGACAACATCCAGTTTCCTTTATTGATCACCTTTCTGAGTGATAGAAAGGGACATGGAAGAGTCTGTAAGCCACGTTAGCAGATAATTTCTGAAGGGATGCACACCACACTTCAGAAATTTTTTCAAACATTATTTTCCTAGATATGATACAGTGAGTTTAATTGAATTATGAGATGCTGCGACATATATATTTGAAAGTCACACAGAACAATGTAAACAGGTGGCAGAATTATAGCAAAAATTGGAAGAATCACAGAAAAATTTAAGAGACAAGGAAATTGAAGAAATTAAGAATTTGAGACTTCCGGTCAAGATGGCAGCTTAGAGAAAGCTAAAGTTCAGAGCTCCAGAAACCCTTCTTTACCGATCTCAAACTGAATACTCCCAGGGCACTGAAATTCAAAACAAACAACAGAATAGACCCCGGGAACACTCCTCCTGGACCTGGATCAAAAGGTACAGCCCCCCAAAAGTCAGAAACTGAGATCACTCGGATCTAAGGGGTAGGCAAAATGAAGGTCCCAGGACACATACCCCCAACCCACAGTGCTGAATCTGAGGCAGCAGCAGGAACCTCAGGGCAGGGAAAAGGGCCTCGGGAGCCGGCTATTCTGAAGGCCACATCCTGAAAACAATCTGACCCAGTTACGGGGGCACCCAGACAGCAGGGAAACGAGAGAGATGGGGGGAGCCTGTAGCCCCCTGATCAGATCCTTCCATGTGAGTCTCACTGAAGGTCCCTGCCCCAGGGCATACTCAGTTTGAGGTTAATCCTATCACCAGCCCTTGGAGCTCTGGGAAGCCATGGCCCCTCCCCCTCAGAGTGCAGGCGCCTCTGACCAGCAAAGGCATTGAAATACATCTGAGAGTGTCAAGCCAGGCTCAGAGCATAGAAGTAAGGCAACAGAGAAGCATCGGGAGGGAACTGAGGAGGGTAGTAACACCAAAACACTGAAACACCAGCAATTCCGGGCTTCGTGGGGAAGACAGACAATCTGCCTGGGGCTAAAGCCACTGAACACCAGACAGATAACAGAAGAGCCAGCCCCCCTGACTTAGATAGAGATGGCAAACACCACAGAAGCAAAAAAGCTTCAAAACAACAGGAAAAACAAGAAGGGGGCAACTTTGGACACATTTTATGGAGCAAAAATACAAAATACAGAGGAGATAGAAGAGGAAACACAAGCAAATGCACTGAAACCTTCCAAAGGAAATGGAAACTCTCCACAAACTTTTGAAGAATTTGAATTAAAAATGATCAAAAAGATGGAAGCCTTCTGAGGGGAAAAGTGGGGATTAATGCAAAAGAATTTCACACAACTACAAAACTGGTTTGACCAAACTGAAAAGGAAAACCAGGCTTTAAAGGTCAGAATTAAGCAACTGTAAGACAACAAGCAGGTAAAAGAGCAAGAATCAATAAAGCAAAGCCAAAAGATCAAGAAATTAGAAGAGAACATAAAATATCTCACTGACAAGGTGACAGACTTGGAAAATAGAGGAAGAAGAGATAATTTAAGAATAATTGGACTACCAGAAAATCCAGAAATAAACAGCAAACTCGACATCATGATACAAGATATAATCAAAGACAATTGCCCAGAGATTCTAGAACAAGGGGGCAATACAGCCACTGAAAGAGCTCACAGAACACCCTCTACACTAAATCCCCAAAAGACAACTCCCAGGAATGTAATTGCCAAATTCCAAAGCTTTCAAGCAAAAGAAAAAATCCTACAAGAAGCCAGAAAAAGACAATTTAGATATAAAGGAATGACAATCAGGGTCTCACAAGACCTTGCAAGTTCCACTCTGAATGATCGTAAGGCATGGAACATGATTTTCAGAAAGGCAAGAGAGCTGGGTCTTCAACCAAGAATCAGCTATCCAGCAAAACTAACTATATATTTCGAAGGGAAAGTATGGGCATTCAATAAAATAGAAGATTTCCAACTTTTTGCAAAGAAAATACCAGAGCTCTGTGGAAAGTTCGATATCAAAAAACAAAGAGCATGGAATACCTGAAAAGGTAAATATGATGGAAAGGGAAAAGGAGAAAATTGTTATCTTTTCATTTATCCAAACTCTCTTCTATAAGGACTGCATTTATATCAATCTAGATATATTAATATATGGAAAATATAATATGTAAATAGGGGGGAAAGAAAAATCAAATAGAATAATCTTTATCACACAAAGATTCACACGGGAAGGGGAGGGGAAGAAAACTCCTATAAGAAGGAGAGGAAGAGAGTTTTTACTTAAACCTTACTCTCAGGGAAATCAACTCTGAGAGGGAAAAACATCCAGATCCATTGGGATCTTGAATTCTATCTTACCCAACAAGGGTAGGGAGAAGGGAAAACCAAGGGGGGAGGAGGGGAGGGAAAACAAAAGGGGAGGGAAGGAGAGGGGGGAGTGGGAGGGAACAAAAAGGGAGGGGCAAGAGAGGGAAACATATCAAGGGACGGGACAAGGGGGACTGATTTAAAGTAAATCACTGGATTAAAAGGTTAGAGCTAAAGAAGAAAGGTTAGAATTAGGGAAGGATATCAAAATGCCAGAGAATTCACAAGTCACAATCATAACTTTGAACGTGAATGAGATGAACTCACCCATAAAACATAGATGAATCGCAGAATGGGTTAGAATCCAAAACCCTACCATATGTTGTCTTCAAGAAACACACATGAGGCGGGTAGACAACCACAAGGTCAGAATTAAAGGATGGAGTAAGACCTTCTGGGCCTCAACTGATAGAAAAAAGGCAGGCGTTCCAATTATGATATCTGATAAAGCCAAAGCAAAAATAGACCTGATTAAAAGGGATAGGGAAGGTAATTATATTTTGTTAAAAGGGACTTTAGATAATGAGGAAATATCACTAATCAACATGTATGCACCAAATGGTATAGCACCCAAATTTCTAATGGAGAAACTAGGAGAATTGAAGGAAGAAATAGACAGTAAAAACAATATTAGTGGGAGATTTGAACCAACCATTATAAAATTTAGATAAATCAAAAAAAAATAAATAAGAAAGATGTAAAAGAAGTGAATGAAATCTTAGAAAAATTAGAGTTAATAGACATATGGAGAAAAATAAATAGGGACAAAAAGGAATACACCTTCTTCTCAGCACCACATGGCACATTAACAAAGATTGACATACACTGTAAATCTTGAAATTTCTCAGACTTGTGAATGTTAAAAATTTCCCCATCAGGGAATTCTCAATTGGAACAATTCCCTACTGGGAACATTCCACATTTTGACAGTGAGAATTCTACTTGGATCAGAAATGGGAGGACCTCTACTCCAGCCCTACTTAAGACTGCTTTAGGGGAGAAAACTCCTTGCTAAACAAGGAAAGTACCCATACTTATAATGAGGCAAAAAGTTCTTTAAGCCACGCCTATTTTTAGAAGTAATACAAAGGAATGCTAAGTACCTATTAAAGGTCAGGCAACTTGTAAACTTGCCAGGAGCAAAGAGGTGAAAACTTATTCAGAAGTTTTTTTCTGGTTCAAACTTACTAAAGGGATTAGTCGACCCAGCAGTAAATTCAGAATGGGTTGTCCTTTGGAAAACGTCTACTGTGATTGGTAGATGTAAGGACTTAGGGGAGGTGACATAGGAGAAAACCCCCTATATAAGAAAGAGATTCTCTTGAGAAGAGATCTCTTATGAGGATCGCTTGAAAAATCCTTTGAGGGAGATCTCTTATGAGGAATCCTTTTGGAAAATCCTTTTGGAGAATCTCTTGGGAGAGGCTCTGGAGAAGGGAAGCTCTTGGAGGACAATTTCTTAGGAGGTCTTGCTGGAGCTCCTCTGAGGGGACTCTGTCCCTCTGGAGACTCTTGAGAAAGGCCCTTTGAAACAGTCTCTGGCTGGAAGGCTCTTTGAGGAGGACTCTGGCTGGAACTCTCTCTGAGGAGACTCTGTCACTAGAATCCTTGCTTAGACAGACCTTGTGGTGAGTGATAAAAGACTGACTGACTGATCTCTCTCTCTTAAAACTCAAGTCTAGGCCATGTTGGCTTAAGGCCCTTCATATTTATTTCCTTTTTCTTACTCTTTCTCTCTTTCTTTAATTCCTCATTGTATTATTAATTAAATTCTCTATAAAACCCAGTTGACTTGGGTATATTCATAATTGGGAATATTTCCCTGGCGACCACCTTATATTTGATTAAAAACCAAGACACTGTAGTGAAACATATTTTCTGCGGTCACAAATTTATTCACCCACTCTTATATCTGCTATAATTTATATCTTCCACTATTTTACTCACTACAGTTTTTAACCTCAACCATTTTAACTGCCACAGTTTATGACAGACAACTATTTTAAATTCTACAATACCAGGTCACAGAAACATGGCATACAAATACAGAAAAGCAGAAATAATAAATGCAGCCTTTTCAGATCACAAGGCAAAAGAAATAATGATCAGTAACGGTACGTGGAAAACAAAATCAAAAATTAATTGGAAATTAAACAATATGATACTCCAAAATTGTTTAGTTAGAGAAGAAATCACAGAAACAATTAATAATTTCATCAAGGAAAATGACAACGGCGAGACATACTTTCAAACCTTTTGGGATGCAGCCAAAGCAGTAATCAGAGGTAAATTCATATCCCCATGAGTGCATATATTAACAAACTAGGGAGAGCAGAAATCAATCAATTGGAAATGCAAATAAAAAAACTCAAAAGCAATCAAATTAAAAAACCCCAGAAGAAAACCAAACTAGAAATCCTAAAAATTAAGGGAGAAATTAATTAAATCAAAAGTGATAGAACTATTGATTTAATAAATAAGACTAGAAGCTGGTACTTTGAAAAAACAAACAAAATAGACAAAGTACTGGTCAATTTAATTTAAAAAAAGGAAAGAAGAAAAGCAAATTAACAGCATCAAAGATGAAAAGGGGAACATCACCTCCAATGAAAAGGAAATCAAGGCAATCATTAAAAATTACTTTGCCCAATTATATGGCAATAAATACAGCAATCTAGGAGATATGAATGAATATATACAAAAATACAAACTGCCTAGACTAACAGAAGAAGAAATAGAATTCTTAAATAATCCCATATCAGAAAATGAAATCCAACAGGCAATCAAAGAACTCCCTAAGAAAAAATCCCCAGGGCCCAAGGGATTCACAAGTGAATTCTATCAAACATTCAGAGAACAGTTAATCCCAATACTATACAAACTATTTGACAAAATAAGCAAAGAGGGAATTCTACCAAACTCCTTTTATGAAACAAACATGGTACTGATTCCAAAACCAGGCAGATCAAAAACAGAGAAAGAAAATTACAGACCAATCTCCCTAATGAATATAGATGCAAAAATCTTAAATAGGATACTAGCAAAAAGACTCCAGCAAGTGATCAGAAGGGTCATCCACCATGATCAAGTAGGATTTATACCAGGGATGCAGGGCTGGTTCAATATTAGGAAAACCATCCACATAATCGACCATATCAACAAGCAAACCAACAAAAATCACATGATTATTTCAATAGATGCAGAAAAAGTCTTTGATAAAATACAACACCCATTCCTATTAAAAACACTAGAAAGCATAGGAATAGGAGGGTTGTTCCTAAAAATAATAAACAGTATATATCTAAAACTATCAGCTAATATCATCTGCAATGGGGATAAACTAGATGCATTCCCAATAAGATCAGGAGTGAAACAAGGATGCCCATTATCACCTCTACTATTTGCCATTGTACTAGAAACAGTAGCAGTAGCAATTAGAGAAGAAAAAGAAATAGAAGGCATCAAAATAGGCAAGGAGGAGACTAAGCTATTGCTCTTTGCAGATGACATGATGGTCTACTTAAAGAATCCTAGAGATTCAACCAAAAAGCTAATTGAAATAATCAACAACTTTAGCAAAGTTGCAGGATACAAAATAAACCCACATAAGTCATCAGCATTTCTATACATCTCCAACATAGTTCAGCAGCAAAAACTAGAAAGAGAAATCCCATTCAAAACCACCTTAGACAAAATAAAATACCTAGGAATCTATCTGCCGAGACAAACACAGGAACTATATGAACACAACTACAAAACACTCTCCACACAACTAAAACTAGACTTGAGCAATTGGAAAAACATTAACTGCTCATGGGTAGGACGAGCCAATATAGTAAAAATGACCATCCTACCCAAACTTATCTATATATTTAGTGCCATACCCATAGAACTTCCAAAAAATTTCTTTACTGATTTAGAAAAAACCATAACAAAGTTCATTTGGAATAACAAAGGATCAAGGATATCCAGGGAAATAATGAAAAAAAAATACAAAGGAAGGGAGCCTTGCAGTCCCAGATCTCAAACTATATTACAAAGCAGCAGTCATCAAAACAATTTGGTACTGGCTAAGAGACAGAAAAGAGGATCAGTGGAATAGACTTGGGGCAAGTGACCTAAGCAAGACAATATATGATAAACCCAAAGATCTCAGCTTTTGGGTCAAAAATCCACTATTTGATAAAAACTGCTGGGAAAACTGGAAGACAGTGTGGGAGAGATTAGGATTAGATCAACACCTCACACCCTACACCAAGATAAATTCAAAATGGGTGACTGAGATGAATATAAAGAAGGAAACTATAAGTAAATTAGGTAAACACAGAATAGTATACATGTCAGACCTTTGGGAGGGGAAAGACTTTAAAACCAAGCAAGACATAGAAAGAATCACAAAATGTAAAATAAATAATTTCAACTACATCAAATTAAAAAGCTTTTGTACAAACAAAACCAATATAACTAAAATCAGAAGGAAAGCAACAAATTGGGAAGCAATCTTCATAAAAACCTCTGACAAAGGTTTAATTACTCAAATTTACAAAGAGCTAAATCAATTGTACAAAAAATCAAGCCATTCTCCAATTGATAAATGGGCAAGGGACATGAACAGGCAGTTCTCAGCCAAAGAAATCAAAACTATTAATAAGCACATGAAAAAGTGCTCTACATCTCTTATAATCAGAGGGATGCAAATCATAACAACTCTGAGGTATCACCTCACACCTAGCAGATTGGCTAACATGACAGCTATGGAAAGTAATGAATGCTGGAGGGGATGCGGCAAAGTAGGGACACTAATTCATTGCTGCTGGAGTTGTGAACTGATCCAACCATTCCGGAGGGCCATTTGGAACTATGCCCAAAGGGCGCTAAAAGACTGTCTGCCCTTTGATCCATCCATAGCACTGCTGGGTTTGTACCCCAAAGAGATAATAAGGAAAAAGACTCATACAAGAATATTCATAGCTGCGCTCTTTGTGGTGGCCAAAAATTGGAAAATGAGGGGATGCCCTTCAATTGGGGAATGGCTGAACAAACTGTGGTATATGTTGGTGATGGAATACTATTGCGCTCAAAGGAATAATAAAGTGGAGGAATTCCACGGCGACTGGAACAACCTCTAGGAAGTGATGCAGAGCGAAAGGAGCAGAACCAGGAAAACATTGTACGCAGAGACTGATACATTGTGGTACAATCGAAGGTAATGAACTCCTCCACTAGGGACAATGCAATGTCCCTGAACAATCTGCAGGGATCTAAAAAAACACTATCCTCAAGCAGAGGATAAACTGTGGGAGTAAAAACACCGATGAAAAGCAACTGCTTGACTACAGGGGCTGAGAGGAAGTGACTGGGGAGAAACTCTAAATAAACACTCTAGTGCAAATACCAACAACATGGAAATGGGTTCGAACCAAGAACACATGTGAAACCCAGTGGAATAGTGCGCCGGCTATGGGAGAAGTGGTGGGAGGGGGGCGTGGGGAGGAAAAGATAATGATCATTGTTTCCAATTAATAATGTTTGTAAATAACCAAATAAAATAATGTTTAAAAATTAAAAAAAAAGAATTTGAATAGTTAAAACATATCCCAAATCTGTTTATAAGCAATGAAAAGTGCATACAGATATTAGGCAATGTTTTTTCTGTCATAAGACAGGACACCTGATGAAAGATTTTTCTAAAAAAGAAATATGAAGTTAAGAACAACAAAAGCCCACAAATAAAATACAATAAGCAAAAATCCTACTTGTTGTGAGCATTGTACGTTGAAATCCACTCAACATGCAACAGATTTATAGGGAAAGAAAGATGCTCTAAAATCAGGGACTAAACCCAAATATGCAGATATGGTTAGGAGAGAACTATGAAGCCAGGATTATAATGTATTTAGTTTGGCACATGGAGATAGAGAAAATAGTGAAAGACAGACTGCTGTTAAACTTAGGAGAAAACAAATAAGAAACAGTGGAAAAGGGATGCAAGAAACTAAATCTGTGAGTGATGAGAAATGTAAACCAAGTAACAAACTACATGACAGGCAGAGACAAGTAGTAGAGCTTGATGAAGAAGTTAAAGACATCATTTCTCAAATAACAACAGAGATAGGAGACTTAGGGGAAAAACTGTAGAGTAACCACACATCAAAAAAGTAGAAATCAAGTCAAAACATTCTTTGAAAACTTTTTTCAGTTCAGATTGGGCACAGGGATTGAAGTTTGTAATAGAAAAAGTCACATAAACTCAAGCAGGAGTTAGAGAGAGATACAGAGAAACAAAATGTCAGTTCCCTGCAGCAAAATGACTGTAACAGAAAATCAAAGCATGAGTTTACTGTTACCAACAAGGTTACTGTTAAAGGAGATGTAAATGATTTGGAAATATTCAGAGATTTGCACAAGAGACCAGAAAACTCAGTTAATTCTTCAAATAGCTATATGGCACCGATCTCCTTAGAAAAAACATATAGTTTGAATCCTAAAGCTAAAAGTTTCCATCCTACAGTGACTCAGTTAAAAATACAAAATTTAATGAAAATGAAGCTGACATTACATTTGAAAATAATAATCATATTCTGAATAATGGTGGTGAAATCAAAGTTAAATTTGAACAGATGAATGGAATGACAGATTTAGCAACTGATAGAATAACCAAGGATTCAAATGACAGACTTGAAACCCACATTCTAAGTGGAAGAGGGGAGTATGACCAAATAAAATTATATGAGATTAACCATAGGTATGATTTGAATTCATTTTCCAATGAAGTAGAAGATATAGTACAATTAACCTCAGATAAAGATCTCATAGGAAATTATTTAAATCAAGATTTAGCTGGTTCAACTTATAGCTGGCAGAAGCTACACAGCCAGAAACATATGTATAGAGTACTGTGGGGAAGAATGAAGGCACACATCTCAGTGATGCAGGGGAAAATGCAGATATACTAAACTTATTTCCAGAAGATAACATCATAGAGGGAGAAGGTTCTATCTCTACACAGTCAAAAGAGAGTGAACATGAACAAAAACTTCAGATGGATGATAGAGTAGAACCTATAAATTTTAGCAACAGCATTGCATGTCTGCAATAATCTAACTCCATACAATCAAGTTTACCACCTCAGAACATGAATCTAAAGCTTATCAATGAGAAACAACCAGAAACAGATTTGGGAAATATAAAAGTTGGTGACACGGGGTTAAATCAACATAGAAAGCCAGAGTTAATATCTGACCCAAGTTTACATGTCCCTGAACAAAATCCAATGAATAACATAAAGATTACAGAATTCAGTGACCCAGAATCAGAAACTGAGTCAGAGGGAATGCCAGACAGTGTAATAATAATGGACCAAGTTAGTAATTTAGAACAAATACCTTATGGATTTTATAAGGTTTATGAGGAAGTGGACAAATAAGGGGATGTGTGGGACACAAATGAGAAAATTGAATACCTGAAACTAGAACAATCAAAATCTTATCAATATGATGATGATGATGATGATGATGACATCTTTGGGCACAGAACAAGTTGTATACCATTGTGTGAATCCTAAAATTTCTCAGACGCTATCTTGGAACATTTGGTTAAGGTTATCCCCCACTTAAACAATGGAGGTACTTGATCAGGGATGTATTGGGAATTTTACATTATTTCACCCATACTTAGGCATACTTTAGGGGAAGATAAAGTTGTAAAACTCCTTAATCAACAATGAAAATGTACTTAACTCATACTTACAGTGAGGCCAAAACCTTAAGCTAGGTCTATTTTTAGCTCTAATACAAAAGGGTGCTAAGTACCTATGAAGGTCAAATTAATCACTAAAAGGTCAGGCAACTTGCAAGGGGCAAGCTTAGCAAAGAAGTGTGAAGTACTCAGAAGATATAATCCACCCAGAGAAGGTGAGAACTAAAACCTAAGAATGGGCAGTCCTTGCAAAAAGTGTCTACTGTGATTGGTAGACTTGAAAATTTAGGGGAGGTGACACAAGAGAAAATTTTCTTTAAAAGGAAGGAGCTGGAGGGCTCTGGGAGTTAGTTCAGCTTTGGAAGCTGAATTGGAGGTCAGGAGTCAGAACTGGTCTTGGAACATAGTTCAGGAGTTGAGGATTTCAGTGAAGAATTGGAGTTTTGCTTGGGACAAATCTTGTGGTGAGTGATTAAAGACTGACTTAGTTTCTCTCTTAAAGAGAAAGGCCTAGGCCGTTGGCCTATGTCTTAGACTTTTCCTACTATTTCCTCTTACTCTGTCTCTTTCCCTTCCCTTAATTCTTTCATTTATATTAATTAAACATCTCCATAAAACCCAGCTGACTTGGGTATTTCATATTGGGGAATTTTCCCCATGGTGACCACTTATTTTTGATTTAAATCAAAACACTAAAAATTATCTTTACAGTTTTGGCCACTCAAAGTCTTGAACCCATATTTTCGTGGTCACAATTGGAGGAACTCTTTGCTAGATTAGGAGTTGATAATGAAGAAGACTTTATAGAGAAATTGAATTACATGGCTTATACAGATACTGATTATGAATAGGAAGGAGGATATTAAAGAACATATTAAAAACAAACTGGAAGGGAGATAGATATACAATTTTATATCTATTCTCTAACTTTAAAAAAATATGACAAATACCATTCATGCAGTAACAGTGAAACCAAGATTAGTTTGAGTTCCGTAGGGTAGCATACAACACAAAACCTTATGAGAATAAAGACTAGTCTGAGGTATAAAAAGAAAACATTCTGGGAAAAGAACAACTATGCAATTTAATCACAACAAAAAAAATTCCTAAACTATTAGCAGAAACCTCCAACTTAATAACTATGACAAATACAAACATCATAGTAATAGAAGATGGAAAACATCTAGAATGCTATTGAAGCATAGATTCACATTGGAAGAATTTGTTATCAAAGACTTTCATACCAACTTAGAGATGAGAACTGAAACAGGTTACCCATATCTCTTAACCTTCATCCTAAAACTAAATCTCTACCAGGGGAAGGAAGAGAGGGAGAGCTTATCATGAAGATATTACCTCATAGTTTCAGATATCTCATAAGAACCAACAATGTAGTCATGTCATCAATGAAGATATATACAAATGACATCTGATAAAAAAAAAAGCCCTAGTCATAAGCAGCAACACAAATAGCCCTAGGGAAAAAAATCAATAATAATCCTTGTGAATGAAAGTCTATGAATGGAAAGCTATGAAAGGAAAGCACACGAGAGTACATATCAACAGAAAATAGAGACAAGAGAGCATTGCACACGTTAAAATGATACCAGAAAAGCTCAACTAAAGCAAATAAAAGAGCTCTGGAGAGAAATACAGCCAGTAAAACAGAGAAAAAAGAAATATGCATTTTCAAAGATTAGCTCCAAAGAGAAGTCTCTCCATAATCTATACAAAGGCTCTGCAAACAAGAGTAACAGCAAAGAAAGGAACAAAGTTAATTCAAATGCAAACACAACTCCGTGACCAAATGAAATACATTATATCCAAATTCTATGTCCAACACAGAACTAAAAGACAGCAAATAAATCCTCTTGTGAAAATTCAAACATCAAAAGATAAGAAAACTTCAAGTCCATATTCTTAACCTAAATCTAAGAACTTATACATTATGCACTCAAGAAGATGATCCTATGTAAAGCTTATTTCCACACATGAAGAATAACTAATGAATCCTGACAAGCACTCATGAACAATTCATAGCTTACTTCCATGCACAGAGAAAAATTTCAATCTTACACACATGCACATATAAGAACCTTAAACAAATGCGTGTTCCTGATTGCTCCAGTATGTTCCTGAATATTAAAGGACACAGGACTACAATCAAGAGCGACAACAGACAAAATGGGGCATGCAGCACAGATGAAAAGAGAGACCAAGACACAGAGTTTCTACAATTAACATCAATGGAAGGACTTTGAAATGTTGGACTTGTGATCATGAGGTTATGTAAGAAGGCAACATACATGTTAACTTCCCATGAATACATACACATGCTAACAAAAATTCACACTGATATTAATTTCTGTGGAAAATTCAAACAGACAAACATGTTTCTTCTCTGCATAGTTTGCACAGAAATCGAGAACAATGTACATGGATGTACATATGTAAATCTGTATAGGTACAACATGTACATGAAGATGCTAATGTACTAACAAGCTGACTATATTAGGATAATGTATTGATGTTCTAATGACTAACTATACGGACAATGGTTCCAAGTCTAAGGGAAGTAGAGACAGACATAGATCCACTGAAGTACAGAAGTTAGACTGTATTATGATTTTAGGTTAGCAATTGGTAGTACTAGAAATCGTACTTAGTTGAATTATAGACATTAGGAGAGAAGACAGTTACATGTTCAAAATACGGTTGGAATTGTGTAAAATGGTTACATGATTTGTTATTATGTTCAAAACTAGGTTCATGTAAATCCCTTCCTTACCTAAACCCGTTTCCGATACCCAAACTTAGCACAGAACTGCATAGACAGAATAGCTAAGCGAAGATTAGGGTTTGTTGCTTTGGGAGGGTAGAGGAATATTTAACAGAGTAAAGGCTTAAAAATGAGATAGCTGGAAATGTAATATATCTATGTACCAGGTAAGGACCATTAGCATAAGATGCTGGTGCCATCTTCTTCCAAAGCCTAAAAGGGAGGATATTGTGCAAGTGAGAAATTGAGAATGGTTTTGGAGCAGCTGAGTGATGACCTGTCAGTCAAACGAGGGTTCTATTTGGAATGTGACCGGGAAGCCAGACCAACTGTTGGCTGTTCCTTTTGGCTTGAGAGAGGGAAGAAGGCTGTTTTTCTCTTGGTTTTGGAGACTGAAGAAAGGACAAAGTCCAGCTCTGTCTCTGTCTGTCTGTCTGTCTGTCTGTCTGTCTCTCTGATTTGCTCTGTTGTGATAGTGACTGAACTTCCAGACCTGTCAGCCATTTCTCCGAATTGAACCATATTCCACCATCTTCCAATCTGACTCATCCTAGTGATAGGAAACCCCCAAATCCTCTTTCCTTCCATTTCCTTATCCTGCCATGACTTCCCCAATAAACCCTTTATTTACAATAGAGAAGAAAAAAAGTATTTCATTTGAAACATCATAAACTCACCCCTGAGTTGATTTAGAGAAACCAGAAAGAGAATCACCAGGAAGGGGGGAGGCAAGAGGGAGGAGGGAAAAGTGGAAGCCAGAAGAGAACAGCCTGATCTCTAGTTATCAATTACCAATCAAAATAGTCCCTTATTACAAGGAGCACAGAAGAGCCAGGGACAGCGGGGGTGCAGGCTTCCTGCTTAGACTTCCAGGTTGCCAATCAGTGCTAGTGTTGGCCTGCATACCAAGCCAGCCGTGACTCCACCTCTTATCCTGTGATGTCATCATGGAAGGAGAGAAGCCTGAGCTCTTGTGGCCCTCTGCGGAAAGGGAATCAAAGACGTCCCTGAGGATTTATTCTGAAACACTTCTTAGATCTCCCTTTCAGGACTGAATGCCAAATCCCTTGTGAAGAGTCCAAGGGCCCATCAGGATGGATGAGCTCCCAACAGCTGGCTCCTGGAGCTGCTGCCATCGCTGGTAGCAGTGGAGAAGACCGAGGAAGGCCCTCTTGACTCAGTTTCTCCTACAGGGCCAACTGAGGCCTCTCTCTGCCTCTATCTGGACTGAGACTGAGCAGGAAACTTTCCGAGAGCAAATTCCATTTCTCTGGCTGCTCCCCATCCCTGTTGCACTCTCCCGCCTTTGGGGCACCTGCACACTGCTGGACGGCTCTTTCCCATGAGGGCTTCTGTCCCTCCTCAAGTCTCCTCCCTTGTTCCTGCCCTGTTTCCCATCTCCTTCCTGGCTCTTCTCCTTCCAGGCCTGAATCTGCTCTCTGAGATGGCCTGGACGTGGCTGCTGCACTTGTCCTGCTCACATGTTTACCTTCAGTCTGGGCTTTCCTTGTACCTTCTCCTGCCTCCTCTGGGGATTCCTCACCAAAGGGCCCTCCCAGGGCACATTGAGACGTTCCTCCATGACTCTCTTCTTTCTCCTTTAAGGAGGGGGATGGGGAAAATGGGGTGGGATGTTTGGAAAGGAAAACTGAAACAAGTTCTGGACTTTCTGCCACTGAGTTGGAACAAACAACAGTGGGAATATTAGAGAGAGAGTATATTGACAAGAATGACAGTTGGTGGGGGAAGGGAAACTGCGAGGGGCAGTTGGTTTTGTGATTCTGCACTTCCTTCCTAGTCCTGGAAGTAGAAGGTCTCTCTCCCTGTTTTTGGCTAGAAGTACTCTATTCTGGAATTTTCCAACCGTGTGCTCTCCCTGGAATCTTGTGACCCTGTCATCTACACAAGGACTTAAGGGAAGCAGTTTGAACTGTAAGGCCACTCTTTAGGGGTGTCAACCCAAAGAGACAGGCCCACCAGCTCTGAAGGTCAGAACTTTCTTCCTCTTGATGTCTACTGCTAAGACTTTGAACATAAGAAAGCTAGCACAGATATAACATAGCCAAGAATAAGAGAAACCCTCCACCAGCCTGTGAGGCCTGGCCTCAGCTCAAAAGCTGAGAGACTCAAACCTCATCTAGGGAAATCCCTCTTCCCTCTTCCCTGTTATCTCCCCAATCCAAACTTGTTATTAAAATTTTTCTTTATTGGATACTGCACTCAGATAAGAGGACTAACATTTCAGAGGACATACAGGGAGCTGAAGCTCAGGACAGCCATTAAAGTGTAAGCAGTCATTATTGAAACCCTGCCAGGTGACTAAGTCTGGAAAGAGGTTTGTCCCTCAGGAGGGTCCTTACTTAGCTGCTATTGTGAATCTTAAAATTCCTCAGACTTGTGAATCTTAAAAATTCCCAGACTCTACTTCAGAAGATTTGATTTATCTAAACCCATTTTAAACAATGAAGGTATGGAATGTAGTCAGGATTGTAGGTGGGAACTCTAACATTACTCCACCCTCACTTAGGCATACTTTAGGGGAAGATAACTTTGTAAACTCCTGATTGAACAATGAAAAGTCCTGAACCCATACTTAAAAGTGAAGCAAGAACCCTTAAGCTAGGGCAACTTGTAAAGGACAAGATTAGCAGGAGGTATGAATTACCTAGAAGTTTTAGTCTACTCAGGTGTGAATTAAGAATGGTCAGTCCTTTGGAAAATGTCTACTATTGGTAAACGTGGAAATTTAGGGGAGGTGACATAGGAGAAAATTTTCTTTAAAAGGAAGGGGTTTAGGCCTCTGAAGGAGAATTCAGCTTGGAGCTGAATTGGAGGCTGCTGGAGAGGAGTAAAAGTTAGTTGAGGTGAAAGGCTGAACGGGAGGGTCTCTAAACACTAGAATCTTGCTTGGGACAAATCTTGTGGTGAGTGGATTAAAGACTGACTGGTATCTCTTAAGGCTTAAGCCCAGGCTTGCCTAGGCTGGCTTAGGCCGTTTCCTACTATTTCCCTTTTACTCTGTCTCTTTCCCTTTCTAAAATTCCTTCATTTGTATTAATTAAAATCTCCATAAAACCCAGCTGACTTGGGTATTTTCATATTTGGGAATTTTTCCCATGGTGACCACTTAATTTTTAATATAAAATCAAGACACTAAAAATTATCTTTACCATTTTGGCAATTCAGTCTTGAAAACCATATTTTCGTGGTCACAGTTCGTGGCAACAACTCTTTTGTCTGTAACACTATGGAATATCTGCACCTTATTCTATAGAGAAGACATCCCCTCATGCTATCATAGGTGGCCAGTTTCTCGAGCACCCTATTTTCAAAAATAGCCTCTCAGTAGGAAGCATCTCTTTCCTTTTACCTCACCGGCAGCCATTTTCCCTCTCTCTCTTCAACCCCTCCATTTCCTGCTACAAAACCTTCCGTATCCCCTGTTTTTCAACCCCACCCCATTTTTCCAATAAATATTACAGGCGGGAAGACTATCCCCCCTTAGAGGAAGCTGCAGACTCAGGTACCCAGGGGGGCACCCAGGGCCAGAGGCCAGGAAGAAGAAGGTCAGAGCCGAGGACTAGCTGGGCTGCGCCTGTCTGGCTGGGTCCTGGGTGGCCCCATTCAGCCTCTGGCCACCAGAGAACCTCATCATTCCAGGTTCAGAGGAGACCTCTCTGAGGGCTGCAGACATCCCAGAATAGCCCCAAGTCCCTTCTTCCTCTCCTCTGACCAGGGACACAGGCCTCCTGGCTGAGCCTGACCAGGGCTCTCCAGCCCCTGACTCTGGGCATCTCCAATGGCTTCCCTCAGGCTGGAAGGTTCTCCCTCCTGCCTGGGCCTCCTGGCTTCCTTCTTCCAAGCTCAGCTCACATCTGACCCTCAGAACAGAGCTCCTGGCCCCTAGCACTGCCACAACCTCCCTCTGAGAGTCCCTCCTGCCTATACTGCAGGGCCAGTGTAGACACAGCTGCTGCTTACACTTGTCCCCCCACTAGACTGTGGGGGGGGCAGGGCCTGGTTCCTCCTTCCTGGGCTGCTCCAGCAGCTCCCCACAGAGCCCCTTCCCTTCCTCAGAGCTTCTCGACTTGAGCTGAGACATGGCAAAGGGGAGGCAGTCAGAGAGCCCTGGGGAGGGCAATGTCTGCTCTGAGGAGGACCCTGAGAAGGACAAGAGCTGGGAAGCTTTCAGGGCTCTGCTCTACGCCTGCCCAGACAGGACCAAAGTAGGAAGGGCTTTCCCTGAGGTCCAGTTGGCAGAAGGCAGAGCCTGGCCCAAAGAACCAGGTGGGTGAGAAGCTCTGTGTGTGTGTGTGTGTGTGTGCTAGGCATGCCCAGAGCACACATGGAGTCTAAGGAACAGACTAAAGAGGGAAGAGGCTGTCCTTGTCGCTGAGCCTTAAGGAGGGAGCACTGAGGGGGCAAAGAGGGGAGGGCAGCCATGGGGGCCCTGAGGGGGCCCAGGAAGGGCCAGAGTGCCAGGAGTGACCCTGAAAAGCAGCAGCACAGAGCAGGGCACTGGTGCTCCCACCCCATCCCACTGCCTGCCTATCTGTGGGCAGAAACCATCCCGGGCACCACACACTGGCAGCTGCCTACCCAGGCCTCTGGAGCTCAGCCCTGGGCACACTGCACTCACCTGGGCTGGGGGGCCGGGGCTCCCAGGGGCCACCCCTCTGGGTCCTGGCCTGGGTCCTCTGCAAGCTCTTTGTCTCCTCTTCCTGGGCAGGAGGCTGGCTGCAGGCATTGAGGCAGGCTGAGGTCCAGCAGGGAGAGCCTTCAGGGTCCAGGGGGAGGACAAGAAAGGAGGTGAGGCAGGCACAGGAAGGTGCTCTGAGCAGGAAGACTCCCCCCTCCCTCTCTTACTCCTCTTCTGCTCATTCTCCTACAAAGACCAGGAGGCAGAAGGGGCTTTGGGATCCCAGATGGGAGGGGGGCAGTGAGAGGCTCCAGGACCCCCAGTCAGAGCTCCTCCTCTGCCCTCCCTGTGGCCCCTCTGCCCAACTCTCACCCAAACAGAATCCAGGCCACAGAACAACTGCCTGGTCTAGGAGGGAGGGAGCTGGGGAAGGCTGAGGACCAGGAGGGCTCTGGGATGGGGCTGCCAGCAATGACCAGGGAAGCCCGAGGCTGGGAGACACAAGCCTGGCTGGGATTCTCTTGCCTGGCAGGCTGACTGAGGGCTCTGAGAAGGGAGGCAGGAAGCAGGAGGCCTGGGCAAGGAAGGGGCTGGGAGCAGAGGAGGACCCTGTAACTGAGCTGGGAGAGGAGGAGGGGACATCCCAATGCCAGAAGAGTTCCAGGAGGGCAGCTGAGCCTGGGAAAGCAGGAAGATGGTCCCAGGCTCTAACCAGGAGCTGGGGAAGACTCCTGGGACCCCCTTTTGGAGCTTAGCTTAGAGGATGGTTCTCTGGGTCCCTGGAGGGAAACTGGAGACAGGAAGCTCAATGCCTGGGATCTGAAAGGGAGGCTGCAGGAGAGCCATAGGTCCAGTGAAGGCACCTTCCTTAAAAGCTTCGTTGCCTGGGTCTTAGGGAGGTACTGGAGGAAAAGGTGCAGGACACCTGGGTCCCTGCAGAGAGCCAGAGTTGTGGGTGGGATGATGGAATCTCTGAGCAAGAGCTGGGGGCAGGGAAACAGGCCACCTGGGTCCTGGTGGGGAGGTTAGAGGCAGTGCTCCTGAGTCTGTTTGGGAGAGCTCTGAAGTGTGACCCGATGGTCACCCTAAGGACAGTGTCCTGGGACATGAGGGAGTGGTGGGGAAACTGGACAAGAAACAGCAAAGGAGAGCTGGCCAGAGAGCCAGATGAGGGAAGTACAAGGGCTCCTGTCAGCCCCAGTGAACACTCACCATGAGGTCAGACAGGGAGGAGGAGACTGAAAGAAAAAGAACCAGAGTGCCTCATGGCTTCCTGGCTCAGACCTACCTAGGACCTGCATGCACAGGGTTGGCTCCCAGAAGGCAGGATCTCGGGTCAGAATCTCAGTTGAAAGGGAAGAAGGCAGAGGGACTTTGTTTCCAACAGAAGACTAATGATAGCTCCAGAGAAAGAAGAAAGTTTGATCTCAGCTACAGTGGTTCAGGGTTTTAGCCAGTACACTCTGGGCAGATCTTCTCAATCTCTAGGGTCCCGCCCTTCCCCCCACTGGAGTCCCTCTCTTCTAATCTAGACTCCTCCCAGCCTCCAAACTCCACCCCAGGGTTCATATTCCACCTGGGTCATCAACCAGCAGGCTGGCCATCTGGGAGGCTCCACCTCCTACAACCTCCCTCCCTTCCTCCCTCCCTCTCTCTGCTCTGGGCCTCACACCCTCCTCCTCTGGAATAGAATCTCCTTCCTTCTAGCTCTGCCCTTCATATACTCATCTCCTTCCAAATTTGGACAGGCAGACCCTGCATCCCTCCTGATTCTACCTAACATATCCCTCTCCCACATCCCCCAAACCACTAGGCAGGCATCCCTGTCCTAAATCTTCTCCTCCAACCTGGAAACATTTCTACCCTTTGGGGATCTTAATCTTTATCTTGTTATTCTTGCCTAAGGGGCTTTTTCTCAGTAGATCCTCTGGGAAAACAGGTCAGGAAATCTGGACACCTGGGTCCCAGCCACATATTTCAGGTGTTTCTAAAAGAAGCCCTTGTGTCTCTTCCTATTATCAGAGAGAGATTACAGAGCAGGGGAAAACATGACTTAGAAGTTTAGTCAAAATTTATTAATTAAAGCAATTTTCTATGGAAAAGTCTTCATTCAATTTTGAGATTTTATAAACAGTAAAAGGAAATCAAAGCTTGTATTTGCTAAGTGAAAAATCACACAAACCATTTCTGTATATTCATTGGACCTCAAGAAAGTTCAGTAGTTTAGGTTAATTGTTAGTTTTTGTTTTATTACCTTCAGGATAAAAAAAAAAGCAATATGTATCAGTTAGGAACAATGTGTTTCTGCTGGGTTTGTACCCCAAAGAGATAACAAGGAAAAAGACTTGTACAAGAATATTCATAGCTGCGCTCTTTGTGGTGGCCAAAAATTGGAAAATGAGGGGATGCCCCTCAATTGGGGAATGGCTGAACACATTGTGGTATATGTTGGTGATGGAATACTATTGTGCTCAAAGGAATAATAAAGTGGAGAAGTTCCATGGAGACTGGAAGGACCTCCAGGAAGTGATGCAGAGCGAGAGGAGCAGAACCAGGAGAACATTATACACAGAGACCGATACATTGTGGCACAATTGAACGTAATGGACTTCTCTACCAGCAGCAATGCAGTGATCCAGACAATCAAGAAGGATTTGGGAGAAAGAACACTATCCACATCCAGAGAAAGAACGGTGGGAGTAGAAAAGCAGAAGAATAACATAAGATTTATCTCATGGATTGATGAGGATGTGATTCAGCAAGTTGACTTTAAATAATCACTCTTACAAATATGAATAGCATAGAAATACGTTTAGATCAATGATGCATGTATAACCCAGTGGAATTACTTGTCAGCTCTGGGTGGCGGGAATTCAGAGGGAAGGAAGAAAACATGAATCATGGAACCATGAACAATATTCTTAATTAATTAAAAAAAATGAAAAAATAAAAATCAATCAAAAATTTCGAAATAAAAAGCACAATGTACTTACTTCACCTTTTCTCAAAACTGGGAAGCTGATCTTCTGGATTCGAGTTTTGAGGGGAAAGAGAGCAATCCTGTTGTTTTTCTCAAAGTGAAGTTTCTACTCCAATAAAATGTGAAACTAAAATATTCATCTAAATTTTAAAACAATTTTTAAACAATAAACTTCTACATATTTTCCGCAGGTGCCCCCCACACACACACATTGAAGGGAGATCTCTGTCTGTGTGTCTGTCTATCCATTGATCTAGAAAAGAGGTGAGGGTTGGAGGGGTCGGGGCAGGGGGTCCAGCCTGGTGGCTCAATGGATTGAGAGTCAGGCCTGGAGACAAGAGATCCTGGTGTGAGGAGGGGGCTTTGTGGTGCCCTCAAAATATGGCTTCAAAAACCTCTCCCTCATGGCCAAGCAATGTGCCAATTCCATCCATGCTGACAGGGTATGACCCCAGCAACTGGCTCCAAAGGGTCCTGCCATTACCCTTGTAGCCTCTCCTCCCACTCTCCCAGGTACAGGAAGCAACCTGCAGCGGGCCTTGGGCCATCCTTACTTCTAGCAGCTCATAGCATTTCTCTGGAAAAGAAACGTGCTGCCCTGTGCCTCAGTTTCCTTCTCTGTCAAAAGGGGGGATCCTCTGCAGGCCTTAGACAGCCCAGATCCAGTAATCAGTCAATCTGTTGGTTCTTGTTAGGCAGCTGCTGTGTGCCAGGCTCTAGGCTGAGGCAGCCTATGGTCTAAAGAAGCAGCATCGGGGCAGGGCTGGAGGGGAAATGGGGGGAAGGTGGAAGGCTGGGGCACCCCAGGCTGGAGAACTGCATATCAGCTCCTGGAGGGGGTGGGGGAAAGGGGAAGAACATGAATCTTGTAATCATGGAAAAATATTCTAAATTAATTAAATAAATAATATTAAATATTAAAAAACAACCTGGGAAGACACGGATGAAAAGTACAGTGAACAGAAGCAGAACACGGTGGATAGAAACTGCAATTCTGTCATGGTAAAAAATAACCTGTGAGCAACGGAGCAGCCCTGCACATGGAGCCATCCAAGAAAGATCCCAAGGGCTCCTCCCACTTCCTTGTCTTCTGGCTCCCCTCCCTGCTTCCAGGAGGCTGGTATGGACACAGTAAGGAAGGGGAGGCAAAGGATAGACTTCCAGGCTTGGAGTCAGACAGATGAATTTTCTTGTTCCAAGCTGGCCTCGGGCGGATCTTAGCTGTGTGGCCAGAGGAGTCAGTCCACCCACTTGCCTCAGTTTCTCATTTGTTTAACAAAGGAGGCTGTGTGAAGGAAATGGCCGAAAGCTCTTGTAAATGGCCAAGAATCCCCCAACGATGTCGATGTCGCCAAGGGTTGGACAGGATGGAAATGACTGACTCAAAGCTTTGGAAACAACGTGTGCTGCCCGCTGTCCTGGGTATGGTTATGGCGCCTTCCCTAGGCTGGGCTGTGCCTAAGGGAGGGAGAGAACCGGAACCAGAAATGAAACTTAAAGAAAGCAACGACGACAAGACCTCGTCCTGCGAAGAGAGATTCAAAATGTCTGGCAACAAAAGGCTTTGCGCCTGTCATCCATCAGGGAGATGTCGGGAGCACGACTGCGGGACTGCCCATCCTGGGGCTCCATTGGCCCAGGCGTTCCTGACACCTCACAGTCATCCTTCGGGGCTAAGCTAAGCTTGATGGCACCCACCCATGGCGCCTGCCCTCAGGGCTCCAACAGGACTCGGACACTCCGGGGACCTTTGCTGACAGAAGGTTATCCTCTGCCCAGAGGGCTCCACATGTCCAGGTGAGAGCTTCCCTGGGGAACCCAAAGGTCCTCCATGGAGTGACTGTCAAGAACCTGCTGCTCCGCCTGCGCCCCAAGCCATGAGCTTGTTTTTCCTTGGCCTTTTCCTCCTCTTTCAGACTCCGAGCTGGCTCCTGCTGCGTCTGCTGGGCTCCTCTCCTTGGGGGATTCCCACCTGCACGCGAGCCCCCTGCTTCCTCCTCACTTACAGGGCCTTCCAGTCGCTTGGCTCTGCTGCGGGCTCCGACCCTGGCAAGGGG